>NC_060191.1:4707998-5070498 GCF_021184085.1 Oncorhynchus gorbuscha
CTCTTCCTGTAGGTATGAGATCCTGACTCCTAATGCTATCCCTCGTACCTTCATGGACGGGAAGCAGGCCTGTGAACTCATGGTGAGTCCCATTGAACAGCTATGCTGTCCTGTCGTTTACCAAAATAGGGCCCTATGTGTTGAAGCACATGCATATATGGAAGTGATTTCAACTTTGTATCCGTCCTCTCTCTGTCTCCAGATCAGTGCGTTGGAGCTGGACCGTAACCTGTTCAGAGTTGGGCAGAGCAAAGTGTTCTTCAGGGCTGGAGTCTTAGGTCACCTGGAGGAGGAGAGAGACCTGAAGATCACTGACACCATCATACGCTTCCAGAGCGCTGCCCGAGGATTCCTCGCACGCAGGTGTGTTTTACTGTGTGTCTTTGTCTCTGTCTCTCTCTGTGTTGACTCTCTCTGTCTCTCTCTCTGTCTCTCTCTCTGTCTCTCTCTCTGTCTCTCTCTGTCTCTCTCTCTGTCTCTCTCTCTGTCTCTTTCTCTGTGTTGACTCTCTCTGTCTCTCTCTGTGTTGACTCTCTCTGTCTCTCTCTCTGTCTCTCTCTGTGTTGACTCTCTCTGTCTCTCTCTCTGTCTCTCTCTCTGTCTCTCTCTCTGTCTCTCTCTCTGTCTCTTTCTCTGTGTTGACTCTCTCTGTCTCTCTCTCTGTCTCTCTCTCTGTCTCTGTGTTGTCTCTCTGTCTCTCTCTCTGTCTCTCTCTCTGTCTCTCTCTCTCTGTGTTGACTCTCTCTGTCTCTCTCTGTGTATTGACTCTCTCTGTCTCTCTCTGTATTGACTCTCTCTGTCTCTCTCTCTCTGTGTTGACTCTCTCTGTCTCTCTCTCTGTGTTGACTCTCTCTGTCTCTCTCTCTGTGTTGACTCTCTCTGTCTCTCTCTCTGTGTTGACTCTCTGTGTTGACTCTCTCTGTCTCTCTCTCTGTGTTGACTCTCTCTGTCTCTCTCTCTGTGTTGACTCTCTCTGTCTCTCTCTCTGTGTTGACTCTCTGTCTATCTCTCTGTGTTGACTTTTTCTGTCTCTATCTCTGTGTTGACTCTCTGTGTTGACTATCTCTCTCTCTGTCTCTCTCTGTGTTGACTCTCTCTGTGTTGACTCTCTCTATCTCTCTCTCTGTGTTGACTCTCATTGTCTCTCTCTGTGTTGACTCTCATTGTCTCTCTCTGTGTTGATTCTCTCTGTCTTTCTCTGTGATTTCTCTCTCTGTGTTGACTCTCTGTCTCTCTCTATCTCTCTCTCTGTCTCTCTGTGTTGACTCTCTCTGTCTCTCTCTGTGTTGACTCTCTCTGTCTCTCTATCTCTCTCTCTGTCTCTCTGTGTTGACTCTCTCTGTCTCTCTCTGTGTTGACTCTCTCTGTCTCTCTCTGTGTTTTCTCTCTCTGTGTTGACTCTCTCTGTCTCTCGGTCTCTCTCTGTGTTGACACTCTCTGTCTTTCTCTCTGTCTCTCTGTGTTGACTCTCTCTGTCTCTGTCTCTCTCTGTGTTGACTCTCTCTGTAGGGCCTTCCTGAAGAAGCAGCAGCAGCTGAGTGCTATGAGAGTGATGCAGAGGAACTGTGCTGCCTACCTCAAACTCAGGAACTGGCAATGGTGGAGGCTGTTCACCAAGGTACACACACACATACCCACACATACACACACACACACACACACATACACACTCTAGCACAGGTAGTACAGTGGGGCAAAAAAGTATTTAGTCAGCCACCAATTGTGCAAGTTCTCCCACTTAAAAAGATGAGAGAGGCCTGTAATTTTCATAATAGGTACACTTCAACTGTGACAGACAAAATAAGAAAACATTTTCCAGAAAATCACATTGTAGGATTTTTTATGAATTTATTTGCAAATGATGGTGGAAAATAAGTAGTTGGTCAATAACAAAAGTTTATCTCAATACTTTGTCATATACCCTTTGTTGGCAATGACAGAGGTCAAACATTTTCTGTAAGTCTTCACAAGGTTTTCACACACTGTTGCTGGTATTTTGGCCCATTCCTCCATGCAGATCTCCTCTAGAGCAGTGATGTTTTGGGGCTGTTGCTGGGCAACACGGACTTTCAACTCCCTCCAAAGATTTTCTATGGGGTTGAGATCTGGAGACTGGCTAGGCCACTCCAGGACCTTGAAATGCTTCTTACGAAGCCACACTTCATTACCCGGGCGGTGTGTTTGGGATCATTGTCATGCAGAAAGACCCAGCCACGTTTCATCTCCACGCCCTTGCTGATGGAAGGAGGTTTTCACTCAAAATCTCACGATACATGGCCTCATTCATTCTTTCCTTTACACGGATCAGTTGTCCTGGTCCCTTTGCAGAAAAACTGCCCCAAAGCATGATGTTTCCACCCCCATGCTTCACAGTAGGTATGGTGTTCTTTGGATGCAACTCAGCATTCTTTGTCCTCCAAAAATGACGAGTTGAGTTTTTACCAAAAAGTTCTATTTTGGTTTCATCTGACCATATGACATTCTCCCAATCTTCTTCTGGATCATCCAAATGCTCTCTAGCAAACTTCAGACGGGCCTGGACATGTACTGGCTTAAGCAGGGGACACGTCTGGCACTGCAGGATTTGAGTCCCTGGTGCCGTAGTGTGTTACTGATGGTAGGCTTTGTTACTTTGGTCCCAGCTCTCTGCAGGTCATTCACTAGGTCCCCCCCGTGTGGTTCTGGGATTTTTGCTCTTGTGATCATGATGACCCCACGTCGGTGAGATCTTGCGTGGAAATTATCAGTGGTCTTGTATGTCTTCCATTTCCTAATAATTGCTCCCACAGTTGATTTCTTCAAATCAAGCTGCTTACCTATTGCAGATTCAGTCTTCCCAGCCTGGTGCAGGTCTACAATTTTGTTTCTGGTGTCCTTTGACGGCTCTTTGGTCTTGGCCATAGTGGAGTTTGGAGTGTGACTGTTTGAGGTTGTGGACAGGTGTCTTTTATACTGAAAACAAGTTCAAACAGGTGCCATTAATACAGGTAACGAGTGGAGGACAGAGGAGCCTCTTAAAGAAGAAGTTACAGGTCTGTGAGAGCCAGAAATCTTGCTTGTTTGTAGGTGACCAAATACTTATTTTCCACCATAATTTGCAAACAAATTCAATAAAAATCCTACAATGTGATTTTCAGGATTTTTTCCCCTCATTTTGTCTTTCATAGTTGAAGTGTACCTATGATGAAAATTACAGGCCTCTCATCTTTTTAAGTTGGAGAACTTGCACAATTGGTGGCTGACTAAATACTTTTTTGCCCCACTGTATGTGACCTAACCCGTGACCTCTGACCCGTGCCCCCCAGGTGAAGCCTCTGCTGCAGGTGAC
This sequence comes from Oncorhynchus gorbuscha, assembly GCF_021184085.1. Taxonomy (NCBI): domain Eukaryota; kingdom Metazoa; phylum Chordata; class Actinopteri; order Salmoniformes; family Salmonidae; genus Oncorhynchus; species Oncorhynchus gorbuscha. Next base: position 4,711,327 of record NC_060191.1, read on the forward strand.
TCGTCAGGACGAGGAGATCCAGGTGAGGGAGTCGGAGCTTAAGAATGCCAAAGACAACCTGACCAGAGTGGAACAGGACTACACTGATCTGGACAAGAAGCACATACAGGTAACACACCTTTCCCTTCTCTATCTATCTTTCTGGAGGTTTCTCTATGTATCTATCTGGAGGTGTATCTATCTGTCTATCTGGAGGTGTATCTATCTGTCTATCTGGAGGTGTATCTATCTGTCTATCTGGAGGTGTATCTATCTGTCTATCTGGAGGTGTATCTATCTATCTATCTGGAGGTGTATATATCTATCTATCTGGAGGTGTATCTATCTATCTATCTATCTGGAGGTGTATCTATCTATCTATCTATCTGGAGGTGTATCTATCTATCTATCTGGAGGTGTATCTATCTATCTATCTGGAGGTGTATCTATCTATCTATCTGGAGGTTTATCTATCTGTCTATCTGGAGGTTTATATATCTATCTATCTGGAGGTTTATCTATCTATCTGGAGGTCTATCTATCTATCTGGAGGTGTATCTATCTATCTATCTGGAGGTCTATCTATCTATCTGGAGGTCTATCTATCTATCTGAAGGTATATATATCTATCTATCTGGAGGTTTATCTATCTATCTTTCTGGAGGTTTCTCTATCTATCTATCTGAAGGTATATATATCTATCTATCTGGAGGTCTATCTATCTATCTGGAGGTCTATCTATCTATCTGGAGGTCTATCTATCTATCTGGAGGTCTATCTATCTATCTGAAGGTATATATATCTATCTATCTGGAGGTTTATCTATCTATCTATCTATCTGGAGGTTTCTCTATCTATCTGGAGGTTTATCTATATTTCTGGAGGTTTCTCTATCTATCTATCTGGAGGTGTATCTATCTTTCTGGAGGTTTCTCTATCTATCTATCTGGAGGTGTATATATCTATCTATCTGGAGGTTTCTCTGTCTATATATCTGGAGGTGTATATATCTATCTATCTGGAGATTTCTATATCTATCTATCTGGAGGTGTATCTATCTATCTATCTGGAGATTTCTATATCTATCTATCTGGAGGTGTATCTATCTATCTATCTGGAGGTCTCTCTCTCTCTCTCTCTCTCTCTCTCTCTCTCTCTCTCTCTCTCTCTCTCTCTCTCTCTCTCTCTCTCTCTCTCTCTCTGTCTCTCTCTCTCTCTCTCTCTCTCTCTCTCTCTCTCTGTCTCTCTCTCTCTCTCTCTCTGTCTCTCTCTCTGTCTCTCTCTCTCTCTGTCTCTCTCTCTCTGTCTCTCTCTCTCTGTCTCTCTCTCTCTGTCTCTCTCTCTCTCTCTCTCTGTCTCTCTCTCTCTCTGTCTCTCTCTCTCTCTCTCTCTCTCTCTCTCTCTCTCTCTCTCTCTCTCTCTCTCTCTCTCTCTCTCTCAAAATTCAATTCAAGGGGCTTTATTGGCATGGGAAACGTGTTAACATTGCCAAAGAAAGTGAGGTAGATAATATACAAAAGTGAAATAAACAATAAAAATTAACAGTAAACATTACACATAGAGAAGTTTCAAAACAATACAGACATTACAAATATATATATATATATGGGAGTTTATCAAAATTGGATTTGTTTTCAAATTCTTTGTAATCTGAGGGAAATATGTATCTCTAATATGGTCATCCTTATGTACATGTTCCTTATCCCCTTACATTACATTACATTTACATTACATTTAAGTCATTTAGCAGACGCTCTTATCCAGAGCGACTTACAAGTTGGTGCATTCACCTTATGACATCCAGTGGAACAGTCACTTTACAATAGTGCATCTAAATCTAAAAGGGGGGGGGGTGGGAGGGATTACTTATCCTATCCTAGGTATTCCTTAAAGAGGTGGGGTTTCAGGTGTCTCTGGAAGGTGGTGATTGACTCCGCTGTCCTGGCGTCGTGAGGGAGTTTGTTCCACCATTGGGGGGCCAGAGCAGCGAACAGTTTTGACTGGGCTGAGCGGGAACTGTACTTCCTCAGTGGTAGGGAGGCGAGCAGGCCAGAGGTGGATGAACGCAGTGCCCTTGTTTGGGTGTAGGGCCTGATCAGAGCCTGGAGGTACTGAGGTGCCGTTCCCCTCACAGCTCCGTAGGCAAGCACCATGGTCTTGAGGCGGATGCGAGCTTCAACTGGAAGCCAGTGGAGAGAGCGGAGGAGCGGGGTGACGTGAGAGAACTTGGGAAGGTTGAACACCAGACGGGCTGAGGCGTTCTGGATGAGTTGTAGGGGTTTAATGGCACAGGCAGGGAGCCCAGCCAACAGCGAGTTGCAGTAATCCAGACGGGAGATGACAAGTGCCTGGATTAGGACCTGCGCCGTTTCCTGTGTGAGGCAGGGTCGTACTCTGCGGATGTTGTAGAGCATGAACCTACAGGAACGGGCCACACTGTGTATAAGACAGTAGTTTTGGAATTGTTAGTTAGATTACTTGTTGGTTATCACTGCATTGTCGGAACTAGAAGCACAAGCATTTCGCTACACTCGCATTTAACATCTGCTAACCATGTGTATGTGACAAATAAAATTTGATTTGATTTGACGTTGGACAGGAGGTTAGGAAGTGCAGCTCAGTTTCCACCTCATTTTGTGGGCAGTGTGCACATAGCCTGTCTTCTCTTGAGGGCCAGGTCTGTCTACGGTGGCCTTTCTCAATAGCAAGGCTATGCTCACTAAGTCTGTACATAGTCAAAGCTTTCCTTAAGTTTGGGTCAGTCACAGTGGTCAGTTATTCTCTCTCTCTCTCTCTCTCTCTCTCTCTCTCTCTCTCTCTCTCTCTCTCTCTCTCTCTCTCTCTCTCTCTCTCTCTCTCTCTCTCTCTCTCTCTCTCTCTCTCTCTCTCTCTCTCTCTCTCTCTCTCTCTCTCTCTCTCTCTCTCTCTCTCTCTCTCTCTCTCTCTCTCTCTATGTGTACAACACATCTGATAATAAAGCACCAGCAGTTTGAGAGACCAGAACACTTACCTCCCTGCTCCTTTCTCCCCCTTTGTCCCCCTTTCTCCCCTCTTATCACTGGTTTGTAGCTGATGGAGGAGAAGGCGGTGCTGACAGACCAGCTGCAGGCGGAGGCGGAGCTGTTTGCTGAGGCGGAGGAGATGAGGGCCAGACTGGTCAGCAGGAAGCAGGAGTTGGAGGAAATCCTGGGGGAGCTGGAGGGACGATTGGAGGAGGAGGAGGAGAGGGGCGTTCAGATGACCAATGAGAAGAAGAAGATGCAGCAGCACGTGACGGTACAGGACAGTGGGAGAGTGGAAGACAGAGAAGGGGACATGAAGCACATGATAATGAGGAAGAGAGCAGCATTGTTTTGGAACTTTAGATGAGAGGCTCTGCTGTATAACTGGATCTCTCAGTCTCTCTAATGTTCTGTCACTCCCCTCTCTACTCCTCTCTTCCTCTCTCCCTACTTCTCTCCTCCCCTTTCTCTCTCTCTCCTCCCCTCCCCCTCCTTCTCTCCTCCCATTTCCCTCTCTCCTCCTCTCCTTCTCCCTCTCCTCCCCTCTCCCTCTCCTCCTCAGGATCTGGAGGAACAGTTGGAGGAGGAGGAGTCGGCCAGACAGCGCCTCCAGTTGGAGAAGGTTACCCTGGAGACCAAGGTCAAAAGTCTGGAGACAGAGATGCTGAGCACTGGAGAACAGAGAGACCGCCTCAGCAAGGTAACCATAGTTACACTGACTACAGTATAAACCCTGGACCGCATTTAACTGGAACACTTACCTCATCCTGGACAGAACTGAAGGGCTTTATAGAAACTGACCTACCCAGGGTTCACTCAACTGGACAGGACTGAATGTATTTATATAGCCCTTCATACATCAGCTGTACAGAAACCCAGCCTAAAACCCCAAACAGCAAGCAATGCAGGTGTTGAAGCCCGGTGTCTAGGAAAAACTCCCTAGAAAGGCCAATCTCTGGGTGGAGATTATAACAGAACTTGGCCAAGATGTTCAAATGTTCATAAATGACCAACATGGTCTAATAATAGGTCTGGGACAGGTAGCACGTCTGGTGAACAGGTCAGGATTCCATAGCCGCAGACAGAACAGTTGAAACTGGAGCAGAACAGCACGACCAGGTGGACTGGGGACAGCAAGGAGTCATCATGCCAGGTAGTCCTGAAGCATGGTCCTATGGCTCAGGTCCTCCAAGAGAGAGAAAGAGAAAATTAGAGAGAGCATACTTAAATTCACACAGGATAAGACAGGAGAAGTACTCCAGGTATGACAAACTGACCCTAGCCCCCCGACGCATAAACTACTGCAGCATAAATACTTGAGGCTGAGACAGGAGGGGTCAGGAGACACTGTGGCCCCATCCGATGATACCCCCGGATACGGCCAAACAGGAAGGATATAACCCCACCCACTTTGCCAAAGCATAGCCCCCACACCACTAGAGGGGTATCTTCAACCACCAACTTACCATCCTGAGACAAGGCCGAGTATAGCCCACAAAGATCTCCGCCACGGCACAACCCAAGGTAGAAGCTAACCTACCCAGGGTTCACTCAGCTGGACAGGACTGAAGGGCTTTATAGAAGCTGACCTACCCAGGGTTCACTCAGTTGGACAGAACTGAAGGGTTTTATAGAAGCTGCCAAACCCAGGGTTGACTCAGCTGGACAGAACTGAAGGGTTTTATAGAAGCTGCCAAACCCAGGGTTGACTCAGCTGGACAGAACTGAAGGGTTTTATAGAAGCTGCCAAACCCAGGGTTGACTCAGCTGGACAGAACTGAAGGGTTTTATAGAAGCTGCCAAACCCAGGGTTGACTCAGCTGGACAGAACTGAAGGGCTTTATAGAAGCTGACTAACCCAGGGTTGACTCAGCTGGACAGAACTGAAGGGCTTTATAGAAGCTGACTAACCCAGGGTTGACTCAGCTGGACAGAACTGAAGGGTTTTATAGAAGCTGACTAACCCAGGGTTGACTCAGCTGGACAGAACTGAAGGGTTTTATAGAAGCTGCCAAACCCAGGGTTGACTCAGCTGGACAGAACTGAAGGGCTTTATAGAAGCTGACTAACCCAGGGTTGACTCAGCTGGACAGAACTGAAGGGTTTTATAGAAGCTGCCAAACCCAGGGTTGACTCAGCTGGACAGAACTGAAGGGCTTTATAGAAGCTGACTATCCCAGCTGGAACTTCATTTATCCATGTTGTCTCTGTCTCTCAGGAGAAGAAGCACCTGGAGGAGAGGTTGAATGAGGTGACAGACTCACTGACTGAGGAAGAGGAGAAGACCAAGAGTCTCAACAAACTGAAAAACAAACAGGAAGCAGTCATTGCTGACCTGGAAGGTAAAGCTTGTTCCTAGCTGATGGCACTTGTTATGCATACTTAACGTTATGACATACATTTGATGAACTTGCTGCACACTCACACTGTTTCAGATACTTGTCCTGGTATGAATTATTTTCTATTTTCTTTCTCTTCTTCCCCCTCGCTCCTTTAGATCGGTTGAAGCGTGAGGAGCAGGGTCGTCTGGAGCAGGAGAAGTGGAGAAGGAGGATGGAGGGGGAAGCTGTGGAAGCCCAGGAGCAGCTCTCTGACCTGGGACTAATGTCCGCTGAACTCAGGGGCACCCTGGCTCAGAGAGAGAAAGATATCACAACCCTACAGGGGAGGTGAGAGGAAGTCTATACTGTATATTCACACACCTTGAAAAGAGTGGAAATATCAACCCCCTCATTTGCATAGTGTTACAAAACTGCTTTCTCTCTTGATAATGGTAATCAAAATGGTTCCCGCACAGGGCCTTGCGGAACACCATATTTGACTTCTCTCTCTCTTTCTCCCAGATTGGAGGAGGAGGGTGCACGAAGGACTGAGGCTCAGAGGGCTCTGAGAGAGGCCATGTCTCAGGTGTCAGAGCTGAAGGAGGAAGTGGAGAATGAACGAGGGATGAGAGAGAGGGCAGAGAAACAGAGGAGAGACCTGGGGGAGGAGCTGGAGGCCTTGAGGACAGAGCTGGAAGACACACTGGACACCACGGCGGCCCAGCAGGAACTCAGGTCTCGTAGAGAGGCAGAGCTGGGGGAGCTCCAGAGGTGTGTTGAGGGGGAGACGAGACGTCACGAGGCCCAGCTCTCAGAGCTCAGAGTCAAGCACTGCTCTGCCATAGACAACCTGCAGGAACAACTGGACAACAGCAAGCGGGTGAGTCACACACAGAATGTAGCCTATGCAGTGACTCTCTGTGCATATTGCATGTGTTATTCCCTCAGTACAGTGTCGGTAGTGAATGCTCCTGCATGCTATTCTCTCTCTGTAGACTGGTCACTGAGACGTCTGTAACGTGGTGTTTCTATGCGTATGGTATGTATGTAGTAATTCCTGATGTTATATGGTCTCCCCAGGCCCGTCAGTCCCTAGAGAAGGCCAAGACTCTATTAGAGGATGAGAGGGTCAGCTTGGCCTCAGAGCTAAAGTCCCTGCAGGGGGGCCGCATGGAGAGTGAGAGGGGCCGCAAGAGGGCAGAGGGCCAACTCCAGGAGCTGACCGCACGCCTCGCACAGGCCGACAGAGAGAGAGAGGAGAGAGAGGAGCGACTGCACAAGCTACAGTCTGAGATGGAGACCCTCTCTAGCTCTCTCTCCTCCTCTGACTCCAAATCCCTCCATCTCAACAAGGAGGTCAGCAGCCTGGAGAGCCAGCTCCACGACGCTCAGGTACACACACACACACACACACACACACACACACACACACACACACACACACACACACACACACACACACACACACACACACACACACACACACACACACTGCCAACTCCTTCATCCTCTGTTTTTAACCACTTCCATGTTGATATCAAATCAAATGTTATTTGTCACATGCACCGAATACAACAGGTGTAGGTAGACCTTACTGTGAAATGCTTACAAGCCCTTAACCAACAATGCAGTTTTAAGAAAAATAAGAGTTAAGAAAAAGATTTAGTAAATAAACTAAAGTAACAAATAATAGAACAACAATAAAATAACAATAGTGTGGCTATATACAGGGGGTACCGGTACCGAGTTAATGTGGAGGCTATATACAGGGGGTACCGGTACCGAGTCAATGTGGAGGCTATATACAGGGGGTACCGGTACCGAGTCAATGTGGAGGCTATATACAGGGGGTACCGGTACCGAGTCAATGTGGAGGCTATATACAGGGGGTACCGGTACCGAGTTAATAAATCAAATCAAATCTGCAGGGGTACAGGTTAGTCGAGGTAATTGAGGTAATATGTACATGTAGGTAGAGGTAAAGTGATGATGCATAGATTATAAACAGAGAGTAGCAGCAGTGTAAAAAAGGGGGGGTCAATGCAAATAGTCCAGGTAGACATTTGATTAGCTGTTTAGCAGTCTTATGGGGGTAGAAGCTGTTAAGAAGCCTTTTGGACCTAGACTTGGCGCTACGGTACCACTTGCTGTGCGGTAGCAGAGAGAACAGTCTATGACTAGGGTGGCTGGAGTCATTGGCAATGAATTTTAGGGCCTTCCTAGAGGTCCTAGATGGCAGGAAGTAGCGCATTGTTGGAGGCCTAGCAGTTACCATACCAGGCGGTGATGCAACCAGTCAGGATGCTCTCGATGGTGCTGCTGTGGAACTTTCTTTTCAGTCTCCTGAGGGGGAATAGGTTTTGTCGTGCCCTCTTCACGACTGTCTTGATGTGCTTGGACCATGTTAGTTTGTTGGTGATGTGGACACCAAGGAACTTGAAACTCTCAACCTGCTCCACTGCAGCCCCGTCGATGAGAATGGGGACCTGCTCGGCCCTCCTTTTCATGAAGTCCACAATCATCTCCTTTGTATAATAATAATATATAATATATGCCATTTAGCAGACGCTTTTAGCCAAAGCGACTTACAGTCATGTGTGCATACATTCTACGTATGGGTGGTCCCGGGGATCGAACCCACTATCCTGGCGTTACAAGCGCCATGCTCTACCAACTGAGCTACAGAAGGACCACATTGAAGGAGAGGTTGTTGTCCTGGCATCACACTGCCAGGTCTCTGACCTCCTCCCTATAGGTTGTCTCGTTGTTGTCGGTGTTCAGGCCTACCACTGTTGTGTCAACGGAAAACTTAATGATGGTGTTGGAGTCGTGCTTGGCCACACAGTCATGAGTGAACAGGGTGTACAGGAGGGGACTAATTACGCACCCCTGAGGGGTCCCTGTGTTGAGGATCAGCGTGGCAGATGTGTTGTTTCCTACCCTTACCACCTGGGGGCGGCCTGTCAGTAAGTCTAGGATCCAGTTGCAGAGGTAGGTGTTTGGTCCCAGGGTCCTTAGCTTAGTGATGAGCTTTGTGGGCACTATGGTGTTGAATGCTAAGCTGTAGTCGATGAACAGTATTGATGTTCCTTTTGTCCAGGTGGGAAAGGGAAGTGTTGAGTGCAATAGAGCAATAGAGATTGCGTCATCTGTGTATCTGTTGGGGCGGTATGCAAATTGGAGTGGGTCTAGTGTTTCGGGGATGATGGTGTTGATGTGAGCCATGACCAGCCTTTCAAAGCACTTTCATGGCTACAGAGAGTGCTACGGTTCGGTAGTCATTTAGGCAGGTTACCTTGATCTTCTTGGGCACAGGGACTATGGGGGTCAGGGAGACATTTGGGCACAGGGATTATGGTGGTCAGGGAGACACTTGGGCACAGGGACTATGGTGGTCAGGGAGACACTTGGGCACATGGACTATGGTGGTCAGGGAGACATTTGGGCACAGGGACTATGGCTGGTCAGGGAGACATTTGGGCACAGGGACTATGGTGGTCAGGGAGACACTTGGGCACATGGACTATGGTGGTCAGGGAGACATTTGGGCACAGGGACTATGGTGGTCAGTGAGACACTTGGGCACAGGGACTATGGTGGTCAGTGAGACACTTGGGCACAGGGACTATGGTGATCAGGAAGACACTTGGGCACAGGGACTATGGCTGGTCAGGGAGACACTTGGGCACAGGGACTATGGTGGTCAGTGAAGACACTAGACAGTTGGTCAACTCATGCTCGGAGTACACGTCCTGGTAATCCATCTGACCCTGTGGCCTTGTGAATGTTGACCAGTTTAAAGGTCTTACTCACATCGGCTACGGAGAGCGTGATCGCTTTCCTGGTTTCACTCTTAGGAGCTACTTCAGGATGAGACTCGTCAGAAGCTGGCTCTGGGCTCCAGGGTGAGAGCTCTGGAGGAGGAGAGGAATGGACTGATGGAGAGAGTGGAGGAGGAAGAGGAGAGAGCCAAGGATCTCTCCAGGCAGATACAGACTCACACTCAGCAGGTAATCATCATTGTGTAAAAAAAACCTTTCCTCTACATTATAATATAAAACATGTTCAGTTGTCTTCTACAGTAAGTCTATCTTCCTCATCACATCACTCCCTCTCTCCCTCTCTCCCGCTCTCCCTCTCTAGCTGGCTGAGTTGCGGAGGCAGTCGGAGGAGGTGAATGGGGCGGTGGAGGCAGCAGAGGAGACCCGTAGGAAACTGCAGAGAGACCTAGACCAGGCCGTCCAGAGAGAACGACAGAAGGAGGAGGAGAAAGAACGTGTGGAGCGACAGAGGGAGAGGCTGAGGGAGGAGATAGAGGACATGACCCTGGCCCTGCAGAGAGAGAGACAGAACTGCACCACCCTGGAGAAGAGGCAGAAGAAGTTTGACCAGGTCAGAGTTCAGGGGTTAGAGGTTAAAGGTGAGAGGTAACCGTGATGTAACCCCTGCCCTTTGCCCCCTCAGTGCCTGTCAGAGGAGAAGGCGGTGAGTGCCCGGCTGGCTGAGGAGAGAGACAGGGCCGAGGCAGACAGTAGAGAGAAGGAGACACGCTCCCTGGCACTGGCACGAGCCCTGCAGGTACCACTGGAGTGACTACACACATTATTATCCAGTTATCAGCATAAAAAGTTGTTTTCATGTTCATCTAAATAATAGTGAGTGTTGATACTTCATTGTTCCCATCCACACTTACAGGAGGCCCAAGATCAGAGGGACGAGCTGGAGAGATCTAACAAGCAGCTCCGCATAGACATGGAACAACTAGTCAATCAACAGGATGACGTGGGGAAGAATGTACGTGTGTGTGTGTGTGTGTGTGTGTGTGTGTGTGTGTGTGTGTGTGTGTGTGTGTGTGTGTGTGTGTGTGTGTGTGTGTGTGTGTGTGTGTGTGTGTGTGTGTGTGTGTGTGTGTGTGTGTGTGTGTGTGTGTGTGTGTGTGTGTGTGTGTGTGTATTTGTATTACAGAGTGAAAATGTGTGAGAATGTGTGTATTTGTATTACAGAGTGAAAATGTGTGAGAATGTGTGTATTTGTATTACAGAGTGAAAATGTGTGAGAATGTGTGTATTTGTATTACAGAGTGAAAATGTGTGAGAATGTGTGTATTTGTATTACAGAGTGAAAATGTGTGAGAATGTGTGTATTTGTATTACAGAGTGAAAATGTGTGAGAATGTGTGTATTTGTATTACAGAGTGAAAATGTGTGAGAATGTGTGTATTTGTATTACAGAGTGAAAATGTGTGAGAATGTGTGTATTTGTATTACAGAGTGAAAATGTGAGAGAATGTGTGTATTTGTATTACAGAGTGAAAATGTGTGAGAATGTGTGTATTTGTATTACAGAGTGAAAATGTGTGAGAATGTGTGTATTTGTATTACAGAGTGAAAATGTGAGAGAATGTGTGTATTTGTATTACAGAGTGAAAATGTGTGAGAATGTGTGTATTTGTATTACAGAGTGAAAATGTATCTCACACATTTCTCTCCTCCTGTGTCAGGTGCATGAGTTGGAGCGTTCCCGCCGGGCCCTGGAGACAGAGGCAGAGTCCCTGCGCACTCAGACCCAGGAGCTGGAGGAGGAGCTGGGGGAGGCGGAGAACTCCAGGCTGAGGCTCGAGGTCACCCTCCAAGCCCTCAGGGCCCAGTTTGAGAGAGAGATCAGCACCAAGGAGGAGAAAGGAGAGGAGAAGAGGAGGTCTCTCAACAAACAGGTATGGAGAGAAGAGAGAAGAAGAGGAGTGTATCAAGCCTGAATATGGGGAGACAGTTATTCATTTGGATTAGATGCTAAACTTCTCTCTTTCTCTGCCGTTCCCTTTCTTTCCTTCCCCCTCTCCTCTTCTCTTTCTTTCCATCCCCCTCTCCTCTTCCCTTTCTTTCCATCCCCCTCTCCTCTTCTCTTTCTTTCCATCCCCCTCTCCTCTTCTCTTTCTTTCCATCCCCCTCTCCTCTTCTCTTTCTCTCCATCCCCCTCTCCTCTTCTCTTTCTTTCCATCCCCCTCTCCTCTTCTCTTTCTTTCCATCCCCCTCTCCTCTTCTCTTTCTTTCCATCCCCCTCTCCTCTTCTCTTTCTTTCCATCCCCCTCTTCTCTTTCTTTCCATCCCCCTCTCCTCTTCTCTTTCTTTCCATCCCCCTCTCCTCTTCTCTTTCTTTCCATCCCCCTCTCCTCTTCTCTTTCTTTCCATCCCCCTCTCCTCTTCCCTTTCTTTCCATCCCCTCTCCTCTTCCCTTTCTTTCCATCCCCCTCTCCTCTTCTCTTTCTTTCCATCCCCCTCTCCTCTTCTCTTTCTTTCCATCCCCTCTCCTCTTCTCTTTCTTTCCATCCCCCTCTCCTCTTCTCTTTCTTTCCATCCCCTCTTCTCTTTCTTTCCATCCCCCTCTCCTCTTCTCTTTCTCTCCTTCCCCCTCTCCTCTTCTCTTTCTTTCCATCCCCCTCTCCTCTTCTCTTTCTTTCCATCCCCCTCTCCTCTTCTCTTTCTTTCCATCCCCCTCTCCTCTTCTCTTTCTCTCCTTCCCCCCCAGGTGAGGGAGTTGGAAACCCAGCTAGAGGAGGAGAGGAGTCAACGCTCTCAGGCCATGTCCGTCAAGAAGCAGCTGGAGGCGGAGCTACAGGAGGCTGAGGCCCAGGTGGAGACAGCCAATCGCGGCAGGGAGGAGGGGCTTAGGCAGCTACGGAGACTGCAGGTAAGCTACACCCCCCTTCTCTCTTTCTTTCTAATGCTGCTTGCTCGGTCTGAGATTAGATGCTGTGCAGTTAACTGATATATAAACCACAGCTGTAATGAGAACGGTAAGGGTCCCAGCACAGAGCCTTGTGGAAAACCATATTTAATCAACCCTCCTTTTCGCTCTCTCTCAGGTTCAGATGAAGGAGGTGCTTCGTGAGCTGGATGAGTCCAAGCTGGCCCGTGACGAGGTGGTCGTCCAATCAAAAGACACAGAGAAGCGCCTGCAGACCTTGGAGGCTGAGTTACTGCAGCTTACAGAGGTGTGTGTGCTGGCGTGTGTGTGAGAGATTTGCAAAGACACAAACTCTTATGTTTTAGGATGCTAACGCCATCTCTTGCTCTCTCTCTGTCTCTCCTTCTGTCTGTCTCTCTTTCTCTCTCTCTCTCTATCTGTCTCTCTCTCTCTCTGTCTCTCTCCTTCTATCTGTCTCCCTCTATCTGTCTCTCTCCTTCTGTCTGTCTCTCTCTGTCTCTCTCTCTGTGTGTAGGATTTATCAGTGTCTGAGAAGATGAGGAGACAGGCCCAGCAGGAGAGAGATGAGATGGCTGATGAGATCATCAACAGCTCTACCGGGAAGTCAGTATCTCTCTTTCTATTTTCCTTTCTGTATATGTGTGTACTCATGTGTGTGTATTACTGTGTATTATGCATGTGTATTACTCACGGTGTGTGTATTACTGTGTATTATGCATGTGTATTACTTATGGTGTGTGTATTACTGTGTATTATGCGTGTGTATTACTTACGGTGTGTGTATTACTGTGTATTATGCGTGTGTATTACTCACGGTGTGTGTATTACTGTGTATTATAAATGTGTATTACTTACGGTGTGTGTATTACTGTGTATTATGCGTGTGTATTACTGTGTATTATGCGTGTGTATTACTCACGGTGTGTGTATTACTGTGTATTATGTGTGTGTATTACTTACGCTGTGTGTATTACTGTGTATTATGCGTGTGTATTACTCACGGTGTGTGTATTACTGTGTATTATGAATGTGTATTACTTACGGTGTGTGTATTACTGTGTATTATGCGTGTGTATTACTTACGGTGTGTGTATTACTGTGTATTATGCGTGTTTATTACTCACGGTGTGTGTATTACTGTGTATTATGAATGTGTATTACTTACAGTGTGTGTATTACTGTGTATTATGCGTGTGTATTACTGTGTATTATGCGTGTGTATTACTCACGGTGTGTGTATTACTGTGTATTATGCGTGTGTATTACTTACGGTGTGTGTATTATGCGCGTGTATTACTCACGGTGTGTGTATTACTGTGTATTATTTGTGTGTATTACTTACGGTGTGTGTATTACTGTGTATTATTTGTGTGTATTACTTATGTTGTGTTTAATACTGTGTATTATGCGTGTGTATTACTCACAGTGTATGTGTTGTCAGGTCGGCTCTGTGTGATGAGAAGCGGAGGTTGGAGGCGCGAGTCACTCAGCTGGAGGAGGAGTTGGAGGAGGAGCAAAGCAATGCTGAACTAGTGGCCGAGAGACACAGGAAGACTACACTTCAGGTACACACTCTCACACACTTACCCGCACGCATTGCATACAGACACACACACACACAGTATACGGGACATGATTTACATTTGTCCATTTTTCTTGGTTTTAATCTCCCTTTCTATCCCTTTGTCTCCCCTCCCTCCCCAGGTGGAGACTCTGACGGTGCAGCTGCAAGGAGAGAGGACCCTGTGCCAGAAGGCTGAGGGGGCCAGGGAGGCTCTGGAGAGGCATAACAAGGAGCTGAAGCTGAAGCTGGGGGAGATGGAGGGAGCTGTCAGGGGAAAACACAGGCTCAGTGTCGCCGCCCTGGAGGCCAAGATGGACGGCATGGAGGAGCAGCTGGAGCAGGAGAGACAGTGAGGGGAACACACACATTCTCTGGATTTCCCCTCACACTTCTTCTCTCGCCTTGTTCCTTTCCTCTCTCGCCTTGTTACTTTCCTCTCTCACCTTGTTCCTTTCCTGTCCCGCCTTGTTCCTTTCCTCTCTCACCTTGTTCCTTTCCTGTCCCACCTTGTTCCTTTCCTCTCTCACCTTGTTCCTTTCCTCTCTCGCCTTCTTCCTTTCCTCTCTCGCCTTGTTACTTCTTCTTTCGCCTTGTTCCTTTCTTCTCTCGCCTTGTTACTTCTTCTCTCGCCTTGTTCCTTTCCTCTCTCGCCTTGTTACTTTCCTCTCGCCTTGTTCCTTTCCTCTCTGGCCTTGTTACTTTCCTCTCTCGCCTTGTTACTTTCCTCTCTCGCCTTGTTACTTTCCTCTCGCGCCCTGTTCCTTTCCTCTCTCGGCCTGTTTTCTTCTCCCACCTTGTTACTTTCCTCTCTCGCCTTGTTACTTTCCTCTCGCCTTGTTCCTTTCCTCTCTCGCCTTGTTACTTTCCTCTCTCGCCTTGTTCCTTTCCTCTCTCGCCTTGTTACTTTCCTCTCTCGCCTTGTTACTTTCCTCTCGCGCCCTGTTCCTTTCCTCTCTCGCCCCGTTACTTCTTCTCCCGCCTTGTTACTTTCCTCTCTCGCCTTGTTACTTTCCTCTCTCGCCTTGTTCCTTTCCTCTCCCGCCTTGTTACTTTCCTCTCTCGCCTTGTTACTTCTTCTCTCGCCTTGTTCCTTTCTTCTCTCGCCTTGTTCCTTTCCTCTCTCGCCTTGTTACTTTCCTCTCTCGCCTTGTTACTTTCCTCTCTCGCCTTGTTCCTTTCCTCTCTCGCCTTGTTCCTTTCTCGCCTTGTTCCTTTCTCGCCTTGTTCCTTTCCTCTCTCGCCTTGTTCCTATCTTCTCTCGCCTTGTTACTTCTTCTCTCGCCTTGTTACTTCCTCTCTCGCCTTAGTTACTTCTTCTCTCGCCTTGTTCCTTTCTTCTCTCGCCTTGTTACTTCTTCTCTCGCCTTGTTACTTGCCTCTCTCACCTTGTTCCTTTCCTCTCTCGCCTTGTTCCTTTCCTCTCTCGCCTTGTTACTTCTTCTCTCGCCTTGTTACTTTCCTCTCTCGCCTTGTTCCTTTCCTCTCTCGCCTTGTTACTTTCCTCTCTCGCCTTGTTCCTTTCCACTCTCGCCTTGTTACTTTCCTCTCTCGCCTTGTTACTTTCCTCTCGCGCCCTGTTCCTTTCCTCTCTCGCCCCGTTACTTCTTCACCCGCCTTGTTACTTTCCTCTCTCGCCTTGTTCCTTTCCTCTCTCGCCTTGTTACTTTCCTCTCTCGCCTTGTTACTTTCCTCTCGCGCCCTGTTCCTTTCCTCTCTCGCCCCGTTACTTCTTCACCCGCCTTGTTACTTTCCTCTCTCGCCTTGTTCCTTTCCTCTCTCGCCTTGTTACTTCTTCTCCCGCCTTGTTACTTTCCTCTCTCGCCTTGTTACTTCTTCTCTCGCCTTGTTCCTTTCTTCTCTCGCCTTGTTCCTTTCCTCTCTCGCCTTGTTACTTTCCTCTCTGGCCTTGTTACTTTCCTCTCTCGCCTTGTTCCTTTCCTCTCTCGCCTTGTTCCTTTCTCGCCTTGTTCCTTTCTCGCCTTGTTCCTTTCCTCTCTCGCCTTGTTCCTATCTTCTCTCGCCTTGTTACTTCTTCTCTCGCCTTGTTACTTCCTCTCTCGCCTTGTTACTTCTTCTCTCGCCTTGTTCCTTTCTTCTCTCGCCTTGTTACTTCTTCTCTCGCCTTGTTACTTGCCTCTCTCACCTTGTTCCTTTCCTCTCTCGCCTTGTTCCTTTCCTCTCTCGCCTTGTTACTTCTTCTCTCGCCTTGTTACTTTCCTCTCTCGCCTTGTTCCTTTCCTCTCTCGCCTTGTTACTTTCCTCTCTCGCCTTGTTCCTTTCCACTCTCGCCTTGTTACTTTCCTCTCTCGCCTTGTTACTTTCCTCTCTCGCCTTGTTCCTTTCCTCTCTCGCCTTGTTACTTTCCTCTCTCGCCTTGTTACTTTCCTCTCGCGCCCTGTTCCTTTCCTCTCTCGCCCCGTTACTTCTTCACCCGCCTTGTTACTTTCCTCTCTCGCCTTGTTCCTTTCCTCTCTCGCCTTGTTACTTCTTCTCCCGCCTTGTTACTTTCCTCTCTCGCCTTGTTACTTCTTCTCTCGCCTTGTTCCTTTCTTCTCTCGCCTTGTTCCTTTCCTCTCTCGCCTTGTTACTTTCCTCTCTCGCCTTGTTACTTTCCTCTCTCGCCTTGTTCCTTTCCTCTCTCGCCTTGTTCCTTTCTCGCCTTGTTCCTTTCTCGCCTTGTTCCTTTCCTCTCTCGCCTTGTTCCTATCTTCTCTCGCCTTGTTACTTCTTCTCTCGCCTTGTTACTTCCTCTCTCGCCTTGTTACTTCTTCTCTCGCCTTGTTCCTTTCCTCTCTCGCCTTGTTACTTCTTCTCTCGCCTTGTTCCTTTCTTCTCTCGCCTTGTTACTTCTTCTCTCGCCTTGTTCCTTTCCTCTCTCGCCTTGTTCCTTTCCTCTCTCGCCTTGTTCCTTTCCTCTCTCGCCTTGTTACTTCTTCTCTCGCCTTGTTACTTTCCTCTCTCGCCTTGTTCCTTTCCTCTCTCGCCTTGTTACTTTCCTCTCTCGCCTTGTTCCTTTCCACTCTCGCCTTGTTACTTTCCTCTCTCGCCTTGTTACTTTCCTCTCGCGCCCTGTTCCTTTCCTCTCTCGCCCCGTTACTTCTTCTCCCGCCTTGTTACTTTCCTCTCTCGCCTTGTTACTTCTTCTCTCGCCTTGTTCCTTTCTTCTCTCGCCTTGTTCCTTTCCTCTCTCGCCTTGTTCCTTTCTTGCCTTGTTCCTTTCCTCTCTCGCCTTGTTCCTTTCCTCTCTCGCCTTGTTCCTTTCCTCTCTCGCCTTGTTCCTTTCCTCTCTCGCCTTGTTCCTTTCCTCTCTCGCCTTGTTCCTTTCTTCTCTCGCCTTGTTCCTTTCCTCTCTCGCCTTGTTACTTCTTCTCTCACCTTGTTACTTCTTCTCTCGCCTTGTTACTTCTTCTCTCGCCTTGTTACTTCTTCTCTCGCCTTGTTACTTCTTCTCTCGCCTTGTTACTTTCTTCTCTCACCTTGTTCCTTTCCTCTCTCGCCTTGTTACTTCTTCTCTCGCCTTGTTACTTCTTCTCTCGCCTTGTTACTTCTTCTCTCGCCTTGTTCCCTTCCTCTCTCGCCTTGTTCCTTTCCTCTCTCTCCTTGTTCCTTTCCTCTCTCGCCTTGTTCCTTTCCTCTCTGGCCTTGTTCCCTTCCTCTCTCGCCTTGTTCCTTTCCTCTCTCTCCTTGTTACTTCTTCTCTTGCCTTGTTCCTTTCCTCTCTCGCCTTGTTACTTCTTCTCTCGCCTTGTTACTTTCCTCTCTCGCCTTGTTCCTTTCCTCTCTCGCCTTGTTACTTTCCTCTCTCGCCTTGTTCCTTTCCACTCTCGCCTTGTTACTTTCCTCTCTCGCCTTGTTACTTTCCTCTCGCGCCCTGTTCCTTTCCTCTCTCGCCCCGTTACTTCTTCTCCCGCCTTGTTCCTTTCCTCTCTCGCCTTGTTACTTTCCTCTCGCCTTGTTCCTTTCCTCTCTCGCCTTGTTACTTTCCTCTCTCGCCTTGTTACTTTCCTCTCTCGCCTTGTTACTTTCCTCTCTCGCCTTGTTCCTTTCCTCTCTCGCCTTGTTACTTTCCTCTCTCGCCTTGTTACTTTCCTCTCGCGCCCTGTTCCTTTCCTCTCTCGCCCCGTTACTTCTTCACCCGCCTTGTTACTTTCCTCTCTCGCCTTGTTCCTTTCCTCTCTCGCCTTGTTACTTCTTCTCCCGCCTTGTTACTTTCCTCTCTCGCCTTGTTACTTCTTCTTTCGCCTTGTTCCTTTCTTCTCTCGCCTTGTTCCTTTCCTCTCTCGCCTTGTTACTTTCCTCTCTCGCCTTGTTACTTTCCTCTCTCGCCTTGTTCCTTTCCTCTCTCGCCTTGTTCCTTTCTCGCCTTGTTCCTTTCTCGCCTTGTTCCTTTCCTCTCTCGCCTTGTTCCTATCTTCTCTCGCCTTGTTACTTCTTCTCTCGCCTTGTTACTTCCTCTCTCGCCTTGTTACTTCTTCTCTCGCCTTGTTCCTTTCCTCTCTCGCCTTGTTACTTCTTCTCTCGCCTTGTTCCTTTCTTCTCTCGCCTTGTTACTTCTTCTCTCGCCTTGTTACTTGCCTCTCTCGCCTTGTTCCTTTCCTCTCTCGCCTTGTTCCTTTCCTCTCTCGCCTTGTTACTTCTTCTCTCGCCTTGTTACTTTCCTCTCTCGCCTTGTTCCTTTCCTCTCTCGCCTTGTTACTTTCCTCTCTCGCCTTGTTCCTTTCCACTCTCGCCTTGTTACTTTCCTCTCTCGCCTTGTTACTTTCCTCTCGCGCCCTGTTCCTTTCCTCTCTCGCCCCGTTACTTCTTCTCCCGCCTTGTTACTTTCCTCTCTCGCCTTGTTACTTCTTCTCTCGCCTTGTTCCTTTCTTCTCTCGCCTTGTTCCTTTCCTCTCTCGCCTTGTTCCTTTCTTGCCTTGTTCCTTTCCTCTCTCGCCTTGTTCCTTTCCTCTCTCGCCTTGTTCCTTTCCTCTCTCGCCTTGTTCCTTTCCTCTCTCGCCTTGTTCCTTTCCTCTCTCGCCTTGTTCCTTTCTTCTCTCGCCTTGTTCCTTTCCTCTCTCGCCTTGTTACTTCTTCTCTCACCTTGTTACTTCTTCTCTCGCCTTGTTACTTCTTCTCTCGCCTTGTTACTTCTTCTCTCGCCTTGTTACTTTCTTCTCTCACCTTGTTCCTTTCCTCTCTCGCCTTGTTACTTCTTCTCTCGCCTTGTTACTTCTTCTCTCGCCTTGTTACTTCTTCTCTCGCCTTGTTCCCTTCCTCTCTCGCCTTGTTCCTTTCCTCTCTCTCCTTGTTCCTTTCCTCTCTCGCCTTGTTCCTTTCCTCTCTGGCCTTGTTCCTTTCCTCTCTCACCTTGTTCCTTTCCTCTCTCGTCTTGTTCCTTTCTTCTCTCGCCTTGTTCCCTTCCTCTCTCACCTTGTTCCTTTCCTCTCTCGCCTTGTTCCTTTCCTCTCTCGCCTTGTTCCTTTCCTCTCTCGCCTTGTTCCTTTCTTCTCTCGCCTTGTTCCTTTCCTCTCTCGCCTTGTTCCTTTCCTCTCTCGCCTTGTTCCTTTCCTCTCTCTCCTTGTTCCTTTCCTCTCTCGCCTTGTTCCTTTCCTCTCTCGCCTTGTTCCTTTCCTCTCTCGCCTTGTTCCTTTCCTCTATCGCCTTGTTCCTTTCCTCTCTCGCCTTCTTCCTTTCCTCTCTCGCCTTGTTCCTTTCCTCTCTCGCCTTGTTACTTTCCTCTCTCGCCTTGTTCCTGTCCTCTCTCGCCTTGTTCCTTTCTTCTCTCGCCTTGTTCCTTTCTTCTCTTGCCTTGTTCCTTTCCTCTCTCGCCTTGTTCCTTTTCTCTCTCGCCTTGTTCCTTTCCTCTCTCGCCTTGTTCCTTTCCTCTCTCGCCTTGTTCCTTTCCTCTCTCGCCTTGTTCCTTTCCTCTCTCGCCTTGTTCCTTTCCTCTCTCGCCTTGTTCCTTTCCTCTCTCGCCTTGTTCCTTTCCTCTCTCGCCTTGTTCCTTTCCTCTCTCGCCTTGTTACTTCTTTTCTCGCCTTGTTCCTTTCCTCTCTCGCCTTGTTACACTCCCCCTCCCCTCTCTTTACTTCTCCTCCCCTCCCTCTCTTCCCTTTCCTTCCCATCTCCTCCCTCTAACATCTAACTTCTTCTACTACAATTCTGACTGTATGTTCTGGGTATGGGGATAAAACATGACTCACAGTCTATCTCCCCTTCCCCCAGAGAGCGAGCGACAGCCAACAAGCTGGTGAGGAAGACAGAGAAAAAACTGAAGGAGGTGTTGATGCAGGCAGAGGACGAGAGGAGACATGCAGACCAGTACAGAGAACAGGTATGAACCAGTACAGACCAGTCCAGAGAACAGGTATGAACCAGTACAGACCAGTGCAGAGAACAGGTATGAACCAGTACAGACCAGTACAGAGAACAAGTATGAACCAGTACAGACCAGTACAGAGAACAGGTATGAACCAGTACAGACCAGTTCAGAGAACAGGTACGAACCAGTACAGACCAGTACAGAGAACAGGTACGAACCAGTACAGACCAGTACAGAGAACAAGTATGAACCAGTACAGACCAGTACAGAGAACAAGTATGAACCAGTACAGAGAACAGGTATGAACCAGTACAGAGAACAGGTACGAACCAGTACAGAGAACAGGTATGAACCAGTACAGACCAGTACAGAAAACAGGTATGAACCAGTACAGAGAACAGTTATGAACGGGTATGAAACAGGTATGGACCAGTACAGAGAACAGGACCAGTACAGAGAACAGGTATGAACCAGTACAGACCAGTACAGAAAACAGGTACGAACCAGTACAGACCAGTCCAGAGAACAGGTATGAACCAGTACAGACCAGTCCAGAGTACAGGTATGAACCAGTACAGACCAGTCCAGAGAACAGGTATGAAACCTCTTCTCTATGAGTTCAGCAGAGAGATGGAGAGATACAGTAGGGTGTGTTTTCATCCCAAAAGGAGTGGTTGGTCCTGCTAATCCCAATCCTACTCTAATCCAGCCCTGGCACCAGGGGAAGGTACGGGCTATCTCCTCCCAAATTATACCTAACAAAATAATCCCCTTTACAGTGTAGAGGTAGTGATACTGACCCCCTTTCAAAAATCATCTGGAATTTAATCTGTGGGATGTAATCCCAGTCCTCGTGTTCTGTGCTTAATCTGTCCAACTGTCTCCCTCCTGCCCTCTCTGATACTCTTCCCCCCTTCTTCTATTGTCTTCTCCTCTTCCACTTGAACCATTCTCTTCATCTCTCTCACACCCTCTACACCCCCCCTCCTCTCTCCAGTTGGATAAGTCTATGGGCCGGCTGAGGCAGCTGAAGAGGCAGCTCGAGGAGGTGGAGGAGGATAACTCTCGTTCCAACGCCCAGAGACGTAAACTGCAGAGAGAGATGGAGGAGCTGACTGACAGCTCCCAGAGCATGACCCGCGAGATCACCGCTCTACGCAGCCACCTCAGGTAATACTACCACTGTGTGTGTGTGTGTGTGTGTGTGTGTGTGTGTGTGTGTGTGTGTGTGTGTGTGTGTGTGTGTGTGTGTGTGTGTGTGTGTGTGTGTGTGTGTGTGTGTGTGTGTGTGTGTGTGTGTGTGTGTGTGTGTGTGTGTAATCTGAGTGACCCTCCCAGATCCATTGTATGTTTGCAGTTCCATTGCCACCTACTAACCACCATGTTGTATTGTTGCATGTTTTTTCTTCCATTGACCTCATCTAATACTGACACACTGTCCATCAGTCTGCCTCACACTCCACTCCATCCACTCAGCATCACCACATCTGAACGGAAACCAGAGAAGTAGGTCTGTGTGTGCGTGCGTGTGCAATTCATTAAGTTAAGATTTCTGTTAGTTGTGTGGACTACAGTATATTTTAAACTGAGGAAATACTGTCCTCTCATTAGTTTGATGTCTCAGGCATTTAGTCACCTTTATAACACAAGAGGGCTCTTGTCTTTCCAGTCCCTCGTAGAGACATATCAGATATACACTACAGAAAGTAGACCCCTTCCCTTTTTCCACATTTTGTTACGTTACAGACTTATTATACAAAAATGTTTATTCATCAATCTACACACAATACCCATAATGACAAATTGAAAAGAATGTTTGCTAATTTATGAAAAATAAACAGAAATACCTTATTTACGTAAGTATTCAGACCCTTTGCTATTAAACTCGAAATTGAGCTCAGGTGCATCCTGTTTCCATTGATCACTCTTGAGATGTTTCTACAAGTTGATTGGATGCCACCTGTGGTAAATTCAATTGATTGGACATGATTTGGAAAGGCACACACCTGTCTATAGAAGGTCTCAGTTGACAGTGCATGTCAGAGGAAAAACCAAACCATGAGGTTGAAGGAATTGTCTGTAGAGCTCCGAGACAGGATTGTGTTGAGGCACAGATCTGGGGAAGGGTACCAAAAAATGGAAGAAGTTTAGAACCAACAAGACTTCCTAAAGCTAGCCAACCAGCCATACTGAGCAATCTGAGGAGAAGAGCCTTGGTCAGGAAGGTGACCAAGAACCCGATGGTCACTCTGACAGAGCTTTAGAGTTCTTCTGTGGAGATGGGAGAACCTTCCAGGACAACCATCTCTGCAGCACTCCATCAATCAGGCCTTTATGGTAGATTGGCCAGACGGAAGCAACTCCTCAGTAAAAGGCACATGACAGCATGCTTGGAGTTTGCCAAAAGGCACCTAAAGTCTCTCAGACAATGAGAAACTATCATGACACAAGGTGAGACCCAGATGCAGACACAGTAGGCAGATGGTTGGAGTCTTACCATATTTATTCATCCAAAAGGATAAGGCAAGAGAATGGTCGTGGACAGGCAAAAGGTCAAACCAGTTCAGAGTCCAAACGGTACCGAAGGGCAGCGCAGAATCAAGGTCAGGGCAGGCAGAATCAAGGTTAGGGCAGGGCAGGCAGAGTCAAGGGCAGGGCAGGCAGAGTCAAGGTCAGGGCAGGGCAGGCAGAGTCAAGGTCAGGGCAGGGCAGGCAGAGTCAAGGTCAGGGCAGGCAGAGTCAAGGTCAGGGCAGGGCAGGCAGAGTCAAGGTCAGGGCAGGGCAGGCAGAGTCAAGGTCAGGGCAGGGCAGGCAGAGTCAAGGTCAGGGCAGGGCAGGCAGAGTCAAGGTCAGGGCAGGGCAGGCAGAGTCAAGGTCAGGGCAGGGCAGGCAGAGTCAAGGTCAGGGCAGGGCAGGCAGAGTCAAGGTCAGGGCAGGCAGAGTCAAGGTTAGGGCAGGCAGAGTCAAGGTTAGGGCAGGCAGAGTCAAGGTTAGGGCAGGCAGAGTCAAGGTCAGGGCAGGCAGAGTCAAGGTCAGGGCAGGCAGGATGATCAGGCAGGCGGGAAAGTAGTCCAGAGTCAGGCAGGGGTCAGAACCGGGAAGACTAGCAAAAAGAGACAAAAAGAGAATAGGAAAAGGAGTACGGGCAAAACACACTGGTTGACTTGACTAATATACAAGACAACAAGACATACATACAAGACAACTGGCACAGAGAGACAGGAAACACAGGGATAAATACACTGTGGAAAATAAGCGATACCTGGAGATAATAACAGGAACAGGTGAAACAGATCAGGGCGTGACAGAATAAGGTTCTTTGGTCTGAGGAAACCAAGATTGCACTCTGGCCTGAATGCCAAGTGTCACTTCTGGAGGAAACCTGGCACCATCCCTACGGTGAAGCATGGTGGTGGCAGCATCCTGCTGTGGGGAAAATGTTCAGCAGCAGGGACTGGGAGACTAGTCAGGATCAAGGGAAAGATGAACAGAGAGATCTGTGATGAAAACAAACCTCTGAGTAAAGGGACTGAATACTTATGTAAATGTCATATTTCAGTTTTACATTTATGTATAAAAGTTTTAAATGTATAAAAACCTGTTTTTGCTATGTCATTATGGGGTATTGTGTGTCGATTGATGAGTGAAAGAATTGGTTTAATCCATTTTACAATAAGGCTGTAATGTAACAAAATGTGGAAAAAGGTCAAGGGATCTGAATACTTTCCAAATGCAATGTATGAACCCTCCCTTTATCTCCTCTCCATCTCCATGACCCTCTCTACCACCTCTCTCCCGCCAGGCGTGCTCCGATGCCCCTTGGGATGCGCTCAGGTCGCAGGGCGTTGGTGGATGATCTGTCGTGTGAGAACTCTGACTCGGAGGAGCCCCCCCCCTCCCCGACTCCTTCTTCTGGTACTGGCCCCGGAACTGGCCCCGGCACCCCCACACCCCCCTCTGAAAACAACAGTCTGGGACCCCCCCCACCATACAGCCTCAACGACACTGAGTAACACACACACAAACACACACGCATACATACAGATACATACTCACACAGACGCATAGGCCTGCATACATGTATATGTACACATAGGCCTGCAGACATGTATATGTACACATAGGCTTGCATACATGTATATGTACACATAGGCCTGCAGACATGTATATGTACACATAGGCTTGCATACATGTATATGTACACATAGGCTTGCATACATGTATATGTACACATAGGCTTGCATACATGTATATGTACACATAGGCTTGCATACATGTATATGTACACATAGGCCTGCAGACATGTATATGTACACATAGGCTTGCATACATGTATATGTACACATAGGCTTGCATACATGTATATGTACACATAGGCTTGCATACATGTATATGTACACATAGGCTTGCATACATGTATATGTACACATAGGCCTGCAGACATGTATATGTACACATAGGCCTGCAGACATGTATATGTACATACAAATACACCCTCACATAGACTGACCTACTGATCCTGCACTTTTTTAAACTCTTTCCTCTGCAGTCCAAACTAGAACAGAGAGCATACACACTTTCCTTAAGTTTGGGTCGGTCACAGTGGTCAGTTATTCTGTCTCTCTCTCTCTCTCTCTCTCTCTCTCTCTCTCTCTCTCTCTCTCTCTCTCTCTCTCTCTCTCTCTCTCTCTCTCTCTCTCTCACACACACAATTTAATGGGGGAAGAGGATTTGTTGATGATTCGTGAGCAAGAATATGGACTGTAATCTCACTGGGGGAAGCTTCATCTCCCAGACATCTGAGGGAAAGTGAATTATATCCATGTTATAGCCATGTTCTATTGTTATGATACTGTATAATGCTTCAAATGGCAGAAGTAAGATGGCTACTGGCCACTATCAATGTAAGGCCATGTTTAACCCTTTGAGGAACTCTGACAATATTCCACCTGTGTTTAGCGTTCTTGTTGAGGACATGGCAACGGGTTGCTAAATGTTCTAGAATGCTGTAGAATCCTGGAATAAAACACTCCGAATAATGTTCCACTCCTCAAAGGGTTAATGACAATCTGCATGTTTGGGAAGACATTTTGCAAGACTAGAGAAACACGCACACACACACACACACACACACACACACACACACACACACACACACACACACACACACACACACACACACACACACACACAGGGGACTGATTCATGTTTCTATGTATGTAGGGCCTCTGTGGGTCCTGGAAAAGGTCATCGCTCATTGACTGCTAGTGTGAAAGACAGCTGAAAGACAGCTGATATGCTCTTCTGTCTTTTAACAAGCCTGGGAGAAGCTCCCATGAGTTGTTCATCTTTCTCTCTCTCACATCAATTTCAATTTAAGGCCAAGTTATTATTTTAAAAATTATTTTAGAAAACAAACACAGAAGGTCTGTGAAGTATTTTAGGATATATTACTAATTTGTTTGTAGTTTGAATTAGGTCATATATGGGGGAAAATATCAATCAGGGAAGAGGGTTAAGTGAGAGAGAAAAAATGAAAAATGATAATCAACCTTGCTGTTGTGAAGAATGAAGCCAGCGGCAAGTTTCTATAGAAAAAGACTGATGATATTTCACTCCATCATCACACATACTGGTGAAACTGGCTCGGGCATAAACACCGGCATCATCGTAGACCTTATCAATCCATCTTATGATTGTCATAAGATGATGAAATGTTGCTATCTTTTGTCATGAGAAGCGATGCCAACCAAACATGTTGCAGTTGCATCAAACACTATTGCAAAACAAACCATGCAGTCTGTCTTCGGTCCTGTGCTCTGATCTGGGTTATCTAGACATTCATGGACCTTTTTGGATTGAGACAGATAGGTAGTTACTGTAGTTAGGCCAATGGATTGCATAGGTAGGTATAGGTAGATAGATACCGTAGGTAGATAGATACAGTAGGTAGATAGATACAGTAGGTAGATCGTTTCTTTAAATCTTTAACATATCTCTTCTTATAAATACAGGCATTTGAATCTATGTCATTTATATCAGTCTGAATATGAGTATAATCCTCCATTATTTATTGTCGCTGGTTGTTTTTTGTATTGTTTCCAGTCTGTTCAGACATCATTGGTAGATGACATACTGGTATGGTGTCACTGGCACTGATAGAAAGGAAGGCAGGGCCTCACGCATACTGCAACCATGGCAATAGAGAGAGGTTAAGAACAGAATCACAATTACTAGGTGGATTGTGGTTAACAACATCTGTCTATCTATGTAGACTTGTGTTGTTGAATAATTCCTGGAGGGGGTATTGGTTGTTCTATTTGACAGTGTTAGGGAGGTTTGTAGGTCTTGGTTAGTAGGGAATGCACTGGAAATATATTGGACAGAGAGATGACAGACATTTAAGACAGTAACCAACACTACATCAGAACTCACCTGTGGAGCAGGACACTGGAATCTCTTACACAGAACAGGAACATGTGAAAATTGAGGACGTAATGTTGGTGTTTTGAGACTGCTACTCATTCTCAACATATCATAAGCATCCATATCTTTTGTGTTTATCAAACAGACGTATTGTACATTGTAATATTGTTTTTTTTAAATTCATTCATTGTGTAATATATTTATGGAACAAAGCTTTTTTGTTTAACCAAATGGTGGGCGTATGGATGAGAAAAGGGACTTATTGTATACGTAGTAGAATAGAATAGATTCAAGTAGAGTAGTAGGGCGGAGACTGGTTGGAGGAATTTCCACTGTCATCCATAGAACTACCCTCTGGAATAACAGACCAAAGTGGAGGACTTTTTCCAGCAACTTCCGTTGGGTTCATTGTCTTCAGATCTGTCCTATGAAGCACCAAGAAAACCCTGTTTCTACCCAGAATTTCTGTATAGATCATTCTAGAACAGTAACGCTCCATGCTTCCCTCCCCTTATATCATAATAGTGTTTTTGAGGAAGTCATAAGGGGTCGAATCTTCCAAAGTGTTGTCTTTTCATTAAGTGACAGACTGGGAGATTTCTAGCCAGTTAGAATATATAGTTTTAGAGTATACATACCCCGCCCCCTTTAATCTCCAACAACATTCACCATTCATTCAAGTTTAACAAGTGCAACACCTTTTTGTTACTGTATATTGTTTATATTTGAACTCCTCTCAGCCCCAGAACCTCTCTGCCTGACACAGCAGAAGTCTGTACAGAGAATAAATATCCTGTCCACATACTGTTCTTACAGACACCTTGACATAGGGACGCTTCGCTGCTCAGTCTAGTTAAACACTACGTATTTGCATGGCGGTGCATTCCATTGATTGTAGCATTGGCCGCATAGTCTCCCGGTTGTCTGCTCTTGTACAAGGAAGAGTATTTATCTCCCTCCACATAAGACTAGGACATTCCCCTTGAAACGCATGCAGGGTTGAACAACTAAAAGGTTGTTTAAAGAGCAAAGTTACAGTTCCCCATCATTATCACATGTCAACATGACACAGTGGAGAGCAAAGTTACAGTTCCCCATCATTATCACATGTCAAGCTTGACACAGTGGAGAGCAAAGTTACAGTTCCCCATCATTATCTCATGTCAACTTGACACAGTGGAGAGCAAAGTTACAGTTCCCCATCATTATCACATGTCAAGCTTGACACAGTGGAGAGCAAAGTTACAGTTCCCCATCATTATCTCATGTCAACTTGACACAGTGGAGAGCAAAGTTACAGTTCCCCATCATTATCACATGTCAACATGACACAGTGGAGAGCAAAGTTACAGTTCCCCATCATTATCACATGTCAAGCTTGACACAGTGGAGAGCAAAGTTACAGTTCCCCATCATTATCTCATGTCAATATTGACATAGTGGAGAGCAAAGTTACAGTTCCCCATCATTATCTCATGTCAACTTGACACAGTGGAGAGCAAAGTTACAGTTCCCCATCATTATCTCATGTCAACTTGACACAGTGGAGAGCAAAGTTACAGTTCCCCATCATTATCTCATGTCAACTTGACACAGTGGAGAGCAAAGTTACAGTTCCCCATCATTATCACATGTCAACTTGACACAGTGGAGAGCAAAGTTACAGTTCCCCATCATTATCTCATGTCAACTTGACACAGTGGAGAGCAAAGCCAAGAACCCTTTGGATCATTTTCATGACGGTACTATAGAAACAGTCAGATCTTCAGAACTAGCAGCCTAATGAGGACATGGGATCTTTGAATTAACAATGAGTTCTATTAGTATTTGATTACAGAAAAAATGACGACATGTATTTGGTCTTTTTTTTCTTCTTCTTCATGTGATTTATTTGGCAAAATGTACTTTTTTTGTAAGTTACTGTAAATGCTGCACTTTACATATGCACCAATAGAGGGCAGACTCCGGCAGTATCAGTGGCTGGCATTGGTTCACAGTCAGTCCCATCTCTCTGGAGATAATGCAGATTTGATATGTAAATCTAACTGATTTGTCAAAGATCTGAGCAGATGTTTTAAATGTTATTTGGATGCAAACTGTCACTTTAAAGTTGTGAAAATTAAGATCACTACATTTTAAACTATCTAGGTTTGGTCTTCAGGGGAAGTAGTAGGACGGTTGGTTTGAGGTTAAAGGTTGAAGGCTGACCCCTGGAATGTGATCAGAGAACTGAAGTGTCTGTGCCTCTGTAGAGACCGGTGCTTTTTTAAAGGTGTTATAATTTTGTTGATTTTCTTTCTTTTATGGCTTCTGTGGAAATGTGTTGTTTATGAGCCATTTTTTGTTGATGATGCTGAAATTATAAAACATATCTGACTGGGGTGAACTTTAATATATGTTGTTGGTTTTGACATTTTGTGTGTTTCAATTTGTTAATTGGTTTGGTGAACACTCAGTGACATGTACACATTTACTGTAATTGAATGTAAGGAGAGACTAACACTGACTTATTTAATTACGTTTCACCATTTATCAATAAGTTAACATTACACACATAAAGAAGTGAATACAGTAATACAGTCAAACCACAATAGATCATTTATAAGGTGAAGTATCATTCCCCCTTTTTAGTGGCACTGCAGCGAATTTGGGCAGTAGCGGGACCCACTACTCACACTGATGGGCCCCCATGATATCAGTGAACAGCCAATCATCTTCCAGGGGCGGGGTCAGAACCTGATGTGGATGAGGGGTGTGAACTGGGGCCGGGAAGGATCTGGCCACTCCCTCAAAGGGAATACAACTCTGATTCATATCATCATTCACCAATGAGAAGGTACCATCTTGTTGGGGATAAGACCTCTGAAGGATGTTGGGGTCTGGGAAGTCACAATGGTAGCCTACAGAGGTGGACAGTTGGTTTGGGTTAATATTTAAACAGGTGAACTGCCTATCTGTACCTTGTCTTCCCACAGCGCTCTCCAACATACACTGTGAGCTGTCCTGGCCACTAATGAAGTCTCTTATGGCTGTTACTGGATCGATAGAACATCCGTATCCAGATCCGTATTCATACTGCCCTCCATCACAGTCAATCCTCTCCATCTCAGATCTACCGTCACTCCTGCTGCTGCTGGTGTGGAGCATCAACTTCTCTATGAAACTTTCGGATTGGTTCAGATACGTGATGTCATCAACGTGTGCCTTATCACCTAGGCTCCTCTCATCACCAGGATACCCCCAGATGGTCTCTAGATGGGCCGGAGGGTCCCCATCATTCTGTGGTTCAACCTCTGAGTCCCACAGGCTCAACATGTCCATTCTCTGGCTCTCCACTGTGTCACTGTCTGACATATTGTTTTGGGACTGGAAGCAAGCGGAGTTGTCTGCGACCGTTGTGACCCCAAAATCACAGGAATCTAGGGACAGGGGGGAGAGTCCGGGAGAGAGGGGTGTTGGGTTGAAAGTTGAGGTATCCAAGTTTAGAGGTAGGGCCCTCTGGTTTTGAGTTGGGGCCGTGATATTTGAATTTGAGTCGTGTCTGAGTTGTGTTTCATATTTCTCTCTAATGCTGTCTATCCAGCTATAAAGGCTCTCCTCTGAAGTGACATCACAACTGAAGGGTTCTGTGTGAAGGTGTTCCTCCTCTTGTTCTAAGACAATGGTTTTCTCTGATGTTATGGATGATCTATAGTCAGTTTGATTTTCTGTTCTGCCCCACTGTTTATGAGTCATTTGGTATGTTCCTTTACTTGGAGTGTTGCTGTTGGACTGGTCCATTTGGAGATGTTTGGGGTTGAGTCTCCTCCATTGGGCTCCAGGGTCTTTCTGTTCTGTTGCAAGGGCTTCAGTTTCATGTGAACAAAGGGAAAGGTCTGCTTCTGCACTTACAGGAGCTGGAGGGGAGTCTGAGTCAACATGGGGGTTCATTCAGAGGGAGGAGAAAGGACAAAAGGTGAAGATAAGTATAAACATCAGAGGAGCCCAGTTTGCTTAATTTATGCATCAAGTCACCTGGATAATTAAAGAGAGAATACCTTCTTTAGAGGTGCTGTTAGATTGGTCAGTGGTTATTGGCTGTCGTGATGAGGAAGGTGTGTCGCTATTCGCTACCTCCGTTGAGAAGAGGACAGACACAAGCTGGTGATTGGCTGCCTCTATCTCTGCAAACTTCCTGTTTGAGAGAAGGGGCAGTAT
Source organism: Oncorhynchus gorbuscha (assembly GCF_021184085.1). Taxonomy (NCBI): domain Eukaryota; kingdom Metazoa; phylum Chordata; class Actinopteri; order Salmoniformes; family Salmonidae; genus Oncorhynchus; species Oncorhynchus gorbuscha. The sequence continues at coordinate 4,741,822 of NC_060191.1, forward strand.
AACATTTCAGTTTAAGGCATCTTATAATGGCACTCACTCTCACCAGAAACACATACGGTACACACACACCTCTGGATCATGTTGTGTAGGAAGCGCCGGTGGTTGACTTGACGTTTGGATGGCCTGTTCTTCCTTGGTCTCTGGAGTGTCCGCATCATGTGGCCTGCTGCTGATGTCACAAAGGTAAAGAGGTCGCGACCCCAGGGAACACCTCGCTCCACCCTGGGTTCAAGGGTCACAGAGTTGGATGGACGCATGGCTAGAAGGAGGGGAAGGGAAGAGAGAAGTAACAGGTCTGGGGTATTAATCGGGGATGTGGTGAGAGAGAAGGATGAGGTGGGAGGGGTAACAGAGGTATCAACATTAGGAGAGGGGGATAAGGTCAAATATGAGTTTCCCTAAGTCCAAAGACATTTCTTGTGAGCTTCCCACCATATGGGAGCATATACCACTAGAAGTGGCAGCAGATATGACTTTTAACAGAACCATTGAAATGTGGGAAACTCGTAGTGTAATCTTGAAGACCAATCTACAATGTCTAAGTTAGAATTATTCACTTTCACATTTTCAGTGGAACACCGCAATGCAACAACAACAAAAATGTCAACCTGCATTAAACATGAAATCTGTTGCCAAAATTGTGAAACTATAACTTCACTGAGTCTTAAAATGAACCAACAGGACCTACAGAAACAAAACCCACACAAGTGGGCTGGGCTGTAACGTATTAGGGTATCCCATAATTGTTCAGATATTACGTTGGTTTAAAACAATAACCAAAACCCTCTAATAATTGGTCCAGCCGACCATTTTCAGGGAAAATTATGTCCAAGGTGTAATTGGAATGATTAAATAATGGTCATTTAGCAGACAGAATAACGGTCCATGCAGGAATCAAACCCATAACATTAGGGATGCCAGCATCATGCTCCAACAAGCTGGACCATCAAAACCACTTATTAAACAAAAACTATTCTACAATATAGAACAACACAAAGAAAACTCACCTTGGCACTGCTGTGGCTATCTCTAGCTCTGTAGACTGACTCCCAATAATGTGTCAGAAAGAGAGGTTGAGGTTCAGATGGAGAGAGAGGTGGGGTTTCGTGGTTGATTATGTGTCTCAATGAGTCAATGCTGAACGTCACACATCAATCCCCTGCTCTGAGACAGAGCAGCCCGACAAATGAAGAGTGGCTGAGGAAGTGAGGGATGAGACACAGAGACAAGAAAGAGGGCAATTATCTGAGAAGTCAACTGCTTGTAGAAGCGTAGGCGCACATCTCCATTGTGAGGAACACTAAAGGCAGCTTGTTAACTACTGAAAGACACAACGCACCAGTTGAGGTACTTAACAAGCTGTTCATTATCACATTTTCTGAGCTCAGAGCTGAGGTGGTTGCTAATGGCACATTGCCCTTTAGGTTCTGCAGAGGTCTGCCCTAGCACTCTATTTTACATATCTATGGCAGCACAGCGAATGAATAGACTATCCTCACCGCATAACTGAATAACGGGTAGTGTGTGTGTGTGTTATTTCAAATAGGAAAATCTATAGGCCTCCATCCCAAAGTGGGAGCGGAAATGATTGTCACCATCTTATTCCATGTAATTGGGAGTTTGGGGTGAACTATTCCTTTAAATATATACACTGTGCTTATCATTGTAAATTCAACTTACCACATGTAACCAAAGGAGGGAAGTGTGGTTTCAGGAGTGGCATCTATTTTTAGTGCAGCCACATGCGTGAGACCAGGGTCTACTCTGCCTTTGAGAAACGGCATGTTGTTGGTATAGATTTGCTGACTTGTACTGTGGACCATTACTTTGGTAAGTGACATCACCCATAACCCTTTTCCAGCAGTAAAGAGTAGGAGTGTGGATCTTTGTTGTCACCAGCAGTAAAGAGTAGGAGTGTGGATCTTTGTTGTCACCAGCAGTAAAGAGTAGGAGTGTGGATCTTTGTTGTCACCAGCAGTAAAGAGTAGGAGTGTGGATCTTTGTTGTCACCAGCAGTAAAGAGTAGGAGTGTGGATCTTTGTTGTCACCAGCAGTAAAGAGTAGGAGTGTGGATCTTTGTTGTCACCAGCAGTAAAGAGTAGGAGTGTGGATCTTTGTTGTCACCAGCAGTAAAGAGTAGGAGTGTGGATCTTTGTTGTCACCAGCAGTAAAGAGTAGGAGTGTGGATCTTTGTTGTCACCAGCAGTAAAGAGTAGGAGTGTGGATCTTTGTTGTCACCAGCAGTAAAGAGTAGGAGTGTGGATCTTTGTTGTCACCAGCAGTAAAGAGTAGGAGTGTGGATCTTTGTTGTCACCAGCAGTAAAGAGTAGGAGTGTGGATCTTTGTTGTCACCAGCAGTAAAGAGTAGGAGTGTGGATCTTTGTTGTCACCAGCAGTAAAGAGTAGGAGTGTGGATCTTTGTTGTCACCCGCAGTAAAGAGTAGGAGTGTGGATCTTTGTTGTCACCAGCAGTAAAGAGTAGGACTGTGGATCTTTGTTGTCACCAGCAGTAAAGAGTAGGAGTGTGGATCTTTGTTGTCACCAGCAGTAAAGAGTAGGAGTGTGGATCTTTGTTGTCACCAGCAGTAAAGAGTAGGAGTGTGGATCTTTGTTGTCACCAGCAGTAAAGAGTAGGAGTGTGGATCTTTGGTGTCACTATTGGCAGTTTTGCAGCAAGTAGCCACATACACATGGCTGTGGCAATGAATGGGAATGTGTTGAGAAACGTAATACCATTCTCCCACCAAAGTCAGTTATAAACACACGTTCTTAGCGGATCAGTCAAATGTCCTGCATTTAATAGGCTAGTACAGTAGGCTACTTTAGAAGCATATTGGTAGTAGCACTGTAGTTATACCGGATTTAGTTTGATTGGTGGTATTGTACCAGTATGGCAACTCTTGCTATTGATCAGATCTGTCTAATTCATGTTCTAAACACTACATTCTGTATCCCTCTAGCTCTTTTCCTCCATGTATCCATTCACTCTCCCTCCTGCTTTCCCCATCTGTGCTTTTCTCACATGCTTTCATTGCAAATGAAGGCTACTAGGTAAAGCCTTTATCACCCTCCCTCTGACAGAACTTTGACCAGCCAAGCAGACCTGCCTGACCTCTGAGAACCTGCCTCTTATTGGCTGAGAATTCCATTGACCCACCCTTCCGTGTCCTTCAGCAGCAAGCACTGTGAATCTTGTGCCTCTGCCACTGCTGTGTTCCAAGCGGTGGATGAGACAGCTAAGTTGTAAGGTAAGTTGTCTCTCTCTTTGCCTAAAGCAAGGAGTCAGAGCTCAATTTGACAAGGCAAAACAACAAGGTTATTTTGTTTAATTTATCTATCATAGCCCACTGGATTTGAGGATTGGGTGGGACCTTAGAAAATATAATGTAATGAAATCAAAAGTCCACTTTTATCCAAAATAAAATGATCAGTGAATCTAGCTTGTGATGCTGATAGCCTATAAGTAAGTGAAATATAATTCATTAGTCATAAGGAATGTTTTCTTTCTTATTCCATAATGTTAACACTTTGTTTCTCCCCTGAATTCACCAGTAACCATGAGTCGAGCCTGGGTCTTGTTTAAGGCCCACCCCTACATCAGCAATGTGGTCGGATACACAACCCTGTTCGCATCCGCGGACCTCATACAGCAAAGCATGCTTGGAGGGAAACAGAGTGGAGGATTAAACACAGACAAGGGAACACACACCATCCATGACTCAGAGGGGGCCAAGCTTAACATGGAGGGAACCAATATTTCCACTGGTACTAAAAGTGTCACAACATGGGCTGATATTGACTGGTCCCAGACCGCTCGAGTGGCCTTTGTTGGGTTCTGTTTCCATGCCAATTTCAACTACCATTGGCTGAAGGGGCTGGAGAGGATGTTGCCAGGGGGAGGGGCCAAAAGGGTGTCAGGGAAGGTAGTGCTGGATCAACTGGTTGCTGCCCCCGCTACTATCAGTGCCTTCTTCATAGGTAGGTGTGTGTGTGTGTGTGTGTGTGTGTGTGTGTGTGTGTGTGTGTGTGTGTGTGTGTGTGTGTGTGTGTGTGTGTGTGTGTGTGTGTGTGTGTGTGTGTGTGTGTGTGTGTGTGTGTGTGTGTGTGGCTGAGGAGTAAGTTTCACACATCCCCAAATGCTACACGTGTGTGTAGGTGTAATATAACTTCCAATGTGTAGGGCTTAAACATTGTTCTATAATATGAGTTACTCTTTTTAAGGTCTTAGTGTATTAGAAAACAAAGAGGACCCATTGGGAAACTGGAGGGAGAAATTCTGGACTTCATACAAGGTAAGGATGCAGAGCATGAATTAGTTGCTGAAGGAAGAGAGGAAAGTCTAGGTCACCACAACCACATTAATGGTCTCTCTGTCTCCCTCTCTTTTGTTGTGTATGACAGACTGGAGTGGTGTACTGGTCAACAATGCAGGTAGAAGCAATAACAACACATTATATGCATACACACACACACACACTGATCTCTCTCTCTCTCCCCCTCGCTATCTCTCCCCATCTCTCTCTTTCTTTCTTTCTTTCTCTCTCTCGCTCTCGCTCTCTCTCGCTCTGTCTCTCTGTCTCTCCCCTCTCTCTCTTTCTCTCTCTCGCTCTCTCTCTCTCTCTCTCTCTCTCTCGCTCTCTCTCTCTCTCAGGCATTGAATTTCTCCCTGGTTCCCCCAGTTGCTCGTACAGTGTTTGTGGGTGGCATCACGCTGGTGTGGACAGTATTCCTGTGCCATTTCAGACAGCAGAAAGATGATACACAAACCAAACCCCCCTCTCACTGATATGGATGTTATTGGATGAGCTGTGTGATGACAAAATTGTGGCAATTATTTCATTGAATAGCTTTTATGTGCTGCACGCTTATAACTTGATTAAAGTAGTTATTTTAAAGAATGTGTTTTTCATCTTTGCATGATGGCAGGAAGGTCGCTGGTGCGAATCCCCGAGTCTACAAGGTGATATATCTGTATCTGTTAACCCTAATTGCTCCTGTAAGTCGCTCTGGATAAGAGCATCTGCGAAATTATATATATATATATATATATATATATATATACATATATATACATATATATATATACATATATATACATATATATTTATATATATATATATATATATATATATACATATATATACATATATATTTATATATACACTGCTCAAAAAAATAAAGGGAACACTTAAACAACACAATGTAACTCCAAGTCAATCACACTTCTGTGAAATCAAACTGTCCACTTCGAAAGCAACACTGATTGACAATAAATTTCACATGCTGTTGTGCAAATGGAATAGACAACAGGTGGAAATTATAGGCAATTAGCAAGACACCCCCAATAAAAGAGTGGTTCTGCAGGTAGTGACCACAGACACCTTCTCAGTTCCAATGCTTCCTGGCTGATGTTTTGGTCACTTTTGAATGCTGGCGGTGCGTTCACTCTAGTGGTAGCATGAGACAGAGTCTACAACCCACACAAGTGGCTCAGGTAGTGCAGCTCATCCAGGATGGCACATCAATGCGAGCTGTGGCAAGAAGGTTTGCTGTGTCTGTCAGCGTAGTGTCCAGAGCATGGAGGCACTACCAGGAGACAGGCCAGTACATCAGGAGACGTGGAGGAGGCCGTAGAAGGGCAACAACCCAGCAGCAGGACCGCTACCTCCACCTTTGTGCAAGGAGGAGCACTGCAAAATGACCTCCAGCAGGCCACAAATGTGCATGGGTCTGCTTAAACGGTCAGAAACAGACTCCATGAGGGTGGTATGAGGGCCCGACATCCACAGGTGGGGGTTGTGCTTACAGCCCAACACAGAGAACACCAAGATTGGTAAATTCGCCACTGGCGCCTTGTGCTCTTCACAGATGAAAGCAGGTTCACACTGAGCACATGTGACAGACGTGACAGAGTCTGGAGACACCGTGGAGAACGTTCTGCTGCCTGCAACATCCTCCAGCATGACCGGTTTGGCGGTGTGTCAGTCATGGTGTGGGTGGTATTTCTTTGGGGGGCTGCACAGCCCTCCATGTGCTCGCCAGAGGTAGCCTGACTGCCATTAGGTACCGAGATGAGATCCTCAGACCTCTTGTGAGACCATATGCTGGTGCGGTTGGCCCTGGGTTCCTCCTAATGCAAGACAATGCTAGACCTCATGTGGCTGGACTGTGTCAGCAGTTCCTGCAAGAGGAAGGCATTGATGCTATGGACTGGCCCGCCCGTTCCCCAGACCTGAATCCAATTGAGCACAGACTGTCCAGGAGTTGGCGGATGCTTTAGCCCAGGTCTGGGAGAAGATCCCTCAGGAGACCATCCGCCACCTCATCAGGAGCATGCCAAGGCGTTGTAGGGAGGTCAGTACAGGCACGTGGAGGCCACACTACTGAGCCTCATTTTGACTTGTTTTAAGGACATTCCATCAAAGTTGGATCAGTCTGTAGTGTGGTTTTCCACTTTAATTTTGAGTGTGACTCCAAATCCAGACCTCCATGGGTTGATAAATTTGATTTCCATTGATCATTTTTGTATGATTTTGTTGTCAGCACATTCAACTATGTAAAGAAAAAAGTATTTAATAAAAATATTTCATTCATTCAGATCTATGATGTGTTATTTTGGTGTTCCCTTCATTTTTTTGAGCAGTGTATATATATATATATATATATATATATACAGTGGGGCGAACAAGTATTTGATACACTGCCGATTTTGCAGGTTTCCTACTTACAAAGCATGTAGAGGTCTGTAATTTTTATCATAGGTACACTTCAACTGAGAGAGACAGAATCTAAAACAAAAATACTGAAAATCACATTGTATGATTTTTAAGTAATTAATTAGCATTTTATTGCATGACATAAGTATTTGATACATCAGAAAAGCAGAACTTGATATTTGGTACAGAAATTTTTGTTTGCAATTACAGAGATCATATGTTTCCTGTAGTTCTTGACCAGGTTTGCACACACTGCAGCAGGGATTTTGGCCCACTCCTCCATACAGACCTTCTCCAGATCCTTCAGGTTTCGGGGCTGTCACTGGGCAATAGGGACTTTCAGCTCCCTCCAAAGATTTTCTATTGGGTTCCGGACTGGAGACTGGCTAGGCCACTCCAGGACCTTGAGATGCTTCTTATGGAGCCACTTCTTAGTTGCCCTGGCTGTGTGTTTCGGGTCATTGTCGTGCTGGAAGACCCAGCCATGACCCATCTTCAATGCTCTTACTGAGGGAAGGAGGTTGTTGGCCAAGATCTTGCGATACATGGCCCCATCCATCCTCCCCTCAATACGGTGCAGTCGTCCTGTCCCCTTTGCAGAAAAGCATCCCCAAAGAATGACATTTCTACCCCCATGCTTCACGGTTGGGATGGTGTTCTTGAGGTTGTACTCATCCTTCTTCTTCCTCGAAAACACGGTGAGTGGAGTTTAGACCAAAAAGCTCTATTTTTGTCTCATCAGACCACATGACCTTCTCCCATTCCTCCTCTGGATCATCCAGATGGTCATTGGCAAACTTCAGACGGGCCTGGACATGCCCCAGACCGAGGGTGATTGACCATCATCTTGAACTTCATCCATTTTCTAATAATTGCGCCAACAGTTGTGGCCTTCTCACCAAGCTGCTTGCCTATTGTCCTGTAACCCATCCCAGCCTTGTGCAGGTCTACAATTTTATCACACAGCTCTCTGGTGATCAAATACTTAAGTCATGCAATAAAATGCTAATGAATTACTTTAAAATTATACAATGTGATTTTCTGGATTTTGTTTTAGATTCTGTCTCTCACAGTTGAAGTGTACCTATGATAAACATTACAGATCTCTACATGCTTTGTAAGTCGGAAAACCTTCAAAATCGGCAGTGTATCAAATACTTGTTCTCCCCACTGTATATGTACAGTACCAGTCAAAAGTTTGGACACACCTTCTCATTTAAGGTTTTTTCTTTAATAGTACTATTTTTTACATTGTAGAAAATAGTGAAGACCTCAAAACTATGAAATAACACATACAGAATCATGTAGTAACCAAAAAAGTGTTGAACAAATCAAAATAAATTTTAGATTTTAGATTCTTCAAAGTAACCACCCTTCGCCTTGATGACAGCATTGCACACTCTTGGCATTCTCTTAACCAGCTTCACCTGGAATGCTTTTCCAACAGCCAACCAGCTTGAAGGAGTTCCCACATATGCTGAGCACTTGTTAGCTGCTTTTCCTTCACTCTGTGGTCCAACTCATCCCAAACCATCTCAATTGGATTGAGGTTGGGTGATTGTGGAACCCCGGTCATCTGATGTAGCACTCCATCACTCTCTCCCTTACATTCCTGGAGGTGTGTTTTGGGTCTTTGTCCTGTTGAAAAACAAATGATAGTCCCACTAAGGGAAAACCAGATGGGATAGCGTATCGCTGCAGAATGCTGTGGTAGGCTGGCTGGTTAAGTGTGCCTTGAATTCTAAGTGTCAACAGCAAAGCACCCCTACACCATCCCACCTCCTCCTCCATGCTTCACGGGGGACCACACATGCGGAGATCATCCTTTCACCTACTCTGCATCTCACAAAGACACGGCGGTTGGAACCAAAACTCAGACCCAAGGACAAATTTCCACGAGACTTGCTTGTACTCGTGTTTCTTGCCCAAACAAGTCTCTTCTTCTTATTGGTGTCCTTTAGTAGTGGTTTCTTTGCACCAATTCGACCATGAAGGCCTGATCATGCAGTGTCCTCTGAACAGTTGATGTTGAGATGCGTCTGCTAACTCTGTGAAGGATTTATTTGGGCTGCAATCTGAAGTGCAAATAATTGTAATTAACTTTTTGTCTGCAGCAGAGGTAACTCTGGGTCTTCCTATCCTGTGGTGGTCCTCATGAGAATCAGTTTCATCATAGTTTATGGTTTTTGCGACTGCACTTGAAGAAACTTTCAAAGTTCTTGAAATGTTCCGCATTGACTGACCTTCACGTCTTAAAGTAATGATTGACTATCATTTCGCTTTGCTTATTTGAGCTGTTCTTGCCATAATATGGACCTTGTCTTGTACCAAATAGGGCTAACTTCTGTATTACCACCCCTACCTTGTCACAACACAACTGATTGGCTCAATAGCATTAAGAAGGACAGAAATTCCAGAAATGAACTTTTAACATAGTTAATTAAAGGTTAAATAAATAAATTACTAAAAATAAAAACAAGTCACACCTGTTCATTTAAATGTATTCCAGGTGACTACCTCATGAAGCTGGTTGACAGAATGCCAAGAGTGTGCAAAGTTGTCATCAAGGCAAAGGGTCGCTACTTTGAAGAATCTCAAATATAAAATATATTTTGATTTGTTCAACACTTTTTGGCTTACTACATGATTCCATATGCATTTTTGTCATAGTTTTGAGGTCTTCACTATTATTCTACAATGTAGAAAATAGTACAAATAAAGAAAAACCCTTGAATGAGGAGGTGTGTCCAAACCTTTGACTGATACTGTATATATGAAAAATGCATTTTTTTCTCTCTCTCAAAGCTGGAACTATGAATTCTGACACAAAAACATACATATTTAAATATTTTATAAAGTAAAAAAATAAAGAGCCTGACAAATTACAAGAAGAGAAGCTAGTTACATTTTCTGTTCTGTTAATAAAATTGACTATTAATTGTATGTAAATCACATGGTAAAATATAATAGACTACTGTATTTTGAAATGTAATTTGTTTTTCACATAGTGGTTTTATTGGTTAGAAAGTCACTTCACACTAGCCTATACACAATTGATGAATGGATTAAATTAATTAACGAATAGACGAACATAAAATACAAATATAATGACTTTTGGACGACGTGATGATCACACAGGAAGTAATAGCAAAACAGCCAACCAAAATGCGTGTGACCTCCGTAATCGCGGAGATGTGTTTATCGCGAGACAGCGACCCTTCCTTTTTCCTTTCCACTCTGAGTCTAAGATGGTAGGTACAGATTCTGAAAACATCGGTAATGCTCCGACTTGATAATCTAAGTCCATCCTCACTTTTACAGTAGCACAACTCAACAATTTCCATGTAAATATTTGCCTTGATGTCTTTGGTTTGAATTCCGAATGGTATTGACATACTATTTGGCGTTTTAGCGATACGGTTCAGTCCTTCACTACCGGGGGTTAGCGTCACAGTAGCTAGCTTGCTACCTGTTATTTTCACTAATTACTGAAAGACTGCGTGTAATATAGACACAAGATAATGGTACTGCTGTTCGAGAGATGTCGGTAACTTTTGTATCTTCGTTTTGAGGCTTTTCCATGTCCGAATGTATCGGATATCTGACTAGGTTGATGGCCCTAAATGAAAACGTGCTATTTGACCAGTGTTGGTGAACTATGTTACTCCACTGTCTCACTAGTTAGCCGCTGTGTATGAGACTGCAACGTTATGCTAAACGGTATGCCGCCAAATTCAAGTTTGGTATGAATGATTTGTGTGCCGTTTAGGTATGAGTTACACAGACCACGTCTACTAACGTTACAATCGTTTGAGGCCTAGCCATAAAGCATAGGGTTCAGAAGCATGCAAAGGTACTTTTCCTGGCACAGTGATCAGAAGTGTCATTAACACTGTGTAACTAATTATTTGGTTTTCAATTTATCAGTGCGCGAATGGCAAGTTTGTATGTATTTACCTGCACCATCTGTTCGCAGGGAGTTGACATCCGACACAACAAGGACCGTAAGGTGCACCGAAAGGAGCCCAAGAGTCAGGATATCTACCTGAGGCTCCTGGTCAAGGTAAGTGTCACAACCTTTTATACATGGATTCAAGTTAACATTAAGGCATTGTCATGTAAACAAGTAGACTGACAACTAAGTTGTTGGTTTTCCCATCTTAATGTTGTACTTTTTTTGGTGAATTGTAAAATCTATGCAGCACATAGCTCAGAGTAACCCTTGTTAACATTTTACATTAAGTAGTCAATACCTTCTACTTAATACATTTTTATGTTCTCGTCCCCACAGCTGTACAGATTCCTGGCCCGTCGCTCTACTGCTCCCTTCAACAAGGTGGTCCTCAGGAGGCTTTTCATGAGCAGGACCCACAGGCCTCCGATATCGGTGTCTCGCATGGTGAGTTACATCAATCTGTCCCGTTGCTGTGTTTTTAACCTTCTACAGAATCAAATTGCTACAATCAACTAAATTGAATGGCAGTAATGTTCACAGATTCAAATACTTAGAGGGCAACAGTACAAGTGGGAGGACAACTTCAGCTGGTACTCTTGCTTGTGCCTGTTGTGCTACAATGCTTTATTGGTGCTTTTGACACTTCCTTGCTCAAACGGTGTAGTTATGATTCTCTTTTGACCTTTGACTACTATGTTGTTGTTAATATACCTTCTGATGATTTGGTACCTTTGAGTGAGCTGGAGATCTTTCCACCTCTCATGTGACTTCTTGAACATGTCCCATTTGGGGTGGCAGGTAGCCTAGTGATTTTAGAGCATTGGGCCAGTAACCGAAAGGTCGCTGGTTCCAAACCCACTAGGTGAAGTCTGTCATGCCCTTATTGCTCCTGTGTCTGCTAAATTACTTAAATGTAATGGCCCAGTTTCCCAAATGCATTTTAAGACTAAGTTCATTGTTGGAGCTTTGTACAAGCTCAGCGGTTTCCCAAAACCATCGTTACTAAAATTGGACTTGAAACCGCTCATTATTTACTGAGTGTTCGTCCATGGGTGCTTTTTTTTGCCCATCTGCGTCACTTTATACACAAGATCTCCGCTAAACATGGAATCAAGATGTTTCTGACCGCAGATAACTTCAGAACAAAGTTGACTACAAATACGAAGTTGCAAATGTCTTTATTGTTACAAATTAGCAAAGGATAACAATAAATAAATAAAATCTTGCAATGGAAACCGAGATGACCGCATTAAAACAGTCTAAGGGGGATATAAGTGGTATCACTGAGTGGTCATGACTTCAAAACCAACTTATACTCTATCATACTAACACTGTCAAATCCCAGCTGTACGATACCAAGGGTCCTACAGCTCATTAGGGATGACGTGAAGAGATTGCTCGTCCCCATAGTGCTAAAAGGTAGAACTGTCAGAGGTGATAAAGAACATATTATGTCCTCTGTACCCCTTCAATTCCCTCAGTACTGGTTTAAAGAGATGTGTAGTTTATTTTCTGGCTTATTGTGGAAAGATAAGAAACTAATAATTAACCATAAACTGTCCATGTCAAGAAGCAAGGGTGGATTAGCTGTTCCTGTTTATTTGTATTACTTGTCTTGTGACAGTAATTTGATCTCTATATCATTATGGTATTACCCAGAGTGCTACTGTAAGATAAGCCACTTGAGTTTGTAAACCACAGTGCTTCAGCATGGTCATGGATTTGTTGACTATGGAATGAGTGTCATCGGCCCTCCAGGACTATGACAACGGGCTAGACTCTAGCGGGTCTCTGGGACATTTATATGTAAATCAAAGAGCCTTGCCTAATATATTAATACTCTGTATGTGTGTGAACTGTACACAGTTGTACATAGTTGTAGGCTTTTGCCTCAATATTTCATGTGTAACATGTGCAATGATGACTAATCTTTATTTGGTGCATTATTGGATTAGACAAAACTGCCTAAATATTTGTAGTCAGCGGTGGTAATATCTCTCTAGGTTCTGATCTGTCGTCAGTATGATTTTAATAGAGAAAGATGATCTGAGAGCTGCGCTGCCTTTCTTTTGTTCCGATCAGTATTGCGGCAGCTCCAACCATGCACTTGTGAACGTTCTCGTTGTGTTTTTGGGAAACTCTTGTTACATATTCGCCAGTTTGTAGGAACGATGCATCAATTAACCCTCGTTAGCCTAAGTTCCATTGCTATTGAGAAACCGGGACAATGTCCTTCCAGGTTTATTGATATGAATACATAGCAAAGTGAAAGCATCTTAGTATTTATCTTTACCCTGTGGCGGTTGTCCCTCGTCTGAACTATTTGATGTCCTCTTCAGATCCGTAAGATGAAACTGCCTGGTCGTGAGAACCGAACCGCAGTTGTCGTGGGGACCGTCACTGATGATGTCAGAATTCAGGATATCCCCAAGCTCAAGGTAAAGGTTGTTTTAACTTACTGGATGCCTGTTGAGGTCAGGCTTTTGCTCCAGCACTAACACACCTGGTTTAACCTGGGGTGTATTTATTGCGGAAACTGTTTAAGAGCAAAACTAGCATTTCTATTGGACAAATTCAGGTAGGTCCCTCCGTTGCCTTTGCTTCCGTTTTAAGAAATTTTTGCAACAATCGGCGGAGTAAATACACCCCTGACTATTTTAATCTGGTGTTGGGCTACTACAAAAGCCTTCCCACCCTGTAACTAGGTAGCTCTTCTGGACTAGTGTTAGACTACTTCACTGAAAATGAATTAAGTGTTAACACAAGTTGCTAAACGTGCTCTGTTCTCCCTTCCCTTAGGTGTGCGCTCTGAAGGTGACTGACGGCGCTCGCCGCAGGATCCTGAAGGCCGGAGGCCAGGTCATGACCTTTGACCAGCTGGCTCTGGCTGCCCCCAAAGGACAGGGCACTGTGCTGCTGTCAGGTAAGAACACTGCTAGTTTAACAATGTTCAAGTTTAAAGTTATGCTGGGAATATTCTGTTGTACCGTTGCTCTACAGTCCTGTTACTGTTATCACCGCCACAGTCAGATTATGGCTAAACCCTGCCTGTTTCTAAAATGTCTCTTAAACCTAACCTTAACCACACTGATAACCTAAATCTGCCTAAATTAAGGCCAAAAAGCTAATTTTGTGTTCATTCATTTTTACATCATAGGCAATTTTGGCTTTGTGGCTATTAAGTAGTGACAGTCCTGTTACTCTGGTCTGAAACTCACTTGTTTTCCTTCTTTCAGGACCCCGTAAGGGCAGAGAGGTGTACAGGCATTTTGGAAAAGCCTGTGGAACCCCCCACAGCCACACCAAGTGAGTATTGTACCCCTTTCTTGAGATTGCTGCTCTCCTAGGCTTTCATTCAATATCTATCAACTTAGAGAATGTTTTCCAAATGGTTTGACAAGTTCGTTCCAGTTTCGTTTTCACTGAAAATCAAATGTTTTTAAACGGAGGACACTCTCTGAATATTGAGAACTTCGATAAGATGTTTTGTTAGTACGGGGGCTTGTTGTGGAGCGCCCTACTTTAGAATGAGGATACTAGATGTGCATTGTGTAGAGGAGGACAAACATGTTTCTCTTATTATGTAGAAACAATTGTCAGTTTGTCTGAAATGTTCTAATCTATATGTTGCACCTCACTGAATTAGCACCTGAGCCCAGTGTTTCAAAAATAGCAATTGAATTCATTGTTAGAATTTAATATTTCAAAACTGGTAAATGAGATTTGGGTCCTCTGTATAGGCATTTGGATTTTGTAATCCAATCTGACCTTTAATCATCAGGAAGATTTGTTTTTCGTTTTTCAAAACTCAAAAGGCAGTGATTAGGGTTGTATTAGATGTGATCATCCTGATCCCACTGGAAGGGTGGGTTTATAAAGGTGAAAGGCACTACAACCAAGATATGTCAATATAACTAAGGTGAGGAGGTTTAAAATACTCTTACATCTGAATTAATTTGACTGCAGTATAGGTACTGAATGTGGCAATTTTGTTTGTATTGAGAAGTGTCAAATACAGGGATGATTTCAAAGCAGGTCATCCATGTGAATCATGTAGATCTGACCTAAATTGGGGGGGGGGGGGGGGGGTGTACTTAGCCATGATGTTGAGAGCGGTGTGCAGACAGTGATTGTCCTTCTATTATGTTGGATTAATGAATTTTTTTCATTTTGCTTGTAAGAACAAGGGCACAGGCCAGTCTGACTAGGCTTTGCGGTCAGGTAGACTGAGAGACTGCCATAACGGGAAAAGGAGTACAGTCACACGTGCAACTTTGCATCGTTGAACATCGCAAGTAACAAAAATGTTGTGTTTTTTGGCCCTCACCAGTTTGCGTCCCTGCAAGTAAATGCATGTACCTTTTTGATTCCGTGTTTAATCGTCACCTACAGGGGTTGCAGTTGTAATTGCAGGGTACAGTGAAAATCTTACGATATAAATACAAATACCACTATATACATTAGTTTACTCCTCTCGGGTTCCCTATGACAGTTTAGTGGTAGTGCCATAACCTGTCCAGTAGATGGCGAGGTGTAGGTAGGTCTGTTCAAAGCACTAGACATCTGGATTAAGTGATCTTGATGTTGTGGCCTCTTGATCAGAATGATCCATCTGATTTTATTTTTTGAAAACATCCAGATTGATCTTGAATTGCAAAACGGAGAATTCCAGAATCTGGATCATTCTGATCCAAATAAAATGTTTTTGGTGTAGAACAATTTGTGAATTAGTGTTTGTTTACATTTTTAATATTTTGTATGTGCCTGAGATCCACTGGATTCACTTTCTCCAACCCAGTTATATCATATCAGTGATTACTTGTAGGAACGGAGAAGGAAAAATGCGTAATTTAAATGCATCAGGCCTAGCTGTATTTAAAAAAATAAAAAAT
Source organism: Oncorhynchus gorbuscha (assembly GCF_021184085.1). Lineage (NCBI taxonomy): Eukaryota > Metazoa > Chordata > Actinopteri > Salmoniformes > Salmonidae > Oncorhynchus > Oncorhynchus gorbuscha. The sequence continues at coordinate 4,757,385 of NC_060191.1, forward strand.
AAATGATTTTACCTTTATTTAACCAGGCAAGTCAGTTAAGAACACATTCTTATTTTCAATGATGGCCTGGGAACAGTGGGTTAACTGCCTGTTCAGGGGCAGAACGACAGATTTGTACCTTGTCAGCTCGGGGGTTTGATCTCGCAACCTTCCGGTTACTAGTTCAACGCTCTAACCACTAGGCTACGCTGCTAGACAGGCAGATTTGCATTATCTGCAGAATCTAGGAAGTGGTTTGAAACACTTAAAAACCCTGAATTAATGGCATATCTCTTTTCTCCCTCAGGCCCTACATTCGCTCCAAGGGCAGGAAGTTTGAGCGTGCTCGTGGGCGCAGATCCAGCCGTGGATACAAGGCCTAAAGTCTTTTTTTGTTTTCCCTGGAATCTGATACAAATAAAGATAGCGATATAAAATGAATCGATGTCTCTGTCCATTTGTTTTTTTCAGAGCTTTATTGCGCTTGCATAGTACTTCACTCTAGACATTTTCTTGTGCAAACCTGATGGACAACTTGAATCAAGCTACTATTTCTGTTCACTCCTAGGACCAGTTGTATAACATTTAGTACTATTAATACAATTGTTTTTCAATGCCTTGTGTAATATTTTTATTTAGATAGGTGATGAGTGCATTGGAAGCATGGACAGTCTAGCCTAGACCTTATTGACAAGACTGGACTATCTGTGGCCTCCACAATGCGGTGCACTGGCGCCGTTAACTATTGGAGAATGTCGGTAGGTCCAGAATGTCTTTCCTTATCAGGATTGGACTTCCTCCCCGCCGCTCAAACTATCCAGTCCTCCCGTCTTTCATACACGCTTCCTGGAGGATAACCACAGCCGTCTTACGGAGCAAGCAAGCCGGGGAGGTAGAATGAGGTAATTTGAGTTCAGTCTATACAGTTGGATTAATATTTACACGGTTATTTTACCAATTGAGTATTAAGTAGCTATCTCCAAGCTAGCTTGTCAGCATATTGTTGCTAACTGACGTCAGTGAAATGGCATTGTTTAGCTAGCTAATGACAAAATGATGGCCAGCCGGATAGCGCCTCGCTGCTAACGTTAGATATTGTGCCTAGCCAGGATAAACAACCAGTTGCGTTTATAACGTTCTAGCTAGCCAATACATGATTTTCACCACAGCATTGTTGACTAGCATGCTATCCACTACTGTAACAAGTTGGGATATCTTAAATTGTCTAGCTTGCTGCTAACCCCAATTGAATTTAACTGCTTTGTATACTGTATTCCCTGGCGATGACTACTGTAGCGACCATTCAACACAACATGGGTAACTGTAACATTTTGAAACATCAGAAGTAGCTAGCTAATTTATCAGCTAGCTTGCAATAGTTACGCACAGACTGCTGAGCAATGATTATTAACTGTAGTTACCACTTGTCATTTGCTAACGTTAGATCGCTACGAAACTAGTAGCTCGATGGCTTCATTCTAAGCCAACGTTATTTGTCAGTCGCTATATCATGCTAGCTAGCCACTTGAGAAAGGATCACACATTTCTAAACAATGTTGTGTGCAAGACTGCCAAATGGATCCTGACTGTTCCGAGCACGGTCATAGTAAAACCAAATTCTAGCGGCGATACCTGCTACCCTGCAAATGCACCAAGTATTTTTCTTTAATCAGAGGCTGCATATCTGCCAAGTCTTGATTGTGTCAGCACCTTAGATAAAAGTTATAGACTGAACATAACAGTTAATACTTAAAGGGAAGCCTCTTATGGGGCAGTTTTGTTATGTAGTCTATGATGACTGAATCTGAATGATAGACACTTAATGCAAGGTTTTCCAGGCTTCATGTTAACCAACACATGTTTTCAGGCCATAGTATTTCACTAGTAACAATGTAAAGAACCAATTGGCGATGACTGAGTAAACTATATTTGAAGGTCGCTAGGAGTTATGACTGCCGAAACCAGTCCTGGGCAAGAATCTGTCTAGTAGGCTAATCCGTCAATGAATCATACTTCCACTGGTTACAAATTGTGAAAGAGAGTAAGTAGACTCAAGACTGTCTGGACAAACGCCATCTGTCAATGTGTCCACCAAACTCTGTTAATTTCATTAGGTATACGTGGTAATTAACCAGCTCATTTACCCAAATGAAGTCGTTGCATCGGTGACCACAGATGTCAGGAACGTGTGATTATAAATCAGTTTGGTTTAGCCATCATGGCATGACTTCAAGGAATCCTGGATATGGGGATAATGCATGCACACAGATTGCCTAATCCAGTTTGAACCACAATCTCTCACGAGTTTGCTGCCCTGCTTTCACTTCTGCAACTGGCCAAAGAGTCACTCACCTTTTGGAACAATATAAAACTGTATCGGACTGTGAAACACGTATACACACCCCACTCAACTTAGAAGCAGGACATGTGGAGAGAGGACATGGTGAGGGAACCTGTCTCAGTCACTCGGCTGGATTGTTGGAATAGTTGATTTGAAAGTAATTTCCTCGTTTTCTACTGTTCTATTGTTTTCATAATGACTGCCTTACAAGGTGCTACTGCACATGTTTTTGTCAACGAAACATAAAGGTACTTTTGGGTGGAGTGACATTGATACTAGAACTGGGACGATAAACTGAAAATTATCGTCACCAATCACTTATTGCAGGCATTTTACTGATATTGTTCATCACGATAAATACTAGCCTATACTAGAGAAATGTGGAGTTTAAATTGAAATAAGTTTGCTAATATGGGTGATTATATGTCTAATATTCATGATTGTTAATGGGACAATTGATGGCTACAACAAACTATTTTTAGTTTTAAAAATACATTTTGATTGATACTAGTCACTTCCTTTATGCTTCTTCAGCACTTGAATATATAGACTGAGTACTTTCTGCTGGAACACATTGGAAGCTTATGGATTACTAATACCAGTGTTTCTCTCTAGGTATACTTATCTATGTGAAGGAACATGGACCCTTGAACTCAAGAAATGACAACCCCCCCCGGCACAATCTAGTAACATTTTTGAGTTTCTATCTGTTTTCTTTGGTTTTCCATCTCTGTCTTTGATGGAAAACAACTGATTATGTGGCATTTTTCATTCAGTTGACACTTAGCAACGCGGTCCATGTCCAATTCTATCTCACTACTGTAAAGCCTGCTTGTCTCTTGAAGAGTGATATTTAAATTCTACCTTGACACACCTTTCTCCTGCCTCCACATATCTCTCATTTCTGTGGAAGATCGGGACGTTTGACGTCAGCACTTAATACGCAATATTCCACTGCAATCTAGTGTTAATTAAATTGCTATAGCCTCCTTGCAAGACCAAGGTGTGTTCATTTTTGTCTGATTCATAGTTTTAAGATTTGTTGTATTTTATGTTATTTAAACTCTTGACATGTAGCCGTCATTTCTATGCTGCACTTTATTGATAAATATCAAGATAATTTCAAACTGTAATTTAAGCATATCTTTGAGTTATGTATATTTTTTTAATCTTTAGGAGTATATATATTCTGTTTTAATTTTAAACTGGAAAAGTATATCGTTTTTGTTTACAAGCCTCATCTGTCTATCATTCCGAAATGGACAAATCTAGAATCTGATTGCATTTAAGGACAAGGCAGACATAATCTGGAATTGACAGATTTAAGATCTATCCTTGTCTTCGGCATTTGCATTGTGAAGGCTGGTGTTTTCCATTGTTTTTATCTGTTCCTCTGTTGACACACTAAGGAGAAGAATCTCCATCTGAAGGCCAGTGGGATCGTACAATACTTCTTTGAGTGCAGATGGTTTTCACACGTCAACTCAGAGGTGCTTTTGTGGGTTGCCTTTGCAATTCGAGCACTGAAGTGGAAGAATGATTTTAAGGAGGTTTCAGGGATAAATAACTTGTGTTTTTAAGACAGACTGACAGGTCTATAGTTATATTTTGGTCATCCCAGCAGATCCTAAGGAGAGGTGCTTCTATTTGATTCTCCTTTAAGGTGGCCATCAGTCGCCGAAATGAACTGACATGTGTATCACTACCTGAATTTAAACATACTTATTCCATCCAACAAACTGCCAACTGCATGAAACACTCACACACCGTCCACCTGTCAGGAAACAGACCTTACCTACCCTAAACCTGAGGGTTAGAAGTCCGCTCCCCGTCAAGCCCCCCACGCTAAGGATGCGTTCCCCAGAGCCCCCCATCCCATCCCCAGCTGAGGCGCTACTCCACTGCCAGTTCGGGGGCTGGGGAACGGGCAGCAGCTGCAACAACAGCTGCCCCAACAGCCCTGGAGGTCCTGGGGGTCTGTCATCCCCTTCTCCCTCCCCCAGCCCCTCTCCTGCCTCCAGCTATGCCTTGACCCTCACCCCCTCCCACATCCACGTCCAGCGCCTGGCCCCCCGCCCTGGTAAAGAGGCACGTCTAATACTACCCCTGTCAGAGCTGGCAGGGTGCAGCTGTCCCCGCGCCCCTGCTCCCCCCTTGCTGGTTCTATACTGGTATCCCCCGGGGAAGCGGAGGAAGGGGGTGTCCAGGAGGAGGCAGGTGAGGGTGTACCTGGCTGAGGCCAGGGTGGAGGCTGAGAGGTGGTCCACTGCTATACAATGTCTGCTCAGGGGAGTTGCCATCACTGCTGACACGGGTGAGTGTGTGTTCCACTAACACAGCTACAATCTTGTCTGTTTGTATGCTATGTTACAGTCCAGGCACAATATGTGTAGGGTCTGAGGTTATTGTAACATCCCAGTTGTTGGAATCAGTCTGATGTTATTCTAATGCCCATCATAAAGACTGGCACAGTGTCACCGTGAGAGAGAATGAAGCTAAATCAGCACTCGTTATGGCGTTTGGCGTCGACTACTTCCTATCCTGTGTACAGACTTTAACTGTGCCTTCATTAACTTTATGAGCACCATTCACTCCCTAAAGTTTGTTTCCATTACTGGGAGCGTTTGTTAGTTATTGTTAACTGGAGTCATACTGGGTGATCTGAGGTCCTTTTGATGTAGGAGGCCAGAGGATACAAGGGAATATAGGCCTAGGCTACTGTATGAATACCATACCATGCATGTTCTAACAGATACAGGCTAGTTCAGTTCATTTCTGACCATGCTAGATATAGGCTACTGCATAATGGCTGTAGGAAACTGTATAATGGCCATGTGATAAGGAATGAATGGATATAGGCCAATGCTATTGTACTGCATGTACGTACATACATACAGCATGCTATGTTCAGTCAGGAGACCTGACTATTAAAAGGCTAAAGTATTGTTTAAGGGTTCATTTATGTATGTGAACAAACATGTTATTTCATCTTTCTCTGTCTCTGCTCTCTGTCTCTTTCCTGCACACACGGTCTGTATCATTCAGCGTCTAACCAACACAGCATCCCCCCCCCTTCCAACTAACTCCCACCCCTCACCAAGACAAGCTCCCTCCCTTCCAACTAACTCCCAACCCTCACCAAGACAGCCTCCCTCCCTTCCAACTAACTCCCACCCCTCACCAAGACAGCCTCCCTCCTTCCAACTAACTCCCAACCCTCACCAAGACAGCCTCCCTTCCTTCCAACTAACTCCCACCCCTCACCAACTAACTCCCACCACTCACCAAGACAGCCTCCCTCCCTTCCAACTAACTCCCACCCCTCACCAACACTGCCTCCCTTCCTTCCAATTAACTCCCACCCCTCACCAACACTGCCTCCCCCCCTTCCCACTAACTCCCACCCCTCACCAACACTGCCTCCCTCCCTTCCCACTAACTCCCACCCCTCACTCACCAACACGGCCTCCCTCCCTTCCAACTAACTCCCACCCTCACTCACCAACACGGCCTCCCTCCCTTCCAACTAACTCCCACCCCTCACCAACACTGCCTCCCTCACTTCCCACTAACTCCCACCCCTCACCAACACTGCCTCCCTCCTTCCCACTAACTCCCACCCCTCACCAACAATGCCTCCCTCCCTTCCCACTAACTCCCACCCCTCACCAACACTGCCTCCCTCCCTTCCAACTAACTCCCACCCTCACCAACACTGCCTCCCTCCCTTCCCACTAACTCCCACCCCTCACTCACCAACACGGCCTCCCTCCCTTCCAACTAACTCCCACCCCTCACCAACACTGCCTCCCTCCCTTCCCACTAACTCCCACCCCTCACTCACCAACACGGCCTCCCTCCCTTCCAACTAACTCCCACCCCTCACTCACCAACACGGCCTCCCTCCCTTCCAACTAACTCCCACCCCCTCACCAACACTGCCTCCCTCACTTCCCACTAACTCCCACCCCTCACCAACACTGCCTCCCTCCCTTCCCACTAACTCCCACCCCTCACCAACAATGCCTCCCTCCCTTCCCACTAACTCCCACCCCTCACCAACACTGCCTCCCTCCCTTCCAACTAACTCCCACCCCTCACCAACACTGCCTCCCTCCCTTCCCACTAACTCCCACCCCTCACTCACCAACACGGCCTCCCTCCCTTCCAACTAACTCCCACCCCTCACCAACACTGCCTCCCTCCCTTCCCACTAACTCCCACCCCTCACCAACACTGCCTCCCTCCCTTCCAACTAACTCCCACCCCTCACCAACACTGCCTCCCTCCCTTCCAACTAACTCCCACCCCTCACCAACACTGCCTCCCTCCCTTCCCACTAACTCCCACCCCTCACTCACCAACACGGCCTCCCTCTCTTCTCACTAACTCCCACCCCTCACCAACACTGCCTCCCTCCCTTCCCACTAACTCCCACCCCTCACTCACCAACACTGCCTCCCTCTCTTCTCACTAACTCCCACCCCTCACCAACACTGCCTCCCCCCCTTCCCACTAACTCCCACCCCTCACCAACACTGCCTCCCTCCCGTCCCACTAACTCCCACCCCTCACTCAGCAACATCTATTATCCATTTCAACATTTCAAAATTCCCTTTTCTTCCAATTGTTTTGACTCTCCCTTGCTCATTATCTCTCTCTCTGTTGTCTCCTTCCTCTCTCCCAAACACTCTTCTTTTCTCACTGTCTCTGTGCATTAGTCTACACCCTCAGTGTCTTCTGTGCATCCTCCCCCCATAGTCTTTCATCCTTGCTGTCTTTACACATTTTTCAGTCTCCTCTCCTCCTCCTGTCTCCTCTCATCCATCTATCTGCCCTCTGTCCTCTTTTGTTTTGTACCTCCTACCCCCCTTCCTTCCTGCTGTCTGCATTTCTTTATCTTCCTCTTTCCTCCCTCTTTCTCCTTTCCCAGTTACCACCCCTCTCTCTCTCTCTCTCTCTCTCTCTCTCTCTCTCTCTCTCCTGCTCTATTCATCACACACTGTCTAACTGTCTCCACTCTGTTTGTCTGTAACTCTATCTCCTCTCTTATCTCTCTCTCCTTATCTCTCTAACTCCTTGTACTCTGTCGAGTCTGTTGCTCTCCTCTGCAGTGTGAATTAGACAACCTCCTAGCTGCTGGTTCTGCTTCTATAATGGCTTTAGTCAGAGATGTGTGCAGTTAGTGTTTGGTCCACTTCAACCCTATACAGTAGGTGCTGCTGTGTAGATAGGGCTCTGCTTGTTATTACCAGGTGTTTTGTGGAAGACTAAACACTGAAGTGTTCAGTTAAGTACCTTGTTTCCTGTCCTGGGCCTTTAGGGCCTTTTCATTCTACAAGATGTAATTATGTAGAGCCATTAGTCAAATGAAATCATTATTATTAATCTGGTCAGAGATAGTCCCTTTGAGATGAGCTGAAAGAGGTTTGCCTTGTCACAGATACACTCAAGGTATAAGGGTGGGAAACACTGTGCTTTATGGCAGGGTTTCCCAAACTCGGTCCTCCCCAAATAATCAAAGCTTGATGTTGAGTTGGTTATTTGAATCAGCTGTGTAGTGCTGGGACAAAACTAAAACATGCACCCGGAGGGGGTCCCAGGACTGAGTTGGGAAACCCTGCTTTATGACATCACGTACGTTTGTTGTTCTCTTGAACACTGTGAGGACGAAGCCTCGTATTTTTGATAGAATAATCAATCAATTTGTTTCTAATGATTGGCTGCTTTCCCTCAGAAATTGTCAAACGTCTACTGCCCCGTCCCCGAAGGCTGCTGCTATTGGTGAACCCCTTCAGTGGGAGAGGCCAGGCTATGCAGTGGTGTCAGACACACATCCTGCCAATGATCAGAGAGGCTAACATCAGCTACAACCTGATACAGACAGGTAACACACACCATAACGTCAGCTACAACCTAATACAGGCAGGTAACACACACCGTAACGTCAGCTCTACAACCTGATACAGACCGGTAACATCAGCTACAACCTGATAGACTGGTAACACACACCGTAACATCAGCTCTGCAACCTCAGTCGTTAACCGGTATCACACACACACAGGTACAACCTCCTAACAACACGTCTCCTTTTCTTCTCAGAGCGACAGAATCATGCCAGAGAGTTGATCAAAGAGATCTCCCTGCCTCAGTGGGACGGCATCATCATTGTCTCTGGAGATGGCCTGCTGCACGAGGTGTGTGGAGGGTGTGTGTGTGTGGGGGTGTGTGTGTGTGTGTGTGTGTGTGTCTGTCTGACTCTGCTCTGCTTTTCTTTCTCCAGGTGATCAATGGTTTGATGGAGCGTCCAGACTGGGAACTAGCAATAAAGACACCTGTAGGTATCCTTCCCTGTGGCTCTGGAAATGCCCTGGCTGGCTCCATCAACCACCATGCGGGGTGGGTCACACACACACATCCAACCAGCTATGTGACACATGTGATGACTTGACCAGAGATATGAGACTGATTCAAACATAAACATGCAATATTTTAGAATTTCTTGTTCGATCAATGGTGAGAATGCTGGAGATACTAGTAGAAGCATTGAAAGGACTGAATAGGTTATTCCAGTTCAGAGTTCTGGTCCCATGGTGTGTCTGGATTGAATTAATAATTTACCTCAGCCTCAAATTCATTCCTCTACCACTTGATACATTTCTCAATGCTCACATACACACCCACAGTAGTTTTAATTGGAAATAAAAAGATGTGCAGTCTAGTTAGCATTGGGCCGATATATGATTCTATCGAATATTGGGATGTTTGACATTGCCTAATATGTGAAGTCCAAGATGGTAGGTATATCGTGAAGTCCAAGATGGTAGCTATATTGTGAAGTCCAAGATGGTAGCTATATTGTGAAGTCCAAGATGGTAGCTATATTGTGAAGTCCAAGATGGTAGCTATATTGTGAAGTCCAAGATGGTAGCTATATTGTGAAGTCCAAGATGGTAGCTATATTGTGAAGTCCAAGATGGTAGCTATATTGTGAAGTCCAAGATGGTAGCTATATTGTGAAGTCCAAGATGGTAGCTATATTGTGAAGTCCAAGATGGTAGCTATATTGTGAAGTCCAAGATGGTAGCTATATTGTGAAGTCCAAGATGGTAGCTATATTGTGAAGTCCAAGATGGTAGCTATATTGTGAAGTCCAAGATGGTAGCTATATTGTGAAGTCCAAGATGGTAGCTATATTGTGAAGTCCAAGATGGTAGCTATATTGTGAAGTCCAAGATGGTAGCTATATTGTGAAGTCCAAGATGGTAGCTATATTGTGAAGTCCAAGATGGTAGCTATATTGTGAAGTCCAAGATGGTAGCAAGAAGTCCAAGATGGTAGCTATATTGTGAAGTCCAAGATGGTAGCTATATTGTGAAGTCCAAGATGGTAGCTATATTGTGAAGTCCAAGATGGTAGCTATATTGTGAAGTCCAAGATGGTAGCTATATTGTGAAGTCCAAGATGGTAGCTATATTGTGAAGTCCAAGATGGTAGCTATATTGTGAAGTCCAAGATGGTAGCTATATTGTGAAGTCCAAGAAGCTATATTGTGAAGTCCAAGATGGTAGCTATATTGTGAAGTCCAAGATGGTAGCTATATCCAAGATGGTAGCTATATTGGAAGTCCAAGATGGTAGCTATATTGTGAAGTCCAAGATGGTAGCTATATTGTGAAGTCCAAGATGGTAGCTATATTGTGAAGTCCAAGATGGTAGCTATATTGTGAAGTCCAAGATGGTAGCTATATTGTGAAGTCCAAGATGGTAGCTATATTGTGAAGTCCAAGATGGTAGCTATATTGTGAAGTCCAAGATGGTAGCTATATTGTCCAAGAAGTCCAAGATGGTAGCTATATTGTGAAGTCCAAGATGGTAGCTATATTGTGAAGTCCAAGATGGTAGCTATATTGTGAAGTCCAAGATGGTAGCTATATTGTGAAGTCCAAGATGGTAGCTATATTGTGAAGTCCAAGATGGTAGCTATATTGTGAAGTCCAAGATGGTAGCTAGCTATCGTGAAGTCCAAGATGGTAGCTATATCGTGAAGTCCAAGATGGTAGCTATATCGTGAAGTCCAAGAGTAGCTATATCGTGAAGTCCAAGATGGTAGCTATATCGTGAAGTCAAGATGGTAGTCCAAGATGGTAGCTATATCGTGAAGTCCAAGATGGTAGCTATATCGTGAAGTCCAAGATGGTAGCTATATCGTGAAGTCCAAGATGGTAGCTATATCGTGAAGTCCAAGATGGTAGCTATATCGTGAAGTCCAAGATGGTAGCTATATCGTGAAGTCCAAGATGGTAGCTATATCGTGAAGTCCAAGATGGTAGCTATATCGTGAAGTCCAAGATGGTAGCTATATCGTGAAGTCCAAGATGGTAGCTATATCGTGAAGTCCAAGATGGTAGCTATATCGTGAAGTCCAAGATGGCAGGTATATCGGGATCAAGATGGCAGGTATATCGGGATGTGCAAGATGGCAGGTATATCGGGATGTGCAAGATGGTAGCTATATCGTGCAAGAAGTCCAAGATGGTAGCTATATCGGGAAGTCCAAGATGGTAGCTATCGTGAAGTCCAAGATGGTAGCTATATCGTGAAGTCCAAGATGGTAGCTATATCGTGAAGTCCAAGATGGTAGCTATATCGTGAAGTCCAAGATGGTAGCTATATCGTGAAGTCCAAGATGGTAGTAGTCCAAGATGGTAGCTATATCGTGAAGTCCAAGATGGTAGCTATATCGTGAAGTCCAAGATGGTAGCTATATCGTGAAGTCCAAGATGGTAGCTATATCGTGAAGTCCAAGATGGTAGCTATATCGTGAAGTCCAAGATGGTAGCTATATCGTGAAGTCCAAGATGGTAGCTGAAGTCCAAGATGGTAGCTATATCGTGAAGTCCAAGATGGTAGCTATATCAAGATGGTAGCTATGAAGTCCAAGATGGTAGCTATATCGTGAAGTCCAAGATGGTAGCTATATCGTGAAGTCCAAGATGGTAGCTATATCGTGAAGTCCAAGATGGTAGCTATATCGTGAAGTCCAAGATGGTAGCTATATCGTGAAGTCCAAGATGGTAGCTATATCGTGAAGTCCAAGATGGTAGCTATATCGTGAAGTCCAAGATGGTAGCTATATCGTGAAGTCCAAGATGGTAGCTATATCGTGAAGTCCAAGATGGTAGCTATATCGTGAAGTCCAAGATGGCAGGTATATCGTGAAGTCCAAGATGGCAGGTATATCGTGAAGTCCAAGATGGCAGGTATATCGTGAAGTCCAAGATGGTAGGTGTATCGTGAAGTCCAAGATGGTAGGTGTATTGTGAAGTCCAAGATGGTAGATGTATTGTGAAGTCCAAGATGGTAGGTGTATCGGGATGTGCAAGACTTCTGTATTTGAACTTTAAAAATCGAACGGTGCAGTCTTATAAGTTAGGCTGCAACGATATGATGAAAATGAAGTCTAAATAAAAGAAGACATTTTTTTGCCTTACTAAGATTATTTCATGAGAATATGACTAGAAAATCATATATAAGGACAAAACTTGCACAATCTGGAATTATTTAGTCAATATTGGTGGCTCCCGAGTGGTTCGATTCCAGGCTGTATCACAACCGGCTGTGATCGGAAGTCCCATAGGGCGGTGCACAATAGCCCAGTGTCGTCCGGGTTGGGAGGATTTGTCCAGGGTAGACCATCATTCTAAATAAGAATTTGTTCTTAACTGACTTGACCAATTTTTTGAATGAACCTTTATTTAACTAGGCAAGTCAGTTAAGAACAAATTCTTATTTACAATGATGGCCTACCAGGGAACAGTGGGTTAACTGCCTTGTTCAGGGGCAGAACGACAGACTTTTACCTTGTCAGCTCGGGGATTCGATCCAGCAATGGCCCAACACTCTAACCACTAGGCTACCTGCCGCCCCAAAAGTTAAAGGTTAAATAAAAAAAGGAAATAAAATAATAAAGTCGCCAAACGATCATATCGGATATCACAATATTTGGAATAGCATATCGTAGCAGAGGTCTCTCCAAATATCACCCAACCTTGATTCTAATCACGGTCAACCTTTAGACTTCAGTTTCTTGATGTACAGCCCATTTGCCTTATTAAAGTACTGTAGACTTTAGCATCTTCAACTAATCCTTATGCCTCTCATATTGTTGTATCAGCTGTTTCAACGAATCATGGAGACTGATAGAGATATATCCTCTCTTCACTCCCTCCCTCTTTCTCCTACCCCCACTATTCCCTCCCTCTTTCTCCTACCCCCACTATTCCCTCCCTCTTTCTCCTACCCCCACTATTCCCTCCCTCTTTCTCCTACCCCCACTATTCCCTCCCTCTTTCTCCTACCCCCACTATTCCCTCCCTCTTTCTCCTACCCCCACTATTCCCTCTCTCTTTCTCCTACCCCCACTATTCCCTCCCTCTTTCTCCTACCCCCACTATTCCCTCCTTCTATGTCCTGTTATTTCTTGAGTTCTCTCCTTTATCTCTTGAAGACACGTCAATAAATGAGTCCAGTCAATACAGTTCAGTCTGTTCTTTCATCCCTCTCCTTCCTATCTCTTGTGTTGTCTTTACGATGGTTTGTTTGGCCACCAACATAACATTCACTGATAGTGTATGTCATAAACATTATGTTAACTTATTTTACACAGTATTAATTTCCTCTCCCCTCTCACCTTTCCTCTCTGTATGTTCCAATCCTCTCCCTCTCCACATTCTCACCCTTTCTCCATTCTCTTCCATCCACTGTTTCCCTCTTACTTTTCTCTTCATCCTAGTTATGACATGTGCCTTCGGGAGCCTCTCCTCCTCAACTGCTGTTTTCAGCTCTGCCGTGGCGGAGTCAAGCCCATGGATTTGGTCTCTGTGACAACCAGCCCCGCCCCTTCTCAAAGTGGCCGCCCGGGTCTTCCCAGAAGGATGTTCTCCTTCCTGTCTGTGGCCTGGGGCTTTGTGTCTGACGTGGACATTGAGAGTGAGAGGTGTGTGTGTTTAAGTTAATGGCGTGGCTGCGGTGCCGAGTTCTCAAGAGTCCCGATAGCTAGCTTCTGCACAAGCTTCTGCACATGTGCGGGATTCTCTATTTTATAATAATAATAATAATATATGCCATTTAGCAGACGCTTTTATCCAAAGCGACTTACAGTCATGTGTGCATACATTCTACGTATGGGTGGTCCCGGGGATCGAACCCACTACCCTGGCATTACAAGCGCCATGCTCTACCAACTGAGCTACAGCTCCCTCTGCTGACACAGCTTATCAAACACAAGCAGTACTGAAGGGCAGTTTTTTTCCATCATCATTGCAAACATTGGCTAAGCAGGAGGCAGTCAAAGTAGTAGTTGAATGGTCGGCTGCCCAGAAGTGGAACAGGCTACTCAGGCAAATTTCAGTCATTGTCAAATCGTGCACTACTTGCATGATCATTGAGAAGCAAAATTACAGTGATTTGTGGTTTAAATGCAGATTGTTTTTGCCCCAGTACAATGTGTAGACAGTTTCCTACATGTGCTACTGTAATATCCTTAGTTACAAGAGACAAAGTTGTAGCCTACATTAGCATATATATATATTTTTTTGTAATGTTGGTTCAAATAGCTGCAGGTTTTATATCAGCTGTTCAGAAATTTGGGGCAGAGATGTAGACTACCATGTCTATCAAAAAGCTTGATAGGAAGGGTTCAGAAGAGGCTGAGTAAAGTGAGAAATGTGAAGGGAGGTGGATGTGTGTAAACTAACACATGGGCAGAACGTGATTTGGTTCTTTAACTCTGGGGAAGAGGCTTCCAGGGTGACGGGACAGGGCGCTTGCCTTCGGTCACTCATCCTTAAATTAAGTACATGCAAACCTTCACTGTACCTCCTTGATCACTTTTATTCCTAATGAATAAGTAATGTGTTATGTTCTCTGTTGCCCTGGTAACTAAATGCTGTAATGGTGTGATTTTGCAGGTACCGGGGTCTGGGGTCGGCACGGTTCACCCTGGGCACTCTGGTCCGCCTGGCCTCCCTGCGCTCCTATAAGGGCCGTCTGTCCTACCTGCCCCCCCTCCATAGTCGCCACATCCCCAGACGCCATCCCTCCGCCCCTGCGCAGACCCCTGTCCCGCAGCATCACTGAGGGCCTGGAGGGCTTCTGCCACACCCCCATCCAACGCACCAGCTCTGACATGGGCCTCAGCGAACAGAGGAGTCTGAGGAGGGTAGACACGGAGAGGGAGAGGGAGAGAGAGATGGAGAGGCAGAGAGAGAGGGAGAGGAGGAGGGAGAGGGCCAGGGGGAGGGGGAACGGGGGTGGTCAGGGCGAGTAGCTTAGCAGAGGATAGAGAGAGAGAGATGGAGGGAGAGGTGGGGAGGTCAGGGACAAGTTCGGAGAGATCTGGGACGAGTTTGGAGTCGAATGAAAGGGAAGATTGCAGGATGGGAAGGGAGGATGGGATGACGGGGAACACGGAAGAAAGGCCAGATGAGGAAAGAGAAGACGGCACGGTGGAGCAGGACTCAGGGGTGATAGAGGATATAGAGGAGAGAGTGAGGAATGGGGAAGGCTGCAGCGGCTCAATGGATGGAGTGATGGAAGCGAAGGAGGTTGGAGAGGGGTACGGGGTGGACATGGGTCGAGAGGCCAACGAGGACCCAGAGGGGTGTTACTCGTACCCTGACAACCTCCAGCAGACCAGACTGGCTCTAAGGAAGAACTCTGCCCCTTCCAGCCAGATAGCTAACGCCTTCTTTAGCCAGCCCCTCAGCCAGGAGGCCGACCCCGTGTCTGGAGCCTCGTACAGGGCAGAAGAGATGGATCTGAACGGAACATACTTCCAGAGAGAAGCTTACCCACTGGACATCGCCCGGGAGAGAGCCCTCACCATATCCTCTCCCTTCAGACACTCTCCTTTCTCCTTCAAGCCCAAATCTCTGGACCAGAACACATCCCGCCCCAGACCCCTATCCCTCCTCCACCACCCCCACTCCAACTCCCTACCCCCTAAACTCCCATCCCTGTCCCTCTCCCTCTCTCCCACGCCCCCTTCCTCCCCGTCCTGCGCCTCCCCTCACTCCTCCTCCTACCTCGTTCCGCGCCCCAACACACCCAACTCTACTTCACCTTCCCCGTCTCTCCAGTCCCCCTCCTTTACCTTTGACATTGCAGAACCTGCTGGACCCTCAAGAACCGCCCCCCGTCTCACTCCCTTTCAACCCCCCAGGGATGACCTCCTGCCCCCCTTGGACCAGGCCCTGCCGACCCGGGACTGGGTGACAATAGAGGGGGACTTTGTGCTTGTGCTGGCCATCTACCAGTCCCATCTCGGGGCAGACCTCCACGCCGCCCCCCAAGCCAGGTTTGACGATGGGCTGATCCACCTGACGTTTGTGCGGGCAGGGATCTCCAGAGCCACCCTGCTCCGTCTGTTCCTGGCCATGGAGAGGGGGGCACACCTGTCTCTCAGCTCCCCCTATGTGAGCCACGTCCCAGCCAGGGCCTTCAGGCTGCAGCCCCTCTCCCCACGAGG
Organism: Oncorhynchus gorbuscha; assembly: GCF_021184085.1. Lineage (NCBI taxonomy): Eukaryota > Metazoa > Chordata > Actinopteri > Salmoniformes > Salmonidae > Oncorhynchus > Oncorhynchus gorbuscha. Next base: position 4,773,235 of record NC_060191.1, read on the forward strand.
AACACTCACTGTGGACGGGGAACTGGTGCCATACGGCCCGCTGCAGGCACAGGTAGAGAGAGCGATGGAGTGAGAAAGTGGAGTGGGCAGTTGCTAAGATTTTAAAACTGATTTTGAAATCTTTTCACTAACAATCCCAGCTCGTAAGTGCATGTAAATCCACTCCACATCTATAGTACTGAACTGGTGTATTGTTACACTCTGTATTCTGCCTGTATTATATTAACCCATCACTTCAGTGCAACAAAAGCTGTTAGACTTTTCTCAGGTATATTAATAACCACATTATACACTTCTAATACCTATCTTTAGTTCCCTTCTCTAAAGTATTATACTAATCATTCTATCGGTTTGTCTCCCTCAGGTCCATCCCTCTATGTCCCGGCTCATTGTCGGCGACTCTGGAGTGAAGATCACCCGATTCTGACAAGGGATTGGCTGACCAGATCAGCTGATACGGCGCTCTCTCCAACTATGTAATCTCTCTCCAACTATGTAATCTCTCTCCAACTATGTAATCTCTCTCCAACTATATAATCTCTGTTGCCTTCTACGTTCACAGAGAAAGGGGAGAAAAAAAGCCTCAGAGACTGAAAATAGACTGACTCATTTCTAGGGTTTAATGGAAGGGATCACCTGCTGAGCAGAGCGGCGGTGCAGGACGCAAGCCGAGGGATTAATAGAGAATTTTAAAAACGGATGAAAACGAGCTTTGTTGCACAGCTGTTGGATTCCACTCCGTTTATCCTGAGAAGCCTGTACCTGCATAGCCATGGGATCTAAAGAGGGGGGGACACGTTGAATGTGTATGGGGGAGTGTGTATTCGGTGCATGTGTGAGGTGTATACATTCTAGTATGCACAAATGGCATGCAGAGATGCACATTTCCTGACCTTGCCTTACAGAGTTCAGATTTCTTTGTTCTCTATCAAAGCTGTCCTAGAACAGTTCTAGAACTTCTTCAGAGGGAGCCACACCCTCATGCAAATGTAGATCCCCTTCCGTATTGGAACCGCTGTCCTTCCCTGTAATGCCTTAAAGTACAACTCCTGTGACTTTGCCCTTTCAGTCTTTTATAAGAAGCCTAAACCTGCGACAACGCAAATCTCCATTCACCAGAGGCTGGTGGGAGGAGCTATAGGAGGACAGGCTCATTGTAAAGACTGAAATGGAATTAATGGAACGGTATCAAAACCCCATGTTTGACTCTGTTCTATTTATTCCATTCCAGCCATGACAATGAGCCTGTCCTCATATAGCTCCTCCCACCAGCCTCCTCTGCCATCCAGGTATATCAGAAGGGACCGTCCACTACAGGAAAAACAAAGAAAAGCTGATGAGCATACTGTAGTGTTAAGTTTGTATTGGTGTGTATGTAATATCTGTGCACAAAGGAAGTTCATTAGCAATCCCATGGAGACAATTACTCCTAGAATAAACCAGTAAAGTTAGATCAACACTGAAATAAATATAAATCTCATTGAGTCGTTTTACACGGGTATTCCACAATAGGATAGATGGGACTGTTGAACAGTAGCCATCATGGTGTATAGTGCATTTGCCTGTTTTTCTTAGAAAAAAGGGTGCATGATGATGATGATGCTAGATTATGAAGTTGCAACACAGTGAACACGAGACTGTTGCTTGATCAAGTTTCATTTATGTTGTCACGGAATCCTCAGTCTCACAAAGACCCAGAATGCTGGTTGTTTTCAGCAAATAGTCACTAGTTCCACATGTGTAAACTGCCTTTTTACTACATACCTCTGTTGTAGTCGATTTGAATTGATATAATTGTGAGTAGATTCTGAAGTGTTATGCAGCTGCAGAAAATCAACCCTCGATTGTATTCTATCTCTTAGATAAAGATTGCTGTTGAAAGGAACAAGATGTACTTGTCTTGCTGGTGTTATTTACCACATGACAAGCAGATTGTTTCCATAGGAGACAGTTATAATCTTAAACAGACAACATAAACTCAGTAAATGATTGATTACCATCTTGAGGATTTAGCTAATCACAGACGAGGCTGTGCCTCCCAAATCATAGCCTACATTTCAGAAATGGCTTTCTCAATGGAATGTAGCCTATACAGTTGAAGTCGGAAGTTTACATACACTTAGGTTGGAGCCATTAAAACTAGTTTTTCAACCACTCCACAAATTTCTTGTTAACAAACTATAGTTTTGGCAAGTCGGTTAGGACATCTACTTTGTACATGACACAAGTCATTTTTCCAACAATTGTTTACAGACAGATTATATCACTTCTAATTCACTGTATCACAATTCCAGTGGGTCAGAAGTTTACATAAACTAAGTTGACTGTGCCTTTAAACAGCTTGGAAAATTCCAGAAAATGATGTCATGGCTTTCGAAGCTTCTGATAGGCTAATTGACGTCAATTGGAGGTGTACCTGTGGATGTATTTCAAGGGCTACCTTCAAACTCAGTGCCTCTCTGCTTGACAGCATGGGAAAATAAAATAAATCAGCCAAGACCTCAGAAAAAAAATTGTAGACCTCCACAAGTCTGGTTCATCATTGGGAGCAATTTCCAAATGCCTGAAGGTACCACGTTCATCTGTACAAACAATAGTATGCAAGTATAAACACCATGGGACCACGCAACCGTCATACCGCTCAGGAAGGTGCGAAAAGTGCAAATCAATCCCAGAACAACAGCAAAGGACCTTGTGAAGATGCTGGAGGAAACGGGTACAAAAGTATCTATATCCACAGTAAAACAAGTCCTATATCAACATAACCTGAAAGGCCGCTCAGCAAGGAAGAAGCCACTGCTCCAAAACCGCCATAAAAAAGCCAGACTACAGTTTGCAACTGCACATGGGGACAAAGATTGTACTTTTTGGAGAAATGTCCTCTGGTCTGATGAAACAAAAATAGAACTGTTTGGCCATAATGACCATCGTTATGTTTGGAGGAAAAGGGGGAGGCTTGCAAGCCGAAGAACACCATCCCAACCTTGAAGCATGGGGTGGCAGCATCATGTTGTGGGGGTGCTTTGCTGCAGGAGGGACTGGTAAACTTCACAAAATAGATGGCATCATGCTTCACCTGCTGTTTTCAACTCTCTAAAGACAGCAGGAGCGGTAGAGATACGCTCAAAGATTGGCTACGAAAAGCCAACTGACATTTACTCCTGAGGTGCTGACTTGTTGCACCCTCTACAACCACTGTGGTTATTATTATTTGACCATGCTGGTCATTTATGAACATTTGAACTTCTTGGCCATGTTCTGTTATAATCTCCACCCGGCACAGCCAGAAGAGGACTGGCCACCCCTCATAGCCTGGTTCCTCTCTAGGTTTCTTCCTAAGGTTTGGCCTTTCTAGGGAGTTTTTCCAAGCCACCGTGCTTCTACACCTGCATTTGCTTGCTGTTTGGGGTTTTAGGCTGTGTTTCTGTACAGCACTTTGAGATATCAGCTGATGTAAGAAGGTCTATATAAATACATTTGATTTGAACATGAGGATGGAAAATTGTGGATATATTGAAGCAACATCTCAAGACTTCAGTCAGGAAGCTAAAGCTTGGTCGCAAATGGGTCTTCCAAATGGACAATGACCCCAAGCATACTTCCAAAGTTGTAGCAAAATGTCTTAAGGACAACAATGTCAAGTTTTGAAGTGGCCATCACAAAGCCCTGACCTCAATCCCATAGAAAATTTGTGGGCAGAACTGAAGAAGCGTGTGTGAGCAAGGAGGCCTAAAAACCTGACTCAGTTACACCAGCTCTTCCCACTTATTGTGGGAAGCTTGTGGAGGACTACCCAAAACGTTTGACCCAAGAAAAACAATTTAAAGGCAATGCTACCAAATACTAATTAAGTGTATGTAAACTTCTGACCCACTGGGAATGTGATGAAAGAAATAAAAGCTGAAATAAATAATTGTTTCTACTATTATTCTGACATTTCACATTCTTAAAATAAAGTGGTGATCCTATCTGACCTAAAACAGGGAATTTTTACTCGGATTATATGTCAGGAATTGTGAAAAACTGAGTTTCAATGTATAAGGTGTATGTAAACTTCCAGCTTCAGCTGTACCTAGTATGTCTATGTTGAATGGGTGTTTTAGTTAACCTTAAAAACATATGATTCTTATGTAATTGTGACCGGAACAAATGTAATATGTCAGGAATTTAATCTCATGAGCATGTATCAATCAGTTATGCCATGTTTGACTGCTCGGGGCTGTTTGGTCCAGTAACTCAAGGCCTCTGTTCTCTTGCCTGCTAATTTTAGGCCCTGTTCAAATACTTTCAGATGCAGCCCTTCCTCCCTTCATTTTTATATTGAACCTTTACTCCTCCCTCTGAGTAATCCCTGATATCACAAGACTTGATAGGTGAAGGCTATGTGATACAATCCTCGCTGATGCAGTGTCGCTAATCAGTTAGTTTATCAGTGATTACTTTAAGGGAAATACTTCAAACGGGCCTTGGTCCCTAGGCCAAAGCTGTCCATCCCTGGTCATGCAAAGTCAATTGACAGGATATACACCAAGCTTCCTTCTATGGCCTGAGGATAAAACATTTCACAAGACTGGATGGTGGTTCTCGGGCTGGTGTCAGTGCATTATGACAAATAATTACAAAACTATTCACTCTCAATTTTAAGAGACTCGCTGTGACAATTTAAACCTGATGTACTGCTCAGTGTCCGTGACCAGGGTCCTACAACCGGGAATTCAGGAAAACTTTCAATAAATTCCCTGGGTAACTGAATTTTGCAACCCGAGCTGTGACCCCTTGCTAATGCCAGTAAGATGTATTGTCTATAGATGGATTGGCCTGTAATAAACTTGTAATTATTACTAAAATGAAAAATATACATACAATGTACAGTTCATAGTTATATATTGTTTTTAAAATGTTTTTTCCTTAAAATAAATGTTTCTTGTAAACTTGTCTACCTCTACAAAATGTTATTTTCCTTGCATCAACCCCCCCCTCAGGAGTACCCAACATGTTTTTGTTGTTTATGGAAAGACTGTGTATCTGTTTAGTACACATGGCATTGATTTGCTTTAACGGAGGAAAAATAACATTACCGACAACATTCTTACCATATTTATCTGGAAGACAATTGTTTGAAACGTGACTTAATAACAAAGTCTAGCCCTAGTGCCTGTCTGCTGATTTAATAAGTCTCAGTCCGCTGATAAACAAGGAAACTGATGCCTCAGAACCTTTTCCTCCATCCCCCTCTCTCCCTCTCCTCTGACTAATCTACCCCTGCCACAGTGTCTTGTTATTGCCACCCCATGGCTCCTCCTCTTCTTCCAATGGCCTCCCTCCTTCCTCTCTTCTTTGAAGTAGGCTCTCCTTCCTTTTGATATCTGATCCCTGAACCAGCCTGAAACTCATGTCTGTATTTGTTGCATCTCAGAGAGCCTGATCAAATACATTGAAATGCTACCTTCCTTATGTAATCACTGAATTGACAAGGTTGAATTGCAAACACGTGACAGGGAGGGAACCTTGCCTTCTCACAATACGATCATTTCTGGATCACCAGGAAAAAGGATGCATTTCCCTTCCTTGACACTCATCCATGGTGGGGGTCTTTATAAAGACCAATGTCTCATCCTTTGTGTTGGACATTTGTCAGGCAAAAAACTATATTGGCATATGTTATCCCTAGGTCCAAATTGTATTAGAATTTGGAGTTACTTGACACTCCAGAGTACATTACATAATCATGTAGCTGCCCATGTGATCTGCAGGTCTGCCCTGTGAGAGGTCACATCTGACCTTTTCTCAGTGATGATAAGGAAGTAAGTGCTGAACATTGTCCCTCACCTAATCATTAAAGGCCTAGTGCAGTCAACTTTTTTTGTTGGTGTTTTACATATATTTCCACACTGAAGTTGTAATAATACTGTCAAAATGTAGATAATGCCCTTTTAGTGAAAGAGCTGTTTGAAAATACTGCAACAAAAATTCAGCTTGTTTTGGTGGAATGGAGCTTTGGCCTTTCCATGGTGACGTCACCATGTGGTAAATTAGTTAATAGACAAATCAAAATCAAACTTTATTTGTCACATGCACCGAATAACAAAAATTGTAAACCTTACTGTGAAATGCTTACTTACAAGCCCTTAACCAACAGTCAAATCAAATTGATTTATATAGCCCTTCTTACATCAGCTGATATCTCAAACTGCTGTACAGAAACCCAGCCTAAAACCCCAAACAGCAAGCAATGCAGGTGTAGAAGCACGGTGGCTAGGAAAAACTCCCTATAAAGGCCAAAACCTAGGAAGGAACCTAGAGGAACCAGGCTATGAGGGGTGGCCAGTCCTCTTCTGGCTGTGCTGGTTGGAGATTATAACAGAACATGGCCAAGATGTTAAAATGTTCATAAATGACCAGCATGGTCAAATAATAATAATCACAGTAGTTGTCGAGGGTGCAACATGTCAGCACCTTAGGAGTAAATGTCAGTTGGCTTTTCATAGCCAATCATTAAGAGTATCTCTACCGCTCCTGCTGTCTCTATGCATTATAAACCTGGGGAAATGGACAAACACAGTTTGAAAAAATTAACTGCAATTTATCTTTTAGCTAGTCTTTTTCATTTTCTGAAATTTGCACTAAGAATGGCATAATCAAGTTGAAAACAGCAGGTCTGGGACAGGTAGCACGTCCGGTGAACAGGTCAAGGTTCCATAGCCGCAGGCAGAACAGTTGAAACTGGAGCAGCAGCACGGCCAGCTGGATTGGGGACAGCAAGGAGTTATCATGCCAGGTATGAGGCATGGTCCTACGGCTCAGGTCCTCTGAGAGAGAGAGAGAGAGAGAGAAAGAGAGAAATAGATAGAGCATACTTAAATTCACACAGGACACCGGATAAGACAGGAGAAGTACTCCAGATATAACAAACTAACCCTAGCCCCCAACACGAACTACTGCAGCATAAATATTGAAGGCTGAGACAGGAGGGGTCAGGAGACACTGTGGCCCCATCCGATGATACTCCCGGACATGGCCAAACAGGAAGGATATAACCCCACCCATTTTGCCAAAGCAGCCCCCACACCACTAGAGGGATATCTTCAACCACCAACTTACCATCCTGAGACAAGGCCGAGTATAGCCCACAAAGATCTCCGCCGTGGCGCCAACCCAGACAGGAAGATCACGTCAGTGACTCAACGCACTCAATTGACGCACCCTTCCTAGGGAAGGCATGAAAGAGCACCAGTAAGCCAATGACTCAGCCCCTGTAATAGGGTTAGAGGCAGAGAATCCCAGTGGAGAGAGGGGAACCGGCCAGGCAGAGACAGCAAGGGCGGTTCGTTGCTCCAGAGCCTTTCCGTTCACCTTCACACTCCTTGGCCAGACTACACTCAATCATATGACCCACTGAAGAGATGAGTCTTTAGTAAAGACAAAGGTTGAGACCGAGTCTGCGTCTCTCACATGGGTAGGCATTCCATTCCATAAAATGGAGCTCTATAGGAGAAAGCCCTGCCTCCAGCTGTTTGCTTAGAAATTCTAGGGACAATTAGGAGGCCTGTGTCTTGTGACCGTAGCGTACGTGTAGGTATGTACGGCAGAACCAAATCGGAAAGATAGTTAGGAGCAAGCTCATGTAATGCTTTGTAGGTTAGCAGTAAAACCTTGAAATCAGCCCTTGCCATAACAGGAAGCCAGTGAAGGGAGGCTAGCACTGGAGTAATAATCAAATATTTTGGTTGTAGTCAGGATTCTAGCAGCCATATTTAACACTAACTGAAGTTTATTTAGTGCTTTATCCGGGTAGCCGGAAAGTAGAGGATTGCAGTAGTCTAACCTTGAAGTAACAAAAGCATGGATTAATTTTTCTGCATCATTTTTGGACAGAAAGTTTCAGATTTTTGTAATGTTACATTGACGGGAAAAATCTGTCCTTTGAAACAGTCTTGATATGTTCGTCAAAAGAGAGATCAGGGTCCAGAGTAACGCTGAGGTCTTTCACAGTTTTATTTGAGACAACTGTACAACATCAAGATTAATTCAACAGAAGCTCTCTTTGTTTCTTGGGACCTAGAACAAGCATCTCCGTTTTGTCCGAGTTTAAAAGTGTTTCTTGGGACCTAGAACAAGCATCTCCGTTTTGTCCGAGTTTAAAAGTATAAAGTTTGCAGCCATCCACTTCCTTATGTCTGAAACACAGGCTTCTAGCGAGGGCAATTTTGGGGCTTCACCATGTTTCATTGAAATGTACAGCTGTGTGTCATCCGCATTGCAGTGAAAGTTAACATTATGTTTTCGAATGACAATAGTGGTCCTAAAACGGAACCTTGAGGAACACTGAAATTTACAGTTGGTTTGTCAGAGGACAAACCATTCACAGAGACAAACTGATATCTTTCCGACAGATAAGATCTAAACCAGCCCGGAACTTGTCCGTGTAGACCAATTTGGGTTTCCAATCTCTCCAAAAGAATGTGGTGATCGATGGTATCAAAAGCAGCACTAAGGTCTAGGAGCACGAGGACAGATGCAGAGCCTCGGTCTGACGCCATTAAAAGGTAATTTACCACCTTCACAAGTGCAGTCTCAGTGCTATGATGGGGTCTAAAACCAGACTGAAGCTTTTTGTATACATTGTTTGTCTTCAGGAAGGCAATGAGTTGCTGCGCAACAGCTTTTTCAAAAAATAAGATGAGAGTTCAAGAAAGAATTAAGAAAATATTTACCAAATAAACAAAAGTCAAAAATTAAAATAACACAAAATAACAACAAGGCTATATAGAGGTGGTCCTGGTACCGAGTCCATGTGTGGGGGTACAGGTTAGTTGAGGTATTTTGTACATGTAGGGAGGGGTGAAGTGACTATGCATTGATAATAAACAGTGAGAAGCAACAGTGTACAAACCAATTGGAAGGGGTCAGAGCTTTGAGGATCTGGAGACCCATGCCAAATCTTTTCAGTCTCGTGAGGAGGAAAGGTGTTGTTGTGCCCTCTTCACAACTGTCTTGGTGTGTTTGGCCCATGATAGTTTGTTGGTGGACACCAAGGAACTTGAAACTCTCGACCCGCTCCACTACAGCCCCGTCGATGTTAATGGGGGCTTATTCGGCCCGCCTTTTCCTTTTCCACGATCAGCTCCTTTGTCTTGCTCACATTGAGGGAGAGGCTGTTGTCCTGGCACCACACTGCCAGGTCTCTGACTTCCTTATGGGCAGTCTTATCGTTGTCGGTGATCAGGCCTACCACTGTTGTGTCGTCAGCAAACTTAATGGTGTTGGAGTCGTGCTTGGCCACGCAGTCGTGGGTGAACAGGGAGTACAGGAGGGGACTAAGTACACCCCCCTGAGGGGCCCCAGTTTTGAGGATCAATGTGGCAGAATCTCACTGCTTTAGCACACTCTGCTAACCCTGATGTCCTTGCCGTGTCTGAATCCTGGCTCAGGAAGGCCACCAAAAATTCAGAGATTTCCATACCCAACTATAACATCTTCCGTCAAGATAGAACTGCCAAAGGGGGCGGAGTCGCAGTCTACTGCAGAGATAGCCTGCAAAGTAATGTCATACTTTCCAGGTCCATACCCAAACAGTTTGAACTACTAATTTTGAAAATTACTCTCTCCAGAAACAAGTCTCTCACTGTTGCCGCCTGCTACCGACCCCCCTCAGCTCCCAGCTGTGCCCTGGACACCATTTGTGAATTGATCGCCCCCATCTAGCTTCAGAGTTCGTTCTGTTAGGTGACCTAAACTGGGATATGCTTAACACCCCGGCAGTCCTACAATCTAAGCTAGATGCCCTCAATCTCACTCAAATCATCAAGGAACCCACCAGGTACAACCCTAACTCTGTAAACAAGGGCACCCTCATAGACGTCATCCTGACCAACTGGCCCTCCAAATATACCTCTGCTGTCTTCAACCAGGATCTCAGCGATCACTGCCTCATCGCCTGTATCCGCCACGGAGCCGCAGTCAAACGACCACCCTCATCACTGTCAAACGCTCCCTAAAACACTTCTGTGAGCAGGCCTTTCTAGTCGACCTGGCCCGGGTATCCTGGAAGGACATTGACCTCATCCCGTCAGTTGAGGATGCATGGTCATTCTTTAAAAGTAACTTCCTCACCATTTTAGATAAGCATGCTCCGTTCAAAAATGCAGAACCAAGAACAGATACAGCCCTTGGTTCACTCCAGACCTGACTGCCCTCGACCAGCACAAAAACATCCTGTGGCGGACTGCATTAGCATCGAATAGCCCCCGTGATATGCAACTGTTCAGGGAAGTCAGGAACCAATACACGCAGTCAGTCAGGAAAGCTAAGGCCAGCTTCTTCAGGCAGAAGTTTGCATCCTGTAGCTCCAACTGCAAAAAGTTCTGGGACACTGTGAAGTCCATGGAGAACAAGAGCACCTCCTCCCAGCTGTCCACTGCACTGAGGCTAGGAAACACGGTCTCCACCGATAAATCCATGATTATCGAAAACTTCAATAAGCACTTCTCAACGGCTGGCCATGCCTTCCGCCTGGCTACTCCAACCTCGGCCAACAGCTCCGCCCCCCGTAGCTCCTCACCCAAGCCTCTCCAGGTTCTCCTTTACCCAAATCCAGATAGCAGATGTTCTGAAAGAGCTGCAAAACCTGGACCCGTACAAATCAGCTGGGCTTGACAATCTGGACCCGCTATTTCTGAAACTATCTGCCGCCATTGTCGCAACTCCTATTACCAGCCTGTTCAACCTCTCTTTCATATCGTCTGAGATCCCCAAGGATTGGAAAGCTGCCGCAGTCATCCCCCTCTTCAAAGGGGGAGACACCCTGGACCCAAACTGTTACAGACCTATATCCATCCTGCCCTGCCTATCTAAGGTCTTCGAAAGCCAAGTCAACAAACAGGTCACTGACCATCTCGAATCCCACCGTACCTTCTCCGCTGTGCAATCTGGTTTCCGAGCCGGTCACGGGTGCACCTCAGCCACACTCAAGGTACTAAATGATATCATAACCGCCATCGATAAAAGACAGTACTGTGCAGCCGTCTTCATCGACCTCGCCAAGGCTTTCGACTCTGTCAATCACCATATTCTTATCGGCAGACTCAACAGCCTCGGTTTTTCGGATGACTGCCTTGCCTGGTTCACCAATTACTTTGCAGACAGAGTTCAGTGTGTCAAATCGGAGGGCATGCTGTCCGGTCCTCTGGCAGTCTCTATGGGGGTGCCACAGGGTTCAATTCTCGGGCCGACTCTTTTCTCTGTGTATATCAATGATGTTGCTCTTGCTGCGGGCGATTCCCTGATCCACCTCTACGCAGACGACACCATTCTATATACTTTCGGCCCGTCATTGGACACTGTGCTATCTAACCTCCAAACGAGCTTCAATGCCATACAGCACTCCTTCCGTGGCCTCCAACTGCTCTTAAACGCGAGTAAAACCAAATGCATGCTTTTCAACCAATCGCTGCCTGCACCCGCATGCCCGACTAGCATCACCACCCTGGATGGTTCCGACCTTGAATATGTGGACATCTATAAGTACCTAGGTGTCTGGCTAGACTGCAAACTCTCCTTCCAGACCCACATCAAACATCTCCAATCGAAAATCAAATCAAGAGTCGGCTTTCTATTCCGCAACAAAGCCTCCTTCACTCACGCTGCCAAGCTTACCCTAGTAAAACTGACTATCCTACCGATCCTCGACTTCGGCGATGTCATCTACAAAATGGCTTCCAACACTCTACTCAGCAAACTGGATGCAGTCTATCACAGTGCCATCCGTTTTGTCACTAAAGCACCTTATACCACCCACCACTGCGACTTGTATGCTCTAGTCGGCTGGCCCTCACTACATATTCGTCGCCAGACCCACTGGCTCCAGGTCATCTACAAGTCCATGCTAGGTAAGGCTCCGCCTTATCTCAGTTCACTGGTCACGATGGCAACACCCATCCGTAGCACGCGCTTCAGCAGGTGTATCTCACTGATCATCCCTAAAGCCAACACATCATTTGGCCGCCTTTCGTTCCAGTACTCTGCTGCCTGTGACTGGAACGAATTGCAAAAATCGCTGAAGTTTGAGACTTTTATCTCCCTCACCAACTTCAAACATCAGCTATCCGAGCAGCTAACCGATCGCTGCAGCTGTACATAGTCTATAGGAAAATAGCCCACCCATTTTCACCTACCTCATTCCCATACTGTTTTTATACTGTTTTTATTTATTTATTTTTCTGCTCTTTTGCACACCAATATCTCTACCTGTACATGACCATCTGATCATTTATCACTCCAGTGTTAATCTGCAAAATTGTATTATTCGCCTACCTCCTCATGCCTTTTGCACACATTGTATATAGACTGCCCATTTTTTTTTATACTGTGTTATTGACTTGTTAATTGTTTATTCCATGTGTAACACTGTGTTGTCTGTTCACACTGCTATGCTTTATCTTGGCCAGGTCGCAGTTGCAAATGAGAACTTGTTCTCAACTAGCCTACCTGGTTAAATAAAGGTGAAATAAAAAAATTAAAAAAATAAAAAATGTTTAGTCCCAGGGTCCTTAGCTTAGTGAGCACTATGGTGTTGAACACTGTAGTCAATGAACAGCATTCTCAAATAGGTGTTCCTTTTGTCCAGGTGGGAAAGGGCAGTGTGGAGTGCAATTGGGGCGGTATGCGAATTGGAGGAGGTCTTGGGTATCCGGGAGGATGCTGTTGATGTGAGCTATGAACAGCTTTTAAAAGCACTTCATGGCTACAAATGTGGGTGCTACGGGGTGGTAATCATTTAGGCAGGTTACCTTCGCTTCCTGAGCACAGGGACTTTGGTGGTCTGCTTGAAACATGTAGGTATTACAGACTCGGTCAGGGAGGTTGAAAATGTCAGTGAAGACACTTGCCAGTTGGTCTGCGCATGCTTTGAGTACATGTCCTAGTAATCCGTCTGGCCCCGTGGCTTTGTGAATGTTGACCTGTTTAAAGGTCTTGCTCACATCGGCTATCGAGAGCGTTATCATACAGTCGTCCAGAACAGCTGGTGCTCTCGTGCTTGCTTCAGTGTTGCTTGCCTCGAAGCAAGCATAAAAGGCATTTAGCTCGTCTGGTAGTCTTGCGTCACTGGGCAGCGCGCGTCTGGGTTTACCTTTGTAGTCTGTAATAGTTTTCAAGTCCTGCCACATCCGACGAGCGTCAGAGCCGATGTAGAAGGATTCAATCTTAACAAGAGAGTTAAACTATTTTGCCAATAACAGCAAGTTTTTTTTAATCCTCCCCACTCAGACCACTCCCAGACAGTCCAAGAAAAATTTGTGTTTGTAAAATTACTCCTTGCTAAAAAAGTTATTTTAGTTTGTTTTCAATTAAAATGAACAAAAATAATCACAGTAAGGTACTTAATATACTAATCTCATATGTATATACTGTATTCTATTCTACTATATTTTAGTCAATGCCACTCCGACATTGCTCGATCAAATATTTATTTCTTAATTTCATTATTTTACTTTAAGATGTGTGTATTGTTATGAATTGTTAGATACAGGGAGCACTGTTGGAGGAGCTAGGAACACAAGCATTTCGCTACACCCGCAATAAAATCTGCTACAAATGTGTATGTGACCAATAAAATTAGATTTTACTTAAATTATTACCCAGGAATGATTTGATATTGAGATAATTTTAAAAACGGCTGCATTGAACCTTTAATTTAAAAAAAAACATACAGTGACCCATTTTCCAGGCAGTTATTGGGAAAGAAACCAAGTTCTACTATATTGGCCATAACAACCTCAGATGTTTGTGTCACATATGAAAATGGCTTGTTATCAGTGTCTTTGGTTGTGTGGCTTCTTTCTGGGTTCAGAAGTTCCTTACAAAAATGGCCGAAAGGGAGGACGTGTTTATTTAAAACAAAAAGTTAGCGTCACTTCCTGTACCACCACCTCCTTTGTCTGTGCCCCAGGTTTCGGTACGCAAGGCTGGTTATTTATTTATTTCCTTTTTATTTGGAGGATATATTTTCATATATCCATTACTTTTTCATTTATTGAATGACAGTCGACTCTGAAATATTTATGCCTAAAAGCAAAGCGCCAAAAATGGATGACCTGGACTACAGTAAGTATCACTACGCTAACGCTTCGCTTATAATAACATTCAGCTAGCTGTAACAGCATGCATTTCACTACACAATTAGAGCACAGTTGTCACTAAACAACATTAACGTTGTATGCATTATAATGTACTGCATGTTTCTCATATGAGAGTCCCTTATAACCGCAGTCGACGTAAGCTAATAATACAGTACTGGCTAACGTTAACTCGCTAGTTAGCAAGCTAGCTAACTCTTATTAGGCTTACTGGGTAACTAGTTGTAGCTAACTACTTGTTGTAGTTTGACCACTTATCCAAATAGCTAGTTAACATTATTCATTACAGTATTGGTTACTATTTCACCTTAAACCTACCCACTGTCCGTCAAGAATCAAAACATTGAATAACTTAGCTAGCTCGTTAGTTATTCACCTCATTCTGAGGGGTGGGGTAACGGGGTTGTTGTTGACTTACAGATGTCATTTAGCTGTCATCCTAAACACATGAACCTGATCGTGGCACTGTAGTGGCTGGTCACTCTACCGAGGTATTACTGTGGTTTGCAGCGATACTGTCGCCTCTATTTTTTAAAACTCCAGTCCAGGCTGGGGACCCAGAGGACTGTACATCGTTGTTCCAGCACTAACACATCTGACCTGATACAACTAATTAGATAGTGGCTTGATAATTAGTCTAAACAGGTGTGTTAGTGCTGTGTTAGGATAAAAAATCTATCCTCTGAGTGAAGAAGCTACAAAAATCTGTGAAGCACTGATAACACGCCTAATCCATTTAGTTACTTTAGTTGAAAACATCTGAGGATTGACAGTAGCTAGAGAGGTGTCATTTGGAATTAATATTTTTTTTGGTGCAAATTGTCCTGCATAGTTCACATATGCCGAAAGGGAGGACGTGTAAACATATTTTTGTATGTAGATCTTATCTCTGTCCCCAACTAGTATTTGTCATGTCTAACCACTCCCGCTGTCACATTAGAGATTGTCAGGATTCCATGGAATGTTTCAAAGTGAAAGCCCTGCAGCCAGTGTTTTGGCTTATTTGATTTTAAACTTTGTTTTTCCTCTTATCTACAGTACTTCTGTTCTGTGTTGATAGGGTACTTCTGTGCCGGACTAGATGGTTTTCTGAGCTCTAAGAACTTTTCTTTATCAATGAATAGGCTGTAAGGTTGAGTGCTCCAGTATATCAAGGCTGCAATGAGACGCCCGTCATCAACCGCCTGATTTTCCACACATTTCCATTTGACTAGACAACCAAAATGGAGGAATTAGGTACAGGTCAGTGAGTGGAGAAACTAGCAAGAATAGAGAGGGGAAATTGAATAACTGTTTGGAAATGGGATTGGATATGACTAGTTTTGTGTTTTGTAAAACACGGCTTTTACTTATTGTTTTCAGTAAGAAATGCACAGTAGCAAACTGACTTTGAATACTGTCCCCTTTCAGGTCAATTTTAACTTAGTTCTCTCTGTCCCCACCATTTCCCCATTGTCTCCCATTTCCATGCTCCCTGTTTTTCTATCCCCGTCCATCTTTTTATTCTCTCACCCTCTTCTCCCTCCTTCCCTACAGTCCCGGTAGACCTGAGTCCAGAGGAGCGCTCTGAGCTGGAGGACATCCGTCGGAGGAAGGGAGCTCTGCTGCAGGAGATCCAGAGGCTCAGAGACGAGCTCAGAGAGGCCATCATAGAGGTGGAAGGACTGGAGACCAGCACAGAGGGCAGGTGAGAAAAACACACAGATGGTCCCCTGAATATTTCAGTTCCATTATTCAGTGTGTAGCACAGTCCCTCCCCCCTGGTGTATCTGAAGTTGAATTATAATGGGATGATTAGAGAGAGTCCATGTGACAGCCGTGTTTCCCAAAATAACTTCCTATGCATTCAGGTTACCTCTGTTTTTACTCAATATTGCATCTATGGCAATTTCACTTTTAAGTTTATGTAAAAAATATATAGCTTCCTATTGGCGTCTTCGACTATTCTCCTCTCCCCGGCAACTCCCCAGGTTCATAGCTGAAAATTAGATTGTGTTTTCAGTCAATGTAGCATTTCTAAGAGCTATTTTATTGTGACTTCCCCACTCTGTCCTCTCCATTACCCTCTAACTGTATGTATAATTGATGGAGAGGTATTGTGTTGAATGAGATTCACTCCTTGTCTTTCCTCCCTGCAGTAAAACTCTACAGAAGAACAGGCATGTGGCCATGGGAAGGAAGAAGTTTAATATGGACCCCAAAAAGGTGAAAAGGGGACATGGAATGGATACATAAATCTGATCAGCTTTACTCTACAACCCCCTCCCACCACAACCCCTCTCTTTCACCACAACCCCTCTCCCGTCTGTCTTCTCATCAATCTCTTGAAGCGTTTACTCTCTTTTGATTGTAGTTTCTCTGTCTGTGTGTCTGTCTGTGTAGGGTATTGTGTTCCTGGTGGAGAATGAGTTGCTCAGACACACTCAAGAGGATGTTGCCCAGTTCCTGTACAAAGGAGAGGGACTCAACAAGACTGCTATAGGAGACTACCTGGGAGAGAGGTAACCATTCCCTCTCTTTTCCTTGCTATTGTCTTTGTTATTGTTGGGCTGAACAGCATCAGAAGTCTACGTTCCTCTTCTCTCCTGTAGGGAGGACTTTAATCTCAAGGTTCTGCAGGCGTTTGTTGACCTTCACGAGTTCACTGATCTCAACCTGGTCCAGGCTCTCAGGTAAGCTGGGGTGTCCTCTATGATAAGCTCTGACATTTAATAAAAAACAGTACATCAATTTCAAATTGTAGAGGATACAAACACTACATCAGCATCTTTGTTACCATGACTGCCAGTGCTCTCTCTGACCTTTGTGTGAACCCTGCAGGCAGTTCCTGTGGAGTTTCCGTCTGCCTGGCGAGGCTCAGAAGATTGACAGGATGATGGAGGCCTTTGCCCAGAGATACTGTCACTGCAACCCTGGCGTCTTCCAGAGCACTGGTACACACACTTACCATCATTATAACATAGGTCTACTAGCCACTTCTCATCCTATGTTTCCGCTCTCTCCTCAGATACGTGCTATGTGCTGTCGTTTGCTATCATCATGCTGAACACCAGCCTCCACAACCCCAACGTGAGAGACAAGCCTGGATTGGACCGCTTCATCTCCATGAACAGAGGCATCAATGAGGGTGGAGACCTGCCAGAGGACCTGCTCAGAGTGAGTGAGGGAGGGGAACATAGGAGCTATGGGGAGGGGCTAGGGGAGTTTTTGTGGAAGAGAGGTGTCGTTGGCTCTTGACTGCGTGATCATCTTTTTTCATCAGTTTGGAGGGGTTCAGTGGCATGAAGCTCTCGTTCAGATAAAATATCAGTGTGTTATAGTGAATCTCCCTGCTGTTAGTCTCTCCTCAATGGAAAGGAAAGGGGGATACCAGTTGTACAACGGAATGCATTCAACTGAAATCTGTCTTTCGCATTTAACCCAACCCCTCTGAATGTCTCTTGTCTCTGTCTACCACAGAATCTTTATGACAGCATCAAGAACGAGCCCTTCAAGATCCCTGAGGATGATGGGAACGACCTGACACACACCTTCTTCAACCCCGACAGAGAGGGCTGGCTCCTCAAATTAGGTGAGCTGGCGGTGGTGATGCCGGGTGGTGGGAGGGGGTACTGCGGCTTCTCTCTGCCGATCGCCTCAAGGTAGTTTCAAAACCAAATATGGATGATTTGGATGGCTTAAAAACATATTAACATTCTGTAATGTCTGTAACGGTCCTGATCAGCCCCAGGGTTTTTGGATAGTGAGTGTAAACTTGTGTGCTCTCTCTCCTAAGGCTTTGTGCTGTTATGTGCCTGCTTCCTTCTCTCTCAAGTTTACACTAAAGATAATGATACACCGCCAATGTTCTGAGGCAATATTGCCAGACTTGTTGTCCAGCGATGATGCCTAAAACATCGTCCATGTATTATGATCTCAAGACTGCCATTGCATGATGGGTAAATAGACAGAATTGTCCACACTGAGGGAGCTGCCCTTGGATTCTCATATAAGATCAGTTTGTGTTTTCTCCGCTATGTTAAGATTAGGATTGGGGCACAGTAAACTGATCCTAGATATGTGTCTATGAGCGACTTCTACATGGAGCTTCCCTCAGTACCTCACCCTCTTGCATCATGGCAGTCTGAACCGTCTTCTCTTGCATGGTGGGGTCTGTGATCTGTTTGTCACTAATATCTCTGCCGTCTTCTCCCTCCCTCCCCCAAAACCTCTGGTCCCTGTTGTCTCTGCTTCTCCCTGTGATTTCCACCCTCTGCTGCTGCCGCTTGTTTCTCAGGAGGTATGTACTGGGAGAATGGGTCCATGAGAAACAATATCATTCTTATGGAACCAAAATGGCCAACAGGCATATAGAAGAAAAGTTATTGTCCACATATGCCTTTTGTCAGACATTAGACGTCTCATATTACCGTGTGAGATGAATTGGCATACAAAGGCATTGGAAATGTAAGGCTAATCAAGCTGTCTGAATAACTGTAATATCCTGAAGGTGATGTGTAGTAATGGAATATTTGCTTCAGTATGTGGAGCAGTCAAGTGGAATGAGTTTCTCCAGTCCAGTCGGTATTCTGCTGACCTCCAGATACCACCCTGTCTCATGCCTCTATTGGTCTGTTTGTATTTCAGGAGGACGGGTGAAGACCTGGAAAAGAAGATGGTTCATTCTCACAGACAACTGCCTTTACTACTTTGAGTATACTACAGTAAGTCAACATTATAGCTGTCAAAGTGCCACTGTAGAACAATGTGATGGAAATGTAATCCATTACAGAGAGGGTAAAGATCTATGTAACAGAACATTGTAACGTGGATCAGTGTTCTGCACTACAGTGTGTATAATGTGTGTGTTCAGGATAAGGAGCCCAGAGGTATCATTCCCCTAGAGAACCTGAGTATCCGGGAGGTTGAAGACCCCAGGAAACCTGTGAGTTTGTTATCAATACATTTAGAATGTCAACATGGGACATGATCACTGCACCATTTCTCCTGACTCCCGCTCTTCCCTCCCAGAACTGCTTTGAGCTGTACATCCCCAACAACCGTGGTCAGCTGATCAAGGCCTGTAAGACGGAGGCAGACGGCAGAGTGGTGGAGGGGAACCACAACGTGTACCGCATCTCTGCCCCCACACCTGAGGAGAAAGACGAATGGATCCACCACATCAAGTACGTAGGGAGGGAGGCAGGCAGGCATGAAGGCAGAGTAGGGTGTATGGATGATACATTTAGAAATGCATCAGACCAACATTCCTCTATTCTGTTTCTGTTTCTTCCATCCCTCTCTCCAGCTCTGCGGTCAGCGTGGACCCCTTCTATGAGATGCTGGCTGCCAGGAAGAAACGCATATCGTTAAAGAAGAATGAGGAACAACCGTAGAACATTCCCTTCTTCCTCTCTCTTCATCTCTCATTCCAACATGGGACACAAGCCTTTCTCTCCTTCCTAGATTAATTTCATTCCTCACTTTTTTTCCCCCTCTTTCTTTCTTTGTGAGGAGGACTTGTTGCTATCCTGTTTAAGAGACTGGCCAGCACAAACCGGCAGTTCAGGAGTTCACCACTCATTTACTACTGTCTGCTGCTGCTAGAGGCTGCTCTGTACGCTACCACACTACAAAGTGTGCACTACTACCCTATATACTACAGTTAGTTCACTCACTCAAAGCCTCCTTCTCGTCACTACACCTCTCCTTCCTTCTTTTCCGTGAAGTTGAAGTGAACTGTGAAATAAAATGTGTTTTATTCAGGGTAGCAAGCAGGGCCACTGAACCTTCCATCACAAACAGGCTGCAACTCATCAGTCTGAAGTGACTTCCTCTCCATCTGTAACTGATCTAACATTGGGGCAACGGTCCAGTTCTAACCGGTCACTGTGTGAAGGACAGAATGCCCTGCGGCTGAGGAAGCCACTTTAACCTGTTAAGATGCAGCACTAGTTGTCTGCTGTGCTTTACTCTAACATCTTGGCTCCAGGTTAGCATGTCTATATCAGCATTATCAAAGTCCCACTTTAATACTGTAGCCTCTGTGAAGGAGATGACGCTGGTCCTTACTGCATAGACCATAAAAATGTCATTCTCATGTTAAATTTGTTATGATCAACCATCTACGGCGGGAAATGTTCCCAGAAAAACTGACCAATAAGGCAACAATTGAGCAGTGAACACTAAAAGATGACGACTCTTGTCAATGACCCCTGGCGTTTCCTTCACAAGACTGTTAATAAACTCCCTCATACAGACACGTAAACTGTTAAACCCAACTCTATAATACGCTACAGTGGGTTTTAAGAAGTTACAACGGCAGCTTATTACAATGTATACTTCATTTTTTTGTAAATACTTGTTAGACTATTGTTTACAACACAGATTTAATTTATTGTTTATTTTTGTTTGTTACATCTTTTGTTTTGTAAGAGCTACTGTAGAACTGCATGTGGAGATGAGGGTTAATCCTTCATACACCCAGATGGACCAGACTCGTGTTAGTGTTGGGTGCATTTGAGAAAGATTGTTAGTGTTCCCTGTTGACACAATAGAATCAACCTCCAATTGGAACATTTAGATTATTCAGGACAGGAGAGTGATGACATCACAAAACATTTAGGATAGAAATGTCTAATAAAGAACAGGCATGGTTCTATGTGGTATGGAACAGGGAATCCTGTCAGTTCTATACATTCTATTTCTATCTGTACTGTTGATAATGTTGCACCGTCCTGAAGGAACCTCGATTACCCTCTAAGAGCCTGAATGAATGAGGCTCACTGAAGCACAAACGTGTCCCAGATGCCTGTAGTGGCTTTCTTTCCACCATAACCATCATGGATATATGAAAGGGCTGGATAGGTGTCCTTCATAATACTGATGCCCATCCAGTCCTGTCAGATCTGTGATCTAAAAGGAAAGCAAGCTATGGGGGGTTATTGGGACATCACCCTATGATAAGTCTAATATGAGAACTGAAATGATGGTTCTGAAGTTGAATCATCAGTCAAGCCAGGAAAAGGCATCAGATTCCTCTTAATGTGATTGATTTGAAACGGACAACAAACATGATGCACTAATTTCTTTCAATATTATGTAATTGCTGAAATATTAAAATGTATTAAATGAATAACAATGTTAAGGATACATGTCTAATGATACATTAAGCCTGAATTGACTCGTAGATATTTTCATTAGTTTGTCATTGGATTAACATTTCATTAGACTGAATATGGAAAATGCAGAATTAGGATTGTCTGCTGCACTTTATCAATATTTAAGCAGCTGTACCTGCTTTAAAGAGCTTTACCTTTTAGATTGGCAATACTAACTATCTGTAGTAGCCTCCAGTGGTGACCAGGCTGTCCTGCATCATCCTCACTGGTTGTGATGAAGGCTTTACAAATCCATATTTTGCTCACTTCCAGCTCTGATAACTAAACTACAGAAGTTTTACTCTAAATGTTGTTCACATAGGAAAGTCTAGGTACACAAAAATGATCTCTTAGTCTTCTCTAGTTATTCTCTGAGTGTTTGGTGTGACAGACACACAGCAGCGAGCCAACCTACAGGCAGGGCTGCTGTACACGACACTGAAACACAGTAGACCTGTCTGGGTATTCTTGAAGTGCAAAGTTGCCAAAATGGAGTTGGGACGTCACACTGTTCCAACTCAACAAAGAAACAGACTTTTGTGAGGAAGGACACTAATTAATATTTCTGTCCCCCAGACCCCAACACCACTACTTCTGTCCCCCAGACCCCAACACCACTACTTCTGTCCCCTAGACCCCAACACCACTACTTCTGTCCCCCAGACCCCAACACCACTACTTCTGTCCCCCAGACCCCAACACCACTTCTTCTGTCCATCAGACCCCAACACCACTACTTCTGTCCCCCAGACCCCAACACCACTACTTCTGTCCCCCAGACCCCAACACCACTACTTCTGTCCATCAGACCCCAACACCACTACTTCTGTCCCCCAGACCCCAACACCACTACTTCTGTCCCCCAGACCCCAACACCACTACTTCTGTCCCCCAGACCCCAACACCACTACTTCTGTCCCCCAGACCCCAACACCACTACTTCTGTCCCCCAGACCCCAACACCACTACTTCTGTCCATCAGACCCCAACACCACTACTTCTGTCCATCAGACCCCAACACCACTACTTCTGTCCATCAGACCCCAACACCACTACTTCTGTCCATCAGACCCCAACACCACTACTTCTGTCCCCCAGACCCCAACACCACTACTTCTGTCCCCCAGACCCCAACACCACTACTTCTGTCCCCCAGACCCCAACACCACTACTTCTGTCCCCCAGACCCCAACACCACTACTTTTGTCCCCCAGACCCCAACACCACTACTTCCTGGGATAGTGTTTGATTTAGTATTTATTTATTGTTGTTTTACAGCAATGTAAAGATGGATAGGTCATCTGTGCTATATGTAGCAAAAACAAAACCACGGTACATGGGTGCCAGTCAACTGTTGTGAAACAATAAAAAGTGAACTGAGACAATACTCCTGTGTGTTTGAGTGATTATTATTAGACTTAGTTTACAGATGTCGGCAGATCAAATTCTAAATGTTTTTATTACAGTGAACAGTATTACCCAGACCTTTTTTCCATTGTGACTAGGGTTGCAAAATTCTGGAAACTTTCAATAAATTCCCTGGTTTTCCTGAAATTCTGGTTGGAGATTTCCTGTAATTTTGCAACCCTAATTGTTACCCACTTACAGCCCAAGTGTTTGTGTGATCCATAGAGAATAACTCTAGGGCCCTAAAGGTCATTTTAACATGGGTGGCACCATTGATGACTTTCACCATTTTGAAGTAGTCAACTGGGTGGGTCTTTCTATGGGTTAAAGAAGGATCACATGATCCCATCTGGGTAATCACATGGGATCAGCCAATGAATTATACTTGTGAGCAAATATTCCATAATTGCAGGTGACAGTAAATCTCCAACCTTGGCTTTATATCTGTTTTAACAACACAGTACAGGTGGCAGTGTGGACACTCAGTTTGTTTGCCAATTCGCAGAAGAAAATGGACTGCTTCAAAATGGAGATGGCTTCAATGGCCCTGTCCATGCTCTCACAGACGTCGTAATGGGACAGATTCAATGATGCGAGGTTGATCTAAGTCTGGTGTGACCCACCAAATATAGACAACCCTACAACCCAGACCAAATCCAGCCATGACCCATGACAAGCTGGCCATGGCCCAATTGGGTCTTGATCCACCTTTTAGGAATCAGTGACTGGGACAGTCTGGTCTATCTCCTGAGTGATGCTGGTACTCAAAGGAGGTTCCATGTTCCAACAAGGAAGGGCAGGAAGAGGCATTAGGGCTCTTGTCAAAATCATTCCACGGAGGGCCAAGTGTCTGGGTTTTCACTCCTCTTGTGTACTTGATTGATGAATTAAGGTCACTAATTAGTAAGGAACTTCCCCTCACAAAAACCCACAGACATTAGGCCCTCCATGGAATGAGTTTGACACCTGCATTAGTCTGGAGCAAGATCTTCAGGCTTAAATGTGTGGTCTAAGTTCACACCTGAGCTGTGAGTGCCTGCATGTACAACAAGGTCAAATGGGGTCAATCAAGCAAATCTCCACTGTATAGGACACAAGAGGTTGGTGGCACCTTCATTTAGGAGGACGGACTCGTGGTAATGACTGGAGCGGAATGAGTAGACTACTATCAAATATATCAAACACCTGGTTTGATACCATTCCATTTACTCTGTTCCAGCCATTATATGAGCCGTCCTCCCCTCAGCAGCCTCCACTGGTATAGGCCACCCCATCTCTAGCGCCGCCTGCCCTGATGTGGGACCTGTGGGTACTGTAGTGTGGCCACATTGGGTTGCTGAGAGATTGATTGTGTGTGCTGGGTGTTAGTAGCAGGCTATCAGCAGTGAGGGAAGCAGACAGGTCAAACAAGACGTCAGGTGCAGTCTGAGGTCAGAATGGAATTCAAGAACATAAATTGATTAGTAAACAAACATTCAAACAGCCACATCAAGGTTTTTATTTACAAATAGTATCAAATCGTTTCTGATACGTGTGCAGTATCCACAGACAACGTCTACTGATAGAAACACAGCCAGATCAAACATTTCCAAAGCCACAATGTTAGTACAGCAAATGTTATATTAGCCTAATATAACATTTGGATAAAAAAGGAATTTGAGAAATGTTTTATACATTTGGCCATCAAACAACAACACGATTTCAAATAAAAAGATACATACATTGACAAATAAAGTAATACAAATGAACACACACTTCTGTTCAATATCAGTAAATAACAACAACTCAATTTCAGTGGAACTTTCTTACCTGCTAAATACAAAGTGCATTGTAAATCAAATCTGTTGCTTGTCTGATTCTTGGTTTAGGGGTGAAACCTGACTCCTACATTAAAAAGAGAGATAAAGAGAAATGTGGGGTAACTCCATTTCATTTTTACTCCCCTACGTGGCATAATTCATAATACATTAAATCAAGCTTTAAAATGAGTTGTATGTATACTAACAAAAATATGAACTCAACATGTAAAGTGTTTGAGTTTGAGTTTGAGTTTATTTTATTTTTACAGGGACAGTGCACATTAATCAATGTTTCAGTAAAAGTGCCGGTTTTAGCCAGACGGCTAATTTTCAACCGCAGTCCCTGGGCAAGTTATTAAAAACAATTACAATATAGACAATAAAGACATAGGACAAGCAAGACGTAGCATACAGACAGACCAACATAGGATAAGCAAGACGTAGCATACAGACAGAGCAACATAGGACAAGCAAGACATAGCATACAGACAGAGTAACATAGGACAAGCAAGATGTAGCATACAGACAGAGCAAAATAGGATAAGCAAGACGTAGCATACAGACAGAGTAACATAGGACAAGCAAGACATAGCATACAGACAGAGCAACATAGGATAAGCAAGACGTAGCATACAGACAGAGCAACATAGGACAAGCAAGACATAGCATACAGACAGAGTAACATAGGACAAGCAAGATGTAGCATACAGACAGAGCAAAATAGGATAAGCAAGACGTAGCATACAGACAGAGCAACATAGGACAAGCAAGACATAGCATACAGACAGAGCAACATAGGATAAGCAAGACGTAGCATACAGACAGAGCAACATAGGATAAGCAAGACGTAGCATACAGACAGAGCAACATAGGATAAGCAAGACGTAGCATACAGACAGAGCAACATAGGACAAGCAAGACATAGCATACAGACAGAGTAACATAGGACAAGCAAGATGTAGCATACAGACAGAGCAAAATAGGATAAGCAAGACGTAGCATACAGACAGAGTAACATAGGACAAGCAAGACATAGCATACAGACAGAGCAACATAGGATAAGCAAGACGTAGCATACAGACAGAGCAACATAGGACAAGCAAGACATAGCATACAGACAGAGTAACATAGGACAAGCAAGATGTAGCATACAGACAGAGCAAAATAGGATAAGCAAGACGTAGCATACAGACAGAGCAACATAGGACAAGCAAGACATAGCATACAGACAGAGCAACATAGGATAAGCAAGACGTAGCATACAGACAGAGCAACATAGGATAAGCAAGACGTAGCATACAGACAGAGCAACATAGGATAAGCAAGACGTAGCATACAGACAGAGTAACATAGGACAAGCAAGACGTAGCATACAGACAGAGTAACGTAGGACAAGCAAGACGTAGCATACAGACAGAGTAACGTAGGACAAGCAAGACGTAGCATACAGACAGAGTAACGTAGGACAAGCAAGACGTAGCATACAGACAGAGTAACGTAGGACAAGCAAGACGTAGCATACAGACAGAGTAACAGGACAAGCAAGACGTAGCATACAGACAGAGTAAGGCAAGCGTAGCATACAGACAGAGTAACGTAGGACAAGCAAGACGTAGCATACAGACAGAGTAACATAGGACATAGGACGATGCAATCTCAACCACACTGCACACTGCCCTAACCCACCTGGACAAGAGGAATACCTATGTGAGAATGCTGTTCATCGACTACAGCTCGGCATTCAACACCATAGTACCCTCCAAGCTCGTCATCAAGCTCGAGACCCTGGGTCTCGACCCGCCCTGTGCAACTGGGTACTGGACTTCCTGACGGGCCGCCCCCAGGTGGTGAGGGTAGGCAACAACATCTCCTCCCCGCTGATCCTCAACACGGGGCCCCACAAGGGTGCGTTCTGAGCCCTCTCCTGTACTCCCTGTTCACCCACGACTGCGTGGCCACGCACGCCTCCAACTCAATCATCAAGTTTGCGGACGACACAACAGTGGTAGGCTTGATTACCAACAACGACGAGACGGCCTACAGGGAGGAGGTGAGGGCCCTTGGAGTGTGGTGTCAGGAAAATAACCTCACACTCAACGTCAACAAAACTAAGGAGATGATTGTGGACTTCAGGAAACAGCAGAGGGAACACCCCTATCCACATCGATGGAACAGTAGTGGAGAGGGTAGCTAGTTTTAAGTTCCTCGGCATACACATCACAGACAAACTGAATTGGTCCACTCACACTGACAGCGTCGTGAAGAAGGCGCAGCAGCGCCTATTCAACCTCAGGAGGCTGAAGAAATTTGGCTTGTCACCAAAAGCACTCACAAACTTCTACAGATGCACAATCGAGAGCATCCTGGCGGGCTGTATCACCGCCTGGTACGGCAACTGCTCCGCCCTCAACCGTAAGGCTCTCCAGAGGGTAGTGAGGACTGCACAACGCATCACCGGGGCAAACTACCTGCCCTCCAGGACACCTACACCACCCGTTGTTACAGGAAGGCCATAAAGATCATCAAGGACATCAACCACCCGAACCACTGCCTGTTCACCCCGCTATCATCCAGAAGGCGAGGTCAGTACAGGTGCATCAAAGCTGGGACCGAGAGACTGAAAAACAGCTTCTATCTCAAGGCCATCAGACTGTTAAATAGCCACCACTAACATTGAGTGGCTGCTGCCAACACACTGTCATTGACACTGACCCAACTCCAGCCATTTAATAATGGGAATTGATGGGAAATGATGTAAATATATCACTAGCCACTTTAAACAATGCTACCTTATATAATGTTACTTACCCTACATTATTCATCTCATATACATATGTATATACTGTACTCTACAACATCGACTGCATCCTTATGTAACACATGTATCACTAGCCACTTTAACTATGCCACTTTGTTTACTTTGTCTACATACTCATCTCATATGTATATACTGTACTCGATACCATCTACTGTATGCTGCTCTGTACCATCACTCATTCATATATCCTTATGTACATGTTCCTTATCCCCTTACACTGTGTATAAGACAGTAGTTTTGGAATTGTTAGTTAGATTACTTGTTGGTTATCACTGCATTGTCGGAACTAGAAGCACAAGCATTTCGCTACACTCGCATTAACATCTGCTAACCATGTGTATGTGACAAATAAAATTTGATTTGATTTGATTTGATTTGACAAGCAAGACGTAGCATACAGACATAGCAGCATAGGACAAGCAAGACGTAGCATACAGACAGAGCAACATAGAGCAAAAAGCAGCAAGACAAAATTCATAAAAGCAACAAAGTGTTTCCACACCTCACAAGCTACAGACAACATGGAAAGCGGCAACACACAGCTTGGGACCATGTTCACAAATTTGATTGACCTTTAGCCATGTCTTCAAGCATTTTGTGAAAGTGTGATATGTGATGCAGTTATGTGTGTCTGATGGCAGTGTATTCCAGACATGGGAAGTTATTCACCATGATTTCTAGTCTTTTTGCAGTGTTACTATGGTCTTTCCCTGTTAACTTTTTTAGATTCTCCCAGATCAGTTTAGAATTTCCCTTTGCTTCACCAATTATGTTAATAAAAAAGTTTGCCTTGGCCTGTCTGATTTCTTTCATCACCTTATTTCTCAACATGGTAAACCTACATCTGTCATGCTCTAATTTGGATTTTAGGGCTGTTTTTAGAGCATAATCTCGTTCTTTCATCAGTTTCCAGATTTCTCCATTTAGCCAAGGAAGAGTGCTCTTTTGGCCAGGTTTGGATTTGATTTTCTTTAGCAAACTATTTATTGTAGTCTGGATTGTGGATAGAAAAACTTGACTATCAGCTTCCACGTCTGTATAGGACAAGCGATCATTCCAGTTAATTCCCTTAATTGCGTTTTCAAAATAGCTTAATTCACTCTTAGGTATTCTTAGGTATTCAACAAGTCACCCTGGTTGGTCCTTTAACTAGCTGTGTAAGGTCAAAGGTATTAGTGATCCGTTTGAGGGTTTTCCTACTAAACTTGTCTTCATAATTAATGTTAAAATCTCCCATTAAGATTACCTCTTTCCCAAAGTCACATTCCCTAAGCATGGTCCCATGTTTCATGAGCTGAAATAAAAGATCCCAGAAATGTTTGATACGCACAAAAATCTTATTTCTCTCAAATTTTGTACACACATTTTTTTTACATCCCTGTTAGTGAGCTTTTCTCCTTTGCCAAGATAATCCATCCACCTGACAGGTGTGGCATATCAAGAAGCTGATTAAACAGCATGATCATTACACAGGTGCAGCTTGTGCTGGGGACAAAAGAAGGCCACTCTAAAATGTACAGTTTTGTCACAACACAATGCCACAGATGTCTCAAGTTTTGAGGGAGCATGCAATTGGCATGCTGACTGCAGGAATGTCCAACAGAGCTGTTGCCAGAGAATTGAATGTTGGTTTCTCTACCATAAGCCGCTGAGGCCTGAGGAGTATTTCTGTCTGTAATAAAGCCCCTTTGTGGGAAAAAAAAAAAATTCTGATTGTCTGTGCTTGGCTCCCCAGTGGGTGGACCTGACTCCCAAGTGGGTGGGCCTATGCCCTCCCAGGCCCACCCATGGCTGTGCCCCTGCTCAGTCATGTGAAATCCATAGATTAGGGCGTAATGAATTTCTTTCAATTGACTGATTTCCTTATATACACTGTAACTCAGTAAAACATTTGAAATGGTTGCATGTTGCATTTATATTTTTGTTCAGTATACATATAAAGGCTCATAAAGCACATTTCTTTGCTGGGAATTCATGTCTCAGGTAAATCATTGAAACATTTTTCTGAAATCAAAACAATAACACAAAGCTAGAATCCTGAATTGAAACCATAACAAAGAGGTCACCCCACCTCTGTTTTGGTATAAAGCTGAGATATGGGCCTGGAGAAATGTAACCACTCTTAAATTCATAGACAGAGCTGTGGATGCAAAGACTGACCACCCATGATATCAACATTATCAGTTTTAACCATGTTTGGAGGCTATACAGTGTTTGTTTACATTTGCATTGTTTACAAATATTGGAGTAAAACAAGCTTATATTTTGGGTTCTGATATGGTATGACATTTCAACTAAGCTCATGATTCAAGTTATATTCTTCAAGAATCAATGTGTATATGTCATTCATTTATAAGTCCAAAAATGGACGTAACAACTAAGGACTCCAGCTTTAAGGAAATGTACTCAATGTACTTATTTCACAGGAAAACAGGAAAAAAAAAAAAGACTAAACAAATGAATTAGTCTAACTTTTCTTTGGTTTCTTTGGTAGAGTAGCTGTATGTTTCAATGGATTTTCTTTCAAAGAGAATCCATTGGTCAACCTCACTCTCTCCTTCTAACTATGTAACCACTTTCAAAGTCAATTATACGGGCCCACTATAAGGATGCTGTGTACCGTAACAACAATATCTATTGATCTTCATCAACTATATGACAATATGTCATATTATCCTTGTTGTGACATTAAAACAGCAGTAACATTTTAGTAACACTAATAAAGGGTCAAATAGAAGCTAGAAAAATAGATACATTTACAGAGTCTTCAGAAAGTATTCACACCACCTGACTTATTCTACATTTGTTGTGTTACAGCCTGAATAAAACATTTATTACAGTTAGATGTTTTGTCACTGGCCTACACACAATACCCAATAATGTCAAATTAATTAAAAATTAAAAGATGAAATGTCTTAAGTCAATCAATATTCAACCCCTTTGTTATGGCACGTTAAAATAAGTTCAGGAGTACAATTTTGCTTAAAAAGTCACATAAGTTGCATGGACTTTATTGTGTGCAATAAAAGTGTTTAACATGATTTTTGAATGACTACCTCATCTCTGTTCCCGACACATACAATTATCTGTAAGGTCCCTCACAGTCAAGCAGTGAATTTGGCTGTGACAGGAGAAAAGTGAGGATGGATCAACAACATTGTAGTTACACCACAATGCAAATCTAATTGACAGAGTGAAAAGAAGGAAGCCTGTACAAAATAAAAAATATTCCAAAACATGAATCCTCTTTGGAACAAGGCACTAAAGTAATACTGCAAAAAATGTGGCAAAGCAATTAACTTGTTGTCCTGAATATAAAGTGTTATGTTTGGAGCAAATCCAATACAGCACATTACTGAGTACCACTCTCCATATTTTCAAGCATAGTGGTGGCTGCATCATGTTATGGGTATGCTTGTAATCGTTCAGGACTGGGGAGTTTTTCAGGATTAAAAATAAATGGAATAGATCTAAGCACAGGCAAAACCCTAGAGGAAAACTTGTTTCAGTCTGCTTTCCAACAGACACTGGGAGATTAATTCACATTTCAGCAGGACAATAACCTAAAACACAAGACCAAATCTACACTGGAGTTGCTTACCAACCAGATGTGAATGTTTCTGACTGGTCAAGTTATGGTTTTGACTTAACTCTACTTGAAAATGTATGGTAAGACCTGAAAATGGTTGCCTATAATCAACAACCAATTTGACAGAGCTTGAAGAATTGTAAAATATTGCACAATCCAGGTCTGGAAAGCTCTTAGAGACTTACCCAGAAAGACTCATAGCTGTAATCATTGCCAAAGTTGCTTCAACAAAGAATTAACTAAGGGGTGTGAATACTTGTGTCAATGGTTATTTATGTATTTTATTTTCAATACATTTGCAAACATTTCTAGAAACATGTTTTCCCGTTGTCAATATGGGGTATTGTGTGTAGATGGATGAACATTTGTTATAATTTAATACATTTAGAATTCAGGCTGTAACACAACAAAATATGGAATAAGTCAAGGGGTATGAATACTTTCTGAAGGCACTGTATATACAGTAGAGTCCATTTCATTATCAAAACATTTAATTCCATAATAGTCATAACACAGTTTCTGGGAATGGGGGTCTACCGTCTTTCAGACTAAAAGGAAGGCATAGTTTTAGTCAGGTGGTAATATTAAGTGGAGTGGATTCTCTATCCTGTGTGATCTCATACCCCCTCTGGATCGGAAAAAAATCCTTCTTCGATAGGAGTACTTTTAAGTATGTGTGTGATATGGATCCATTGGTAATGTCATAATAGTTGGTTGCCCTTAGTGACAGGGGTCGAAGGGGTACTTGGTGACCCCTCCGTGGAGCTCCACCACGTTCTCGGACCAGGTGATGACGTCCCCGCTGAGGTGGCTGTTGCAGGAGGCCAGGCTGTAGATGTCATGGGCCGTGAGGACATTAGCCCACATCTGGAGGTCAGAGATGTCCCCCATAAACGCCTGCGTGGCGTCGAAACGACCTCCCAGAGTGTCCTGGAGGAGAGAGATAAGGTCATGTTAGGCTCATTCTAAAGTTAGGATTTGGACTTAAGAAAGGAGCCATAAATGCATTTAAACGAAACAATGGGGTTTGTTTGAGGCTAGCTTTGGATCACAGGATGCTGCTGAAGGAAGAACGGCTCACAATAATGTCCGGAACGGATCGAATGGAATGGCATCGAATGAAAACCATGTGTTTGATGTATTTGATACCCTTTTACCTATTTCACTCCAGCCATTACCATGAGCCTGTCCTCCCCAACCTCCTGTATGTACGGTAGGTGGTAGTCAGCATTCATTATATGACAAAACCTATCTGCTGCTCTAAATGAGACAAGGTCAGGGTTCAGAGGTCAGAGGCTAGGATTACACAGTAATGACTCTGACCTTAACCCCAAACACGATCACTGTTTCTGAGAGAAAGCCCATGCTAGTGAAGTGACTGCTTTTGTGGTTGTTTAAGGGCGCACGCACAACAGTCCTTCTGCTTGGGCTGCGTTTACACTGGTGGCCCAATTCTGATCTTTTGCCCAATTATTGTGAAAAAAACAATTAGTGGTAAAAAATAAGATCAGAATTGTGTGACTGTGTAAACATAGCATTCTAGACAGCCGTGGCGTGATACATAAAGGGAGGCTATACTAGGATAAGGGACTCAGTCAATAATAGGTGAAAGTATGGGCTGAGGAGGGAAGGAAGGAAGGGAAAGGGGATACCTAGTCAGTTGCACAACTGAATGCATTTGTCATGACGTTGCCCTCTTGGGGATAGCGAGTACCATCCCCCTCTCTCTGCACCATCCCCCTCTCTCCCTCACCCCCTACCAACAGGCTCTGTTAGGCAGGTCATAAATTCCTTGAGGAGTTCTCTCCTCATGGCCAGAGTATAAGAGAGAGTGAGTTTTCCCAGGAGAACAAAGGAACCTCTTCTCCAGCATAGAACTTGAGAACTGAACAATGTACATGTTTTGGAGAAGGTGTACACGGTTGGGGAAGAATCCAGCTATGACCGGTCCATTTCGTTTAATGTTTGTGAAACTCATGAGAGACAATACAGCCACATTACCATAACTCTGTTTATACAAGATTCTTTGTTATGAGGCTTGCATCTAATTGTTGTATAAAATTAATGAGTAAAGATGAAACTATTTGTGAAATTGTGTAATGTGATTTAAAACTGTTTAATGAAAGGGAACCCAATTCCCTTTAAAGTGAACTAAGACATTGGCCCGCCCCATGAGCACAGACATTGATCTGGCATCATGGGACAGCCTTTTTCTGCTCTTCCGAATATAATCCCCACCTGGAGAATCATCTTCAGACCAGCTTACCTCAATTATGAGCGGGCTAAGATTTGAGCCCAGACTAGTACCTCATCACAGAGGGAGTTCAGGTTTGAGTAGATTGCTGAATCTTTTAACCATACCATGTGGTTAAACTCTGAGACTATTGATCCGGCAGAATAAGAGTTACTCTTCGATACTAATTAGTAGTCAGCAGCTAGAAATTATGGACCCGTGAATGCGAGGACCGACAACCGCAGAAACAGCTATTCTATTACAACATTGCTGAATGTTATTCTGAACTATCCATTCTAACCACGGCAGAGAGAGAGAGGGCGGACAAACTTTCCAACAGAAACAAACTTTCCAACAGAGATCACGACGAAACACTGAGTGTAAATATATGTATTGATTGCAATTATTCCCGAATGAGTGAGCGTTCATGTGCAAAGGATTGGCATTTCAATAGTTATAATTATCAACTTTGTAGTGTCTTTTATCTCAGTTGACCCCCACTTCCCTTTTGTCCACCAAACCGCGATACCGGTTTAGCCCACTAGGGCACATTCCCCTGTCATTTCCTTGTAACCACATTTACCTTGTTTGTTTGTGTATGCATTTCTTTTATTATTTAGTTAGTTAATAAATAAATGATTGAGACACTTGATGTATGGATGACTGATAGTGAAGACTGGGTTCGTGCAGATAGTCAACAATTTACGAGACTTTATGAGACTAACGTGAGGTAAAGAATAATTCATTAATTAGAATACTAATTAATCAGATATTAAAATATCTGAAAGTTATATTAGGAAAAATATAACTTTGTAATCCGAATATTTTCCTTGGTGCCCCGATTTCCTAGTTAATTACATTTATATGATTAAGTTCGTTTAATCACGTAATAATAATTACAGAGAATTTATTTGAAAAAAATAAGTCTTTAGTTTAATGATGCAAAAGACACAACACATTCAACAGAAATGTGGCTTCCACATTTAACCTAACCTCTCTGAATCAGAGAAGCTCGGTGGGCTGCCTCAATTGGCGTCCACTACATAGGCGCCCGGGGAGCAGTTTGATGTTGGGGGTTAACTGCCTTGCTCAAGGGGTTAATGATTGAGGTCGCAGGGAAAATGGCTTAGTGTGCACTTTTCTTGTCTTGTGTAATGCAGAAGCTTTTTGTAGACACTCAATAACCAACTGAATTTGAATTTGAAGATGACCTGTTCCTGTCCGAGGATGAAGACCCCTCCAGGTTTGATGGGATGCCATGCGGACAGGTTCTCCCCAGAGCCCCTCTTCACCCCGTCCTGGTACGCCTCCCACTCACCGTCCCTCGTCGACCATGTCACACACACATGGTGCCACTTTCCATCGCTGATAGAAAGGGGCAGAGTCACTGCCTGGGGGGAAGGGAGGAGAGTAGGGATTGAGTACCACCAAGTTGACAGCACAAGGAGATAACTTGTGTGTTTCCAGTAGTAAACAGGTAAAGATTTGTACTACTTGATGACTTGATGTTAGTAGTAAATAAGTAGTTAAAACACTACAGCTTTACTACACGGGCTTGTCAATAGTAGTCAAGTAGAGTTTTTACTACTTGATGTTGGTAGTAAATAAGTAATTAAAACACTACAGCTTTACTACACAGGCTTGTCAATAGTAGTCAAGTAGAGTTTTTACTACTTGATGTTGGTAGTAAATAAGTAGTTAAAACACTACAGCTTTACTACACAGGCTTGTCAATAGTAGTCAAGTAGAGTTTTTACTACTTGATGTTGGTAGTAAATAAGTGGTCACACTACAGGAAGACAACACTGGCTTTTCGTGACCACCAAAGACAAGACAGGAAGTAGTTGGCTGTTGTTAGCTAGCTACTGTTTTTGCCCATCCTGAATGTAATCCTCTCCCGTCCTTCGTTGTCCTGTCTTTCATAGTTAGCCCTCAAGCTGACACCAGTTCCTTTAAGGTTTATGAATACTTTCATGTCGTTGTTTAGCCATTTATATAACATTTTAGGAAATTAAAAAGGATCAGGAGAAATTCAGTAGTGATCAGTGGTGACACTACACGCACAAATGGCAGTAGAAATTCAATAGGGATTGAGTAGGCATACAGAAGTAGGCTTTGTGTAGTAATTCAATAGTGAACATGTAGGAATTGTGTAGGTATGTGTAGGTTTTAAGTAGTAAATAGCCAAAAGTTCCGTAGTTACACAGTAGTCATTAAGGGAGAATTATGTAGCGATTTAAATAGGAAATATGCATTGTTCACCAGTGATGAAAGGTCCCAATTTGTCACTCATTACTATTTAAATGACTACATAAATCACTACTGGTTTACTACACATCTCAACAGCAATCAAACAGTAAAACCAGTAGGGTTGTGTAGATCTTGTGTAGTATTGCTGAGTAGTAACTCCGTAGTATTTACTGGGTATTTACTCCGTGAATTATTGGGGGGGGTCTCTAAATTATGCAAATGAACAACTCTCCTGTTTGTTTAAAATGTAGTGGTAAATATGTTTTACAGTGGTAAATATGTTTTACAGTGGTAAATATGTAAATAAATGCTTCCAAATGAAACAAATACCCCACCTCTCTGTCATGGTTTAACCCATGTATTTATATGTGGCAACACTGTCCACTCTGTAGTGCTGAATTTCGGCCTAAGTTCCTTTACACATAGATGTTCCTTTGTACTTCCTAATTTACGCCGTTTGTTTGCCATGTGTCTTTGATAAAGAAATGGCCTTTATTCCAATCGTTAGATTTATCCTTTGATTTATCATTATTTGCGTTTGTCAGTCAGCTGTTTAGAGGCTCATTCGTTGTTTTTCAGGTGCGTGTGGGTACTGGTGTTCTCTGTGACCGAGGTAAAAGCAGATTCATGTTGGATATTTCCTTACGTCCACCAACAGCAGTTAGGGACCGTCA
This sequence comes from Oncorhynchus gorbuscha, assembly GCF_021184085.1. Lineage (NCBI taxonomy): Eukaryota > Metazoa > Chordata > Actinopteri > Salmoniformes > Salmonidae > Oncorhynchus > Oncorhynchus gorbuscha. Next base: position 4,809,279 of record NC_060191.1, read on the forward strand.
ACATAGTGACAAATCAAATTTTTCAAGATTTCAATAGCTCTTTAACCATTTCTCCTAAAACGTTCAAAACGAGTTGTAGCTAAGTCCAAGTTATAGACACACATTGCACACACTTGGTTTTGTCGGTTTACATCTTACAATATTTTAAATGATTTAATTATTTGAACCTCAAACAAGGTTTATAATGTACACTCAGTGGGCCTACACATTGCACACCCTTTTGTTTGTCCATTTGCATCTCATGAGATTTCACAAGAATATTTTAAAGATTCAAATTTCAATAGCTTCTCTTAGTCTTATGACCGACAACCCTCAAACTACTTTCAGAATATCCACCGAATAGCCTTATATATAGCACCACCTTTTATTTGTCCATTTTCATCTCACACAATTTTACATATATTTTCAATGTTTTTCAATGTTTCTAATTTCAATAGCTCCTTGGTCATGTGACCTACAACCCTCAAACTACTTTCAGAACATCCAGTCACTAGCCTTATATATCGCACACCCTTTCATCCATTTTTATCTCAGGTGATTTTAAATGAATTGTTATTTTTTTCACTGTTTCGAATGTCAATAGCTCTCTGGTCATGTGACCTACAACCCTCAAACTGCTGTCAGAATATCTATCAACTGATAAGCCTAATATATTGCACACCCTTTTGTTTGTCCATTTTCATGTCAAACAATTTTACATACATTTTTCAAACGTTCAAATGTCAATAGCGCCTTGGTTATGTGACCTACGACTGCTGTCAGAATATCCACTGAGTAGCCTTATATGTAGCACTTTTGTTTGTCCATTTTAATCTCACACGATTTTACAAAGAAATCAGCCAAGACCTCAGGTAAAAGAAATGCAGACCTCCACAAGTCTGGTTCATCCTTGGGAGCAATGTCCAAATGCCTGAAGGTACCACGTTCATCTGTACAAACAATAGTACGCAAGTATAAACACCATGGGACCACGCAGCTGTCATACCGCTCAGGAAGGAGATGCGTTCTGTCTCCTAGAGATACTTTGGTGCGAAAAGTGCAAATCAATCCCAGAACAACAGCAAAGGACCTTGTGAAGATGCTGGAGGTGCAGGTACAACAGTGTCTATATCCACAGTAAAACAAGCCCTATATCGACATAACCTGAAAGGCTGTTCAGCAAGGATGAAGCCACTGCTCCAAAACCGCCATTAAAAAAAGCCAGACTATGGTTAGCAACTGCACATGGGGAGAAAGATAATAATTTTTGGAAATGTCCTCTGGTCTGATGAAACAAAAATAGAACTGTTTGGCTATAATGACCATTGTTATGTTTGGAGGAAAAAGTTGGATGCTTGCAAGCTGTAGAACACCATTCCAACTGTGAAGCACGGGGGTGGCAGCATCATATTGTGGGGGTACTTTGCTGCAGGAGGGACTGGTGCACTTCACAAAATAGATGGCATCATGAGGAAGGGAAATTATGTGGATATATTATTGAAGCAACATCTCAAGACATCAGTCAGGAAGTTAAAGCTTAGTCGCAAATGCGTCTTCCAAATGAACAACGACCCCAAGCATACTTCCAACGTTGTGGCAAAATGGCTTAAGGACAACAAAGTCAAGGTATTGGAGTGGCCATCACAAAGCCCTGACCTCAAACCTATAGAAAATGTGTGGGCAGAACTGAAAAAGCATGTGCGAGCAAGGAGGCCTACAAACCTGACTCAGTTACACCAGCTCTGTCAGGAGGAATGGGTCAAAATTCACCCAACCTATTGTGGGAAGCTTGTGGAAGGCTACCCAAAACGTTTGACCCAAGTTAAACAATGTAAAGACAATGCTACCAAATATTAATTGAGCGTATGTAAACTTCTGACCCACTGGGAATGTAATGAAAGAAATAAAAGCTGAAATAAATCATTATCTCTACTATTATCAAATCAAAATCAAACCAAATCAAATTTATTTATATAGCCCTTCGTACATCAGCTGATATCTCAAAGTGCTGTACAGAAACCCAGCCTATTATTCTGACATTTAACATTCTTAAAATAAAGTGGTGACCCTAACTGACCTAAGACATGGAATTTTTATTAGGATTAAAATGTTAGAAATTGTGAAAAACTTAATTTAAATGCATTTGGCTAAGGTGTATGTAAACTTCTGACTTCAACTGTACATGCAGTTTGGATGCTGGAATTATTTTGAAGTGGATAAACACGCATAGGTAGCCTACTTTTTGAAGTGATTTGTTTGACAATCAGAGGAAAATATCATGACTGGTTGTGTTAATGTCACATTAAAAGGTAATACATTTCTTACAGTTTAAATTATGTCTTTATTATTAGTCCCATAAAAAAAAAATTGATAGAGACCCACAAAAATCATGGTGTAATTCACCCTCTGGCTGAGACTCTCTCCACCTGCTGTCTAAGTAAGCTGCTCTCTGACATCATTGTCACGCCATTAAGACGGATCACTGGTGTCAGAAAGTCCATTCGGTTTACCTTCAGAGTTACAATGCTCTTCAGTGTAGCCTAGTTATTATATACTGAGCTTCTGAGCTACTGAGTCCAACAGGCCTTCTGGGCTACTGAGTCCAACAGGCCTTCTGGGCTACTGAGTCCAACAGGCCTTTTGGGCTATAAACCTTTGGCTACAGAGACGTGGCTTACGGGGCTTTTATCCTCACAGCTGAAGTGTTAAAGCCAAGAGAGTTATATAGCATCCACTCTGCCCATGTTGGAATACCCGTTCTAGCATACTATACTGAACAAAAATATAAACACAACATGCAACAATTTCAAATATTTTACTGAGTTGCAGTTCATGTAAGGAAATCAGTCAATTGAAATGAATTAATTCGGCCCTAATCTATGGATTTCACAACTGGGAAAACAGATATGCATCTGTTGGTCACAGATACCTTAAAATAAAGGTCGGGGCGTGGATCAGAAAACCAGTCAGTATCTGGTGTGACCACCATTTGCCTCATGTAGTGCGACACATCTCCTTCGCATAGAGTTGATCAGACAGTTGATTGTGGCCTTGTGGAATGTTGTCCCACTCCTCTTCAATGGCTGTGCGAAGTTGTTGAATATTGGCAGGAACTGGAACACGCTGTTGTGTGTTTGTTTGTTGTCTGTAGCTTCTGCCTGCCCATACCATGACCCCACCACCACCATGGGGCACTCTGTTCACAACATTGACATCAGCAAACCTCTCGCCCACACGATGCCATACATGTGGTCTGTGGTTGTGAGGCCGGTTGGAGGTACTGCCAAATTCTTTTAAACAATGTTGGAGGCGGCTTATGGTAGAGAAATTAACATTCAATTATCTGGCAACAGCTCAGGTGAACTATCCTGCAGTCAATTGCATGCTCTCTCTAAACTTGAGACATCTGTGGCATTGTGATGTGTGACAAAACTGCACATTTTAGAGTGGCCTTTTATTTTCCCTAGCACAAGGTGCACCTGTGTAATGATCATGCTGTTTAATCAGCTTCTTGTTATGCTACACCTGTTAGGTGGATGGATGATCTTGGCAAAGGAAATATTCTCACTAACGGATGTAAACAAATTTCTGCACAAAAGTTGAGAGAAATAAGCTTTTTGTGCGTAAGGAAAATGTATGGGTATCTTTTATGTCAGCTCATGAAACATGGGACCAACACTTTACACGTTGCATTTATATTTTTGTTCAGTGTAAATAGTATGCAGAAAAAAATAGTTTTATAAATAGACTGACATTTCAAAAATAGATTCCCACAATTCGTTAATTTTGGTACAGCAAGTCAACTTCTCTGATTATCAGCTGTTGTCAAACACGTTGGAAAAGATGAAAAGGTGAGTGAATTCCACTACACCAAACACCGAAATAAGTATGCAGTTTAGGTATGTAATACACTAGGATGGGTATTCAGACATGGCCACTCTCTACTCAACGCTCTCTCTGCTCATCTCACCTTGTCATCCACCAACAGCTCCATGGGGTTGTTGCCCCACTCGATCAGCAGCAGTTCGTTGGCTTGTCCTGGTACAGAGTAGGAGAAGGGGGTCCCCAGCCCGGGGCCTGCGCCCCCCTTTATCCACAGACACAGGGTGAGGGCAAAGATCTCGTGGAGGAGGGTCGTCTTCACCTTCCCGTACATGTAGTTGGTTCTCATGGGGAAACCGATCTGGAAGGCATCAGGGTTCTTGGTCTTCTTCCTGCTGTTGGTACCTGTGTGGTGCAGGTTATTCAGTAGAGAGTCCAGTTTGTTGTTGGAGTGCAGGCCAGCCCTGGGCCCTGGTATGTGATAACCCGTTCTCTGCAGGTAACCATGGCTATCTGCCTCGTTGTCCTGTTGCCCATTGTCATGGTGATCATCGGGGTGGTCGTCATGGTGACTGTCGTCGTGATGCCCGTCATCGTCGTGGTCTTCATGGTGCCCGTCATCGTGGTGATCGCTGTCGTCATGGTGATTGGGGCTGCTGCTGAGGGCAGCAGCGGTGTGGTGCATCTGCTGCTCCAGAGCACTGATCTTCCTCTGGAGGAGCTCCTTCAGAGAGCTGGAGTAGGTGGTGGAGGTGTTCCTTGACTGCTGGGGAAGGAGACACAAACACTAACCTTATTTACTGTTGACTACAGTACGTACATTCTTTTTTTATTATGGTTGAGATTGAGAAACAGATTGAGAGATATGTGAGTTTCTACATCGTTGACTTGTGGTCTCTCTGTGGGACCGTGACGATAGACAGATGGCACGGGCAGCAGAGGGTACAGATCGGAGATCAGTGTCAATTATCATGATCTCCACTTACAGCCTGATAATCAGGCCACAAACCTGGACGACAAAGCCTGAATTACGAGAGAAAACGAGAGAGAAAACAGGTAGGAATGATGTGCCCTGCCCAGCACCATCCAGCCACACTAATTTTACCCATCTACCAAGCTAACCTAACTCTCTCTACCAATCTTAAACTCACCCAGCTAGCTCTGCCCTGCTCATCTCAAACCCACCCACCCACCCACCCACCCACCCCCACCCACCCAACCATACCAAACCCTACCAAGCGTACTCAAGCAGAATCCATTTAAACCGTCAGTGCTCAATAACCTTGTCTAGTGTGCCCATTTTGACTTAGACAGGGTGATCATCCAACCCCTAAAGCCACTTCACTGTCAGGCCAGGACCGGTTATGCCAGGGATGCCAGTCTCTCTCTGTGCCAAGACTGTTCTGCTCCAGACAGTCAGACAGGGCTGGCAGTGTAGCAGAGGAAAGGAACAATGGTGATCCTTGATTGTTTTTACAAATAAAGGATTTTGATGCCAGGAAACAAGATGTAGAACTCTGTCTGCCTGTGGCAGATGGTGTCTCGCATGGCAGGGTGGTACTTTCATGTGATTAACTGATTAACAGATGTAAATATCCCCAGCTCTTATTCAGCTTGATTTGTTTATTTGACCAAACAATCCAATGACATGTGCATCACCTGACCTGAGACAAGACAAGGAAGTGACACGTGGAAACACATTACATCCCTCTTCTTCTTTCTCTCCCTCTCTCTCGCGCATTATAATATAGTAATCTGCCATTTAGCAGACGCTTTTTACAATTTAAAGTAATCCCTTAATCCTGATTTTAGTCTCTGTCTCTCATCCCTCTGTCATTCTTTTATCTCTTTCCTCATGACCCCATCCTATCTCCATTATCTATTTTCTGTACTAAACGCAACTTTCTCTCACCTGTAGGTTATCCATTCTCTCTTTAAGGGCCTGCAGCATCCTACCCAGTTCTTCCGGCGATTTTGATGATATCATATCCTCTGGTGTTGCGTGTTTATCCTTCCCCCTGTTGTTATGCTCACTGTCCGAATGGTGCCCCCCATTCCCAGGGTAGTGTCCGGCTGCATCCAAGGCATGGTTGTTGTTTCCATGGTGACCCTGCTGGTTGCCATGGTGACCATTGTCAGCGTAAGGCAGTTGGCTGACAACCCCTCCGTGATGAGATGGAGGTTCATGGTGGTCGTTGTGAGCCACGATGCCCGGTCCAGAGCCCTCACACAGGGTGAGCTTGGCAGTCAGCTCCCTGATGGTCTCTCTCATATCCAGGATGGTCTCTTTCTGCTGCACCAGGCTTTCTCTCAGGTGTAAAATAGTGGTTTTAGCCTCCTCTGTCATTCCCCACCAGCCATTATTGTTCGGGGGCCCTACAGGAGGCATGTGGTGCCCTGCCCCGCTAGGCCCCATGACTGGCCCCCCAGAGGGGAAGCAGGCAGGGTCGGTATCGGCAGGGACGGGAATGCAGATGAACCGCGGTTGGCCTCCATAGTCAGGCCCTGGCATGGCAGCGGTAGGGGAGTTGAAGAGGAGGATGGTGGAGAGGATGAGTGTTTGTAACGACGAGGGTTTAGAGGTGCACTTGTGTCCCATTTTCAGCACTCTTTGAGGATGGTTTGAGGTTGAATAAATAGACTTCAACCTGTCTGATGTGAGTAAGTTTAACTCTTTTGAATTAAAAGCAGCATGTCCCAGAAAAGCTATTTTCCAATAGCTCTGTGGTCTGATACCTCTGAAAGTTTCTTATTTTATGGTGTGGGAGAACCAGGTTTGTTGTGGAAAGCACCTGCAAGAAAAGTATGAGGTTTAGAATGCAGCTGAGTAACTTTTGGTCTAGGAAGGACAGCACACGAAGTAGCAGGGACCAGTAGTTCCCCTTCTATTGCTGTGGGTGCTGTTTGGAAGACTACAAGGCTGCAGTTGTAGGTATGGAAGCCAGTACTGTACTCTAGGCAGGGCCGTACACAGATCTTTGGTGGTCTCAAAGTGAGAAAAAGAGTGCCCCCTTCCAAAATGACCGTCATTCCATTTATATTTTTCTACTGCTCCTGTAGCCAAATTCTCCATGATTTGTTTAAACATAGGCTTTACTTTTCTACCACAACACACTCACTCATCATACATTGTAGACTAAGCCAGCTCAAAGATGAAAGAAAGTTAGTTAATTATCTTGCTAGAACAACTACCGCGGTCTATCAGTATCTGATAATTGCTAATGTAGACTAGATGGATCAGCTACTTAGCTAGGCTATGCTGTCAAAACAAGCTAGTCTTTACTAGTCTGTCCCTGTCCCTGTCCCTGTCCCTGATCCTGTCCCTGTCCCTGACCCTGTCCCTGATCCTGTCCCTGTCCCTGACGCTGACCCTGTCCCTGTCCCTGTCCCTGTCCCTGTCCCTGTCCCTGTCCCTGTCCCTGTCCCTGTCCCTGTCCCTGTCCCTGTCCCTGTCCCTGTCCCTGTCCCTGTCCCGGATCCTGTCCCTGTCCCTGACGCTGACCCTGTCCCTGTCCCTGTCCCTGTCCCTGTCCCTGTCCCTGTCCCGGATCCTGTCCCTGTCCCTGACGCTGACCCTGTCCCTGTCCCTGTCCCTGTCCCTGTCCCTGTCCCTGTCCCTGTCCCTGTCCCTGATGCTGACCCTGTCCCTGTCCCTGACCGTGAGGCAACATGTGCTACTAACCTACTACTGGCGGTACTCATTGTAAACTGATAGGCAATTCGTTGCATTTGAAGTTACAAGAGAGAGAATAGACTAAATCAAATAAAGTTGTTAAATCATTGTTTTTTTGGTTTTTTACACGCACGTGCCTGACTGTAGTGCAGTATTCCATCTGCAGGGTTGAAGCATTCATTGGCTTTTGAGAGATTAATCAAGGGATTGGCCTGGAATAAAACAAAATCACAGAGTACCGATAGCACAGACACCAGATCATTATAACAAAAACACAAAAAAATAAGTAAATCAGTAAGAAATAAAGTGATCATTATTAAGAATAGAGTATGTTCTGAAATTATGTTGTTTTTACTGGCTGCTTAAGAAATCTCTTGATGATCAGTCACATCTTGTCATGTAAGTTCAAGCGTCTGCTGCTCTTATTTCTATGACCAGCCCGATTGACAGTTTTCTATTACTTTATAGTAGGCCTACGGGCACCATATGGTTTAAGTGGGCATTGAAGTCAGTGATTACTGATACATTTAAAGCTGACGGGCACATTTAACACTAATTAGAAAAGGGCTGACCAGCAAAAACCTAATATCTGCTCATATGGTGGCTACGTTTGTAATTAAGTAGAGTTTACCAAAGCCAGAAGGAGACCACCGAAGCATGACAATATCATTTCCAGGGATGGGTTGTCAATTACAATCTAATTGAGGATTTAAAAACAAATGTGGATTCCAGTCATCTCCTAGATTGAAGAACAATTGACCCCAATCCTGGCCTCTACACAGCACAACCAGAGTATATCGGATGAATGGGTCAAAGTCATATCAAATGAATTTCACTAGACAAGTTTACAAAGTTTGTAGATGATCCCTCGGTCTTGGAATGAAAGTCAATAAATCGAACCTGAATGGTCATAATCTACACATTGTTGAACAGAAAGAAAGTGTCCTTACCTGAGAACCTGTGTGTCCTGCTCCTGTTCCGTTGGTCAGTTAGCTAATCCACCTCACCACATACACTGATCAGATTGGGAGATTTACTCAGGGGAGTGTGTTCACTCTCTCTCTCTCTCTCTCTCTCTCTCTCTCTCTCTCTCTCTCTCTCTCTCTCTCGCTCTCTCTCTGTCTCTCTCTCTCTGTCTCTCTCTCTGTCTCTCTGTCTCTCTCTCTCGCTCTCTCTCTATCTCTCTCTCAGCGCTCTCTCTCTCGCTCTCTCTCTCTCTCTCTCTCTCTCTCTCTCTCTCTCTCTCTCTCTCTCTCTCTCTCTCGCTCTCTCTCTCTCTCTCTCTCTCTCTCTCTCTCTATCTCTCTCTCTCTCGCTCTCTCTGTCTCAGCGCTCTCTCTGTCTCTCTCTCTCTCGCTCTATCTCTCTCTCAGCTCTCTCTCTCTCTCTCTCTGTCTCTCTCTCTCTCTCTCTCTCTCTCTCTCTCTGTCTCTCTCTCTCTCTCTCTCTCTCTCTCTCTCTCTCTCTCTCTCTCTCTCTCTCTCTCTCTCTCTCTCTCTCTCTCTCTCTCTCTCTCTCTCTCTCTCTCTCTCTCTCTCTCTCTCTCTCTCTCTCTCTCTCTCTCTCTCTCTCTCTCTCTCAGCGCTCTCTCTCTCTCTCTCTCTCTCTCTCTCTCTCTCTCTCTCTCTCTCTCTCTCTCTCTCTCTCTCTCTCTCTCTCTCTCTCTCTCTCTCTCTCTCTCTCAGCGCTCTCTCTCTCTCTCTCTCTCTCAGCGCTCTCTCTCTCTCTCTCTCTCTCTCTCTCTCTCTCTCTCTCTCTCTCTCTCTCTCTCTCTCTCTCTCTCTCTCTCTCTCTCTCTCTCTCTCTCTCTCTCTCTCTCTCTCTCTCTCTCTCTCGCTCTCTCGCTCTCTCTCTCTTAGAAACACTAACACACACACACACACTCTACTATCTTCACTGTCGCACGCGGTGGTTCACCTACATCTTAACAGGATAATTGGCCTGATTAATCTGCCTGTATACTCCAGACAGTCTGACTGGCAGCCTATAGCCTATAGCCTATAGCCTATAGCCCAGCCCTGTCCAGCACAGAGCCTTCAGACCAACAGATGGCTGCTCGTATTCAGGTCAATTAGAGGAACACGCTCAGCACACACAAACAAGACTCAGGCACAAGCCAGATATACACTCAAACCAAATAAAATCCAGTGGTGTAAAGTACATAAGTAAAAATACTTTAAAGTACTACTTACAGTACCAGTCAAAAGGGGTTTTCTTCATTTTACTATTTTCTAAACTGTAGAATAATAGTGAAGACATAAAAACTATCAAATAACAGATGTGGAATCATGTAGTAACCAAAAAAGTGTTAACAAATCTAAATATATTTGATATTTGAGATTCTTCAAAGTAGCCACCCTTTGCCCTAATGACAGCTTTGCCCACTCTTGACATTCTCTCAACCATTCTTTCCCTCGTTCCGGACCAGTCTCCCAGTCCCTGCCGCTGAAAAACATCCCCACAGCATGATGCTGCCACCACCATGCTTCACCGTAGGGATGGTGCCAGGTTTCCTCCAGATGTGACGCTTGGCATTCAGGCCAAAGAGTTCAATTTTGGTTTCATCAGAACAGAGAATCTTGTTTCTCATGGTCTGAGAGTCTTTAGGTGCCTTTTGGCAAACTCCAAGCGGGCTGTCATGTGCCTTTTACTGAGGAGTAGCTTCCGTCTGGCCACTCTACCATAAAGGCCTGATTGATGGAGTGCTGCAGAGATGGTTGTCCTTCTCGAAGGTTCTCCCTGTTTCGGTTTTCACATTTATTGTTTTGTATTTTGTAGTGTTCTCGTTGATCGTCTATATTAAAGATGTTGAACACTAACCACGCTGCATTTTCATCCTCTCCTTCAGTAGAAGAAAGCCGTTACATTGACGTCCTGACTGCCACGACTGTTGTCATTCACTGGAATAGATAATGGAGTAGAACTATAATGATGCAAACATCATAATGATAATTAATCATAGAATTGGAGAGGTGCTTTAATCAAACTGAATTCACATTTCACATATCTAATAGAGACCCAGGTTGAATTGTATCTAATAATTACAGAGTTTGAGCCACATGAAAGTCGAATTCTGTAGATGCCTTACTATATAAGATGCCATCTGGTCAGGCCAGCTGGCGTTGAGACACCGTGCCAGCGCTTACACTTAATCATATCCCATTTGATCAGATTAGGCAGATTGAAGCAGAATCCCTCTCTAAGAGGTGGTGAACAACCTGGTTAGCTTTTATTATCCTCCAACACATGGCACACTCAGGGTGACTGTTCAGGAAATATCTCACACTCTGCACTGTCACAGACAGACAAAGACATACACAGACACACACACACTGCACTGTTACACAGACACACACAACACTTCACTGTCTCATAGGACTGTTACTGAAAAAGAGATACACACATGATATCAATTCTGCCATAGAACATCATGAGAATTCTGGAACAACATAAAATGCCATAAAATGCCATAAAATATCACTGGTGGAATTCTGTCATAGAACTTCGTACATATAACTCAATGAGTCAGTCCCAGTGTGAAGCGATAAGTCACTCTGATCTCCTTACATAATGAGAGAGGAATACCTGGTTACATACTTACAGATACTCAACATCAACAAAACAAAGGAGATGATTGTGGACTGCAGGAAACAGCAGAGGGAGCATCCCCCTATCCACATCGACGGGACAGTAGTGGAGAAGGTGGAAAGTTTTATGTTCCTACACATCACGGACAAACTGAAATGGTCCACCGTCACAGACAGCGTGGTGAAGAAGGCGCAACAGCGCCTTGCCATGACGTTGGCCTGGGGGTAGGTTTATGACAGTCATAAATACCTCTTCACCCCTTTTCCTCTCTCTACCCTACTGATGTTACATTTGCAAACCCCTTGGTTAGCATAGAGATTCTGGGAACATCAGAAGGTGGGGGGAAATGAAATATTCTGGTAATCTGACCAATGGAACATATGTGGTGGTACTTAATGAATATGATGTCAGTTCGGTTGTCATCTGAGACATTCTCATCAATGATAAGATGACAGAAACTCTACAGTGGAAAGTCTACACATCGGACACACATGGAATTGTTGTTCAATTTAAATGTTTGAATATGAAATTATTTGTGATGTGAGGAAATGTGATTTTAGCTTCTAAAATGTGAGATTTGGGTTTTCATAAGATAGGGCTCTGCTCAATCAGTGGCCCGCCCCTGTGAAGGGACATGGGCTATAAAACTTTTCAAACATGCCCTCCTCTCACTTCCTATATAAAGCTTTGATGACAATATAACCTTCTGTTCCGAGGACGTGAGGACGACTAGTCCATTGTCAGAATGGTTCAGATAATAACTACAGAACGAAGCCAACATCAGTGTGAGCTTTGGTTGCGAATGGTATGAACTTTGAACTCTTATTCACTACAGAAGTGATACCTCCTAGCCGTTGAGTTAGCAACAGCAGCTGCAAACGCAGGTTAGGAAGGAACAGACAGAGAATCCCATCTACCACACAACGACGTTACTACAACATATTCAATTTACAAGCAGAGACATTCTTCAAAGGACGAAGGACTCGGTTGGGCAACACGGCCTTCCATCTACCACCAACCTACCAAAGCTATCTGTCGTTCTGCCCCTGAACAGGCAGTTAACCCACTGTTCCTAGGCCGTCATTGAAAATAAGAATGTGTTATTAAATGACTTGCCTAGTAAAATTTAAAGGTAAATAAAAAGAAAAAAGAAAAAAGAAGCGCAGCTCAGAGTAAATATTTATTGCATTTCCCTTTTCCAAATGGGCGGTAATTTAGGATGCATAAGATACTGTATTTACGATAGCACAGCTTCTCCCTGTGTTCCTCAGTCTTCCCGCTCTTTCACTCAAACGCAGCCCCTTTCCTTTTGTGTAACAAGCTGTGATATATGTTCCGCCCGCTAGGGACATTTTCCTTTATGACGTAATCAAGTTATGATTGAATTGTGTGTATGTGTAATTCTGTGTGATTAGTTAGGTATTTAGCAAATAAATAATTAACCCCAATTTTGTATTGCTGATTCAAATTGTTAGCCAGGGTTCATGCAGATAACCAAAAATGTACAACTTTCAGATGAGACTGGATTAAGATGACGATTAATATTGACTGCTATTGATGTAAAATATTACTAGGTCTTTAAGAGTTTATTCGGAAGATAACAGCTCTATAAATATTATTTTGTGGTGCCCAACTCTCTAGTTAATTACATTTACATTATTAGCTCAATCAGGTAATATTAATTATGGAGAAATCTCTAGGCACTTTATTAATAAAAAATTGGATGTAATAAATGTATCACTATTCACTTTAAACAATTCCACTTTCTATAATGTTTACATACCCTACATTACTCATCTCATATGTATATACTGTACTGTATACCATCTACTGCATCTTGCCTATGCTGTTCGGCCATCGCTCATCCATATGTACATATTCTTATTCATTCCTTTACACTTGTGTGTAAAAGGTAGTTGTTGTGAAGTTGTTAGATTACTTGTTAGATATTACTGCATGGTCGGAACTAGAAGCACAAGCATTTCGCTACACTCGCATTAACATCTGCTAAACATGTGTATGTGACCAATAACATTTTATTTTATTTTATTTGAGACAGTAGGTGACATTGACCTGTAAGTCAAATTCCCAATCTGAGGCCTGTGTGGTATTTATAGTGTCTGAGGTGCTCCATTTGGCCCTGTGTTTGTTTTGGTCTTCTTTACCCTCCAGCTTATAACAACAGACTGTTAGATCATGTCCTTCCATACAACTCTTACCCCGGGTCACACATACTGGTGATTGTGTGATATAATGAGTATTTTGTATTTTTGATGAAGATCACCTGCTAAAGCAGCAGCTACTCTTCCTGGGGTCCAACACAAAACATGAAACATGACATAATACAGAACATTAATAGACAAGAACACCTCAAGGACAGAAGTACCACTGCTACAACTTCTTCTCTTAGCCGGCCCTGGTATCTGATCTCACAGCACCAGTGTTCTGTAACTGTAGCTCAGTTGGTAGAGCATGGCGCTTGTAATGCCAGGGTAGTGGGTTCGATCCCCGGGACCACCCATACGTAGAATGTATGCACACATGACTGTAAGTTGCTTTGGATAAAAGCATCTGCTAAATGGCATATATTATTATTATTATGTTCTGTAAACACCAGGAAGTTAAAGGAAACGATAACAGCAACCATCGCTGTCCATGTGCCATGTGTCCATGTGCCTTCAGCAGTCTGACGCCAATATTATCAACAAATAGGAACGTTGAGTCTAACATTTTAGTCAAAGATACTCAACAGCACCGACAGACACTGGCAGGATCATGTGTTTATCATCCGTGTCCTTGGTCCTTCTGTCTGACGTCAACACTATGCATGATCATGTGATGCCTTGCTGCTGTTGAATGTAAACACAACATACCGTAAGAAACCCAGAATGGAAATGCAATAATCATGTGGAGTCCCCCCCTGCTTTGGTTTGAACATTGACCCCCCCCCTCTAAATATTGACCCCCCCCCCCTCTAAATGTGGCTTTATAATAATTTACTGTCTGATCCAAGAGACCTGAGTTTGGCCTTAGGTGCACATTTGACCCACTGGGACATTGTCCAGGAAAACAGCTCTAGGTGACCCACATCTAGCGCCACACACGGTAGACTTCCTTCAAGTTCCAAGACAGAAGTCAGCCTCAGTAGAACGTGACACTGATGCAGCGGATGTGTGCGATCAGGATGTGACCGAGAGAGGGACAGAGGGAGCCTTAATAATTACAAGCTAGTAAGAGCTAGATAGAGAGAGAGACATACTCAGACCCACAAGAATTCAAAAACAAATCCAATTTTGATAAACTCCCATATCTATTGGGTGAAATACCACAGTGTGCCATCACAGCAGCAAGATTTGTGACCTGTTGCCACAAGAAAAGGGCAACCAATGAAGAACAAATAGCATTGTAAATGCAACCCATATTTATGTTTATTTATTTTCCCTTTTGTACTTTAACTATTTGTACATCTTTACAACACTGCACTGTATATAGCCATAATATGACATTTGAAATGTCTCTATTCCTTCTGAACTTTTGTGAGTGTAATGTTAACTGTTAATTTTATATTGTTTATTTCACTTTTGTTTATTATCTATTTCACTTGCTTTGGCAATGTAAGTATGTGTTTCCAATGCCAATAAAGCTCTTTGAACTGAATTGACTAAGAAACAGACAGTGAGACAGAGCAAGAAAAGGACAGAGAGAGAAAGACTGTGAGAGACCTTGAGAGAAATAGAGATCTAGATGAGTTATTCTGGTGTTTATTAGGCCAGTAGTGCTGCCGTCTGTCAATATGTTGTGTGTCAGTCAGTCTTAAAGTAGGCCTGAGGAAGTGAACAGAGACAAACCGCTTTACAGCTCAGATACAAGGTGCCAGGGCACCGGCTCACGAGACCAGACAATCAACCACCTTTACTAGCAGGCCAAAACCTCCATAGAGCTGGACCTAATGACACAGAACCACAAACCCAGTTTCACATATATTCCCACTGTAGTTACCAAAGGGACCAATTCATCAGCAGCTTCTGTTCTGCTTGTTGCACTGCACTGATTATCGTCACACAACTGCCATCTGCTGGTCAGTGGTAGCTACTACAACCCAATTAAACTGACCCAAAACTATATGTTTAACCCTAGCCTCAACCACAACCCTAACACTAACCCTAATCCTAACCCATTTTGGCATAACCATAACCCTAATCTTGGCATAATGATTCACTTTTTTTTACCATGGATTTCACTCAAGAAATTACCTCCTGAGGGCAGCACAGGGAAATGGGATCCCTCCCCTAGCCTTGCGTAACCCTAACTCTAACCATAATCTTGGTATAACCCTAACACTAACCTTTGCTTTAGCCCGATTTTCAACCCTGGCTCAAACCCTTGACATACCAAACAGATGAATCACCTGAAAAGTATTACATGTTTTTGTAAAAACAATTTTTGCATTTTATAACGTTTTAGCCAAATACTTTTTACTCCTATTGATTTATCACTTTCACCCCAAAAAAACATGTTTAAAGTAATAGGCTATAGGCAACATATTTAATATTATGTGAATAATAAACCAAAAAGCTACTGCCCATTTAAGAGAATGAATGGAGGGAATGTGAGAAGGGGGTGGCGGATGTAGGCCAATGATACGTGACTGCGGGGTCTGCCATCCTTGCTTTAAAAAGTTTCAAGTCATTATTCTCTCTACCGCTATTCATCCCGGGTCCCGTTTGCTCATTGTTATTCTGCCCGGGTGAGTGAGTGAATGAGAGAGGGAGAAAGAGAGGGATAGTGAGCGAGAGAGTGAACGGGAGTGAGGACATTGTGAGATAAAAGGAGAGTGCTAAAGAGAGACAGAGAACGGAAGAGAACTGAGGCTTCTAACGGTAGGGAGTTTGATGCAGCGGTTGGGGTTTATTCGCGGTGAATTTTCTGTCCGGAGTGGTGCGTGAAGGCATGTTGCTAATCGGCTCAACAGTGAGTAGAGGTACAGAACCGCACCAAAAGTCTGAGTGTGAGTAAAAAAGAAGAGCGTGAGAGACTGAGAACGAAGGCGGGGGGGGGATTGAGATTTAGTGCACTGCTGGGTGAAACAACCCCCCACTAACGAAGGGGAAAGCAATAGAAGAAAAGGAAAGAAATACAAAAGGCAAACGGCGTTTCGGTCATCTGTTTTTTTTCCCAACAATGAGCTCAGAAAAGGTACAATTCCACTTTGTATCAACTATTTTGCTGCTTATCTAACTTTGAATGAATTGCGCTGAGTTTTATATGTCGGCCTAGAGATCAACAGGTGTTGCTGAATGGGGCTATAGACTTGTGATACTGATTTGCTGAGAGAGTAATGTCTCTCATTTCGTCCACTTTCACATCTCGATAATTCGTTTAACTTGGTTTAGAGAAGATGTTTCGTATTTTAGTTATGTATGCCAATAAGAGTCAAAGTGATAACCACAACCTCAAATCCTCCAATCTGTTTATAACGTTCCTGTTTCACAGACATTTGTTTAGGATATTTTTCACCTATGATGTTACATCTCTGTCACACTTGTAATTGTTGCCAAAACCAGTTAATCACTTAAACTCCTGCAAAGCTTGTCAACAGTTTTCAGTTGTTGACGTTATGTAGGCCTAGTAGCAGTTTCTGAAACATCTTTGGCAACGAAATGTAAAAATTATATTTCAGTACCTACATTACAAAAGCCGTTTCAGATCATTTGTGTTTTAGTATATTGATTATAGATTTGCTGTGTAATTCTATATTTGGCTATGTTGTCATTGCGCATGAAAATTGGTTCCCAATTGACCAACCTGGTTTGAATAACAAGAAATGAATTAACCAAACACCAATCCTAACCGTCAGGACATAACAAGCATAACTGATTGTAGATCAGCGTTTATGGGGAACCAGAGGTAGTGTGTTGAGTTGGCTAGAAAGAAGTCCTGGGTTTTTAACATTTACATTACATTTAAGTCATTTAGCAGACGCTCTTATCCAGAGCGACTTACAAATAAATGTAGCCTTTATTTAACTAGGCAAGTCAGTTAAGAACAAATTCTTATTTACAATGACAGCTTACCAGGGAACAGTGGGTTAATAACTGCCTTGTTCAGTGGCAGAAAGACCAATTTTTACCTTGTCAGCTCAGGATTCGATCCAGCAACTCTTTCAGTTACCAGCCCAATGCTCTAACCACTAGGCTACCTGACACCCCAAAAAATGTGTTTCTGCCCGGTCAATGATAGGATATTGATCAAGGAAATTCTTCAATGGATTTCTTCAGATATTGATAACAGTTCTTTGTGCACTTCTGCTTACCCAATTAGTCTTACTCCAGTCTCCTTTTCCCCTCACACAACTGATTTACTTACCAAAAGGCACATCTCAATAGGTGGTCCAGGTATAACATGACACAAGTGGGGTGTGGGCCTTTCCTCTTTGGTTCTCTATTGCTCCTCCAACAAGGGGGGAGGCCAATGACATCACCTCAGACCATCCCATACAGGAAAAACCACAGGAATTTCACATGTGAATTGTGAAGTTAATGCGATAACATGTGACAACATGGAAAGCAATATGTGATAACATGAAACGATACAGGTGAAAACGTGATCACATTTGAAGTGTTCCTAAAACACATTTTCACATGATTTCATATGTGAAATTTCACTTAATCTTGATTTTTTGAAATCAAGATGATTTTTTTCTTCTGTAAGAGAAATAACTCCTTGACGATTGCAGTTGCGTCTAAAAAAAACACTATTTTGCTCCCCAAAAATGACCCTCCTGTGTGTGTACATTACTGTATTTATACTTGGGATATTCAACAGGAAAACGTCAAATTGCTGGAGGACGTCTTTAACAAGCTCAGGGCCTCCTTGAACATAGGTAACAAAAAAGTCCATAGGAGGTCAGTTGTACTGTACAGAGCTGTAACCCATACATCTGTGGAATCAAATGATGTCATCAGGTCTATTCAACAGCAGCCTGACTGGTCAGTGTTACCCAACACATGTCTGTCTGCCCAATGATCATCCACTGACATCAACAAGTGAGCCAATGCATGACATGCTGCAGAATGCCACAACGCACAGGATGTTGTCTGAAAGGAGCATGTGTGAGCCTTAGTGTAGAGTGAGGTCAGATGTGTGTGTGTTGTCCCACACGAGGACCACCGTGCTGTAACACTAGAGAGAAGGGGCTTGTGTGAGAGCCACTGTACATTCATCATGGCTAGAGTACTGTAGGTTTACAGAGTAGACCTTGAATGACTAGAATGATTTCTGAGACGGTCTATAATACTGTATCAGAACTATGTCTATTCTGCCCACTCTGTTTCCACCAACCCATGTAATGAAGCGTCATAAGCATGACACAAGTATGGCCTAAAGTAGTGGTCTATATTACCAATCTTCTGATTGTGTCATGTAATAAGTTAGGCTTTATAGTGGAACAGTTTGAATGGCCTGTTACTCAGTGTGCTGTAGCTTGTAGGTAAAGCATTTCACTATACTGTTTAAACGTGCTGTATCCTGTGCATGTGACAAATACTTTGATTTGATTGGATTATATGTTAGAGTAAGAAATGCTGTTTTTTCCAGTAGGTGCTCCACCACTGCAGACACCATGTATTATACAGTGATACCCTGGTGTATTTTGCTTAGGTCATGTGATCTGTGATTCATCTGTTATCACTTCTGCGTGTGAGTTATGAAGTTTAAACCCCCCCCCCCCCCATTCCCCACCCCCATAAAGATACATTTTGGTAATAATGTTGTCTTAAAACAGCAGTCAGACCTTTGATTCCAGGCCCTGAGGTTGTATTTCCTGCTTCCATAAGGATGTGAATAACACGGCACTTCTTAGCTTTTGCGATTGAGTCCACCAATTACTTTATCACTACCCTACAATAGGGCAACCCAAATGTTTCTGCTATCAGTTTGTTTCAGACCAGTGATAACCCCTCAGATAAGAACAATGGACTTTTCCAACACCAGGCACAAGTGTCATGGCACTGAATAAACATTGGACCACAGAGAGAGAACCGTTGCTGAACTGACCAAGCTGTTCGGTGACAGAATTCCCCCCTGGATTAAATGGCTAAAGTCACGCTCAACTCCGCTTTTCCCCTTACAGCCCTCCTTTGTTATCCTACAGAGATTACATGAAAAATGTTGACCCATATCGGATAATGGAGCAGGACATAAAGTCAACATTTCCAGTCGTTAGCTCTGGAAGGTCACCCTCTTGATGAGGAGCAGCCGGGCTTCCCAAAGACTGGCTCCAGACCCTCTGGTGGGCTGTGGTTTATTCCCCTTGGGTCACGGCATAGGACTGCTAGAAGTCTTGGGAATAGACTTTACACAGTCCCAAACAACTCTAAAAGATGGGTCACAGCACAAGCATGTTGGGTGGTAGTTTAGGGATAAGCTGTCTGGTCATTGCCTCCTGTATGGATCATAGACCACTGATAAAACCCTCCTTCTCACTCTGTATGGGTGAGTGTGATTTGCCAGGTCACCTCCAAACACCTCAGCCTGAATACCTCTCTTGGTTGTCTGGTTAGACCTCTCATAGAAGTTCTTTATACATGAATGAATTGTACAGTTCAGTCCTTTAACAGACACTCTTTACCCTAATTGTTCCTGTATGTTCCTATGGATAAGTGCCTTGCTCAAGGGCACATCAACAGATTCTTCACCTAGTCTGTTCTGGGATTTGAACCAGAAACCTTTTGGTTACTGACCCAACACACTTAACCGCTAGGCTACCTGCCAACACTTGTTTTCCTCCATCTTTGTGTTTCCAGGGGTCTTCAGTCTGCTGTTGTAAAGCCTAATACCCTCAGATACAGGGGAGGAGACTACAATACAGAAACATTCTGAAAGACCATGTCTCGTTCAGACGAGGTCAACAAGATGACAGAAAACGTGTATAAGGTACAGTGTGTGTAGGTTTGTTGTCTCCAAGAGCAATGAATTAGCCTGTAGATGTAGTCAGGCGAGTGCCCTACATAACACTTTTGTTGAAACTCAGTCTGCTAGCAGCAATGATCACAGACTGTGACTAAGTGGCAAGTTGAAGAGGAGACATGAATATTGTTTCTTGTTGTCATGTGTTTTGTAGGGGATTCTGGACCAGTTCAACCCCAGTCTGAAGAACTTTGTGACCATGGGGAAACACTATGAGAAAGCCCTGACAGGTGAGAGAGAGTTGTGTGCACACAGTATACTGTATAATGTGTGCTATAGCATATCTAGTGGCGTTGGGTGGGCAAGTTGGTAGGGCATGTTTGTTTGGACATTTTAATGATGGCTGTCTGGTTTCTGGCATAGAAGCTGCATTCCACCCAGGCCCAATCCTGAAGCCCATTTAGAGGGTCTTTGTTACATGGTGCCCCTCACTGAAAGGTGTTTTCCTCTCAGGAGTGACGGTAGCAGCCAAGGGATACTTCGATGGTCTGGTCAAACTGGGAGAACTGGCCAGCGACAGCCAAGGGTCCAAAGAACTGGGTGAGTGGGTGGGTGACTGGGTGAGTGACTGGGTGACTGGGTGAGTGACTGGGTGGGTGACTGGGTGAGTGAGTGGGTGAGTGGGTGGGTGACTGGGTGAGTGAGTGGGTGAGTGACTGGGTGAGTGACTGGGTGACTGGGTGAGTGACTGGGTGGGTGACTGGGTGAGTGACTGGGTGACTGGGTGAGTGACTGGGTGAGTGACTGGGTGGGTGACTGGGTGAGTGACTGGGTGAGTGACTGGGTGGGTGACTGGGTGGGTGACTGGGTGAGTGACTGGGTGAGTGACTGGGTGAGTGACTGGGTGGGTGACTGGGTGGGTGACTGGGTGGGTGGGTGTATGAGAGAGAGAGAGAGAGAGACCGGGGGTGGGGTGAGAAACACTGAGGGACGATGGGAGAAGAAGCGAGCTAGAGAGTGGAGGAACAAGAGAAAGTAGGGAGTGAGGGAGGGAGGGAGGGAGCTGAGAGAGAGAGCGAGCATGAGGGAACTGAGGCAGAGGGAGAGAGTGGGTTGATTGTTGAGAGATTAACAACACCACATGATCTCATTGTAATGCTGCAAACAGTCAGGAAAGGGGAGGGAGGGAGAAATGCCAGACACCACAAACTACTGTGCAGTGGGAGAGAGACACACACGTTCTTTACCTCATTGGCAGACTCACAGCTGACATCATAGGCTGAGAAGTTGAGAGATACAAACATTCAGTCAGTTAACAGCTCCATGTGAGTTAAGATACTACTTTATTGATCCGACACCTCAGACACAATATTGCACATACAGACAATGTGAAGTCACAACAAGTGTTTTTTGGATGACGTATCCTGTGTTGATGACGTATTCTCTGTATCCTGTGTTGATGATGTATCCTGTGTTGATGACGTATCCTGTGTTGATGACGTATCCTGTGTTGATGATGTATCCTGTGTTGATGACGTATCCTGTGTTGATGATGTATTCTCTGTATCCTGTGTTGATGATGTATCCTGTGTTGATGATGTATCCTGTGTTGATGATGTATTCTCTGTATCCTGTGTTGATGATGTATCCTGTGTTGATGATGTATTTTCTGTATCCTGTGTTGATGACGTATTCTGTGTTGATGACGTATTCTCTGTATCCTGTGTTGATGATGTATCCTCTGTATCCTGTGTTGATGACGTATCCTGTGTTGATGACGTATCCTGTGTTGATGACGTATTCTCTGTATCCTGTGTTGATGATGTATCCTGTGTTGATGACGTATCCTGTGTTGATGACGTATTCTCTGTATCCTGTGTTGATGATGTATCCTGTGTTGATGACGTATTCTCTGTATCCTGTGTTGATGACGTATTCTCTGTATCCTGTGTTGATGACGTATCCTCTGTATCCTGTGTTGATGATGTATTCTCTGTATCCTGTGTTGATGACGTATCCTCTGTATCCTGTGTTGATGACGTATTCTCTGTATCCTGTGTTGATGACGTATTCTCTGTATCCTGTGTTGATGACGTATTCTCTGTATCCTGTGTTGATGACGTATTCTCTGTATCCTGTGTTGATGACGTATTCTCTGTATCCTGTGTTGATGACGTATTCTCTGTATCCTGTGTTGATGACGTATTCTCTGTATCCTGTGTTGATGACGTATTCTCTGTATCCTGTGTTGATGACGTATTCTCTGTATCCTGTGTTGATGACGTATTCTCTGTATCCTGTGTTGATGACGTATCCTGTGTTGATGACGTATTCTCTGTATCCTGTGTTGATGATGTATCCTGTGTTGATGACGTATCCTGTGTTGATGACGTATCCTGTGTTGATGACGTATTCTCTGTATCCTGTGTTGATGACGTATCCTGTGTTGATGACGTATCCTGTGTTGATGATGTATTCTCTGTATCCTGTGTTGATGACGTATCCTGTGTTGATGACGTATTCTCTGTATCCTGTGTTGATGACGTATTCTCTGTATCCTGTGTTGATGACGTATTCTCTGTATCCTGTGTTGATGATGTATCCTGTGTTGATGACGTATCCTGTGTTGATGACGTATTCTCTGTATCCTGTGTTGATGACGTATCCTCTGTATCCTGTGTTGATGATGTATTCTCTGTATCCTGTGTTGATGACGTATCCTCTGTATCCTGTGTTGATGACGTATCCTCTGTATCCTGTGTTGATGACGTATTCTCTGTATCCTGTGTTGATGACGTATTCTCTGTATCCTGTGTTGATGACGTATTCTCTGTATCCTGTGTTGATGACGTATTCTCTGTATCCTGTGTTGATGACGTATTCTCTGTATCCTGTGTTGATGACGAATCCTGTGTTGATGACGTATTCTCTGTATCCTGTGTTGATGACGTATTCTCTGTATCCTGTGTTGATGACGTATCCTGTATTGATGACGTATTCTCTGTATCCTGCGTTGATGATGTATTCTCTGTATCCTGTGTTGTTGACGTATTCTCTGTATCCTGTGTTGATGACGTATTCTCTGTATCCTGTGTTGTTGACGTATTCTCTGTATCCTGTGTTGATGACGTATTCTCTGTATCCTGTGTTGATGACGTATTCTCTGTATCCTGTGTTGATGACGTATTCTCTGTATCCTGTGTTGATGACGTATTCTCTGTATCCTGTGTTGATGACGTATTCTCTGTATCCTGTGTTGATGACGTATTCTCTGTATCCTGTGTTGATGAAGTATTCTCTGTATCCTGTGTTGATGACGTATTCTCTGTATCCTCTGTATCCTGTGTTGATGACGTATCCTCTGTATCCTGTGTTGACGACGTATCCTCTGTATCCCTGTGTTGATGACGTATCCTGTGTTGATGATGTATCCTGTGTTGATGACGTATTCTCTGTATCCTGTGTTGATGACGTATTCTCTGTATCCTGTGTTGATGACGTATTATCTGTATCCTGTGTTGATGACGTATTCTCTGTATCCTGTGTTGATGACGTATTATCTGTATCCTGTGTTGATGACGTATTCTCTGTATCCTGTGTTGATGACGTATTATCTGTATCCTGTGTTGATGATGTATCCTGTGTTGATGACGTATTCTCTGTATCCTGTGTTGATGACGTATTCTCTGTATCCTGTGTTGATGACGTATTATCTGTATCCTGTGTTGATGACGTATTCTCTGTATCCTGTGTTGATGACGTATTCTCTGTATCCTGTGTTGATGAAGTATTCTCTGTATCCTGTGTTGATGACGTATTCTCTGTATCCTGTGTTGATGACGTATTCTCTGTATCCTGTGTTGATGAAGTATTCTCTGTATCCTGTGTTGATGACGTATTCTCTGTATCCTGTGTTGATGACGTATTATCTGTATCCTGTGTTGATGACGTATTCTCTGTATCCTGTGTTGATGACGTATTCTCTGTATCCTGTGTTGATGAAGTATTCTCTGTATCCTGTGTTGATGACGTATTCTCTGTATCCTGTGTTGATGACGTATTCTCTGTATCCTGTGTTGATGAAGTATTCTCTGTATCCTGTGTTGATGACGTATTCTCTGTATCCTGTGTTGATGACGTATTCTCTGTATCCTGTGTTGATGAAGTATTCTCTGTATCCTGTGTTGATGACGTATTCTCTGTATCCTGTGTTGATGACGTATTCTCTGTATCCTGTGTTGATGAAGTATTCTCTGTATCCTGTGTTGATGACGTATTCTCTGTATCCTGTGTTGATGACGTATCCTCTGTATCCTGTGTTGACGACGTATCCTCTGTATCCCTGTGTTGATGACGTATCCTGTGTTGATGACGTATCCTGTGTTGATGATGTATCCTGTGTTGATGACGTATTCTCTGTGTCCCTGTGTTGATGACGTATCCTGTGTTGATGACGTATCCTCTGTATCCCTGTGTTGATGACGTATTCTCTGTATCCTGTGTTGATGATGTATTCTCTGTATCCTGTGTTGATGACGTATTTTCTGTATCCTGTGTTGATGACGTATTCTCTGTATCCTGTGTTGATGACGTATCCTGTGTTGATAACGTATGCTCTGTATCCTGTGTTGATGACGTATTCTCTGTATCCCTGTGTTGATGACGTATCCTGTGTTGATGACGTATCCTGTGTTGATAACGTATACTCTGTTTCCTGTGTTGATGACGTATCCTGTGTTGATAAAGTATCCTCTGTTGATAAAGTATTCTCTGTATCCTGTGTTGATGACGTATTCTCTGTATCCTGTGTTGATGACGTATCCTGTGTTGATAACGTATGCTCTGTATCCTGTGTTGATGACGTATTCTCTGTATCCCTGTGTTGATGACGTATCCTGTGTTGATGACGTATCCTGTGTTGATAACGTATACTCTGTTTCCTGTGTTGATGACGTATCCTGTGTTGATAAAGTATCCTCTGTTGATAAAGTATTCTCTGTATCCTGTGTTGATGACGTATTCTCTGTATCCTGTGTTGATGACGTATCCTCTGTATCCTGTGTTGATGACATATCCTGTGTTGATGATGTATCCTCTGTATCCTGTGTTGATGACATATCCTGTGTTGATGACGTATCCTCTGTATCCTGTGTTGATGATGTATCCTGTGTTGATGATGTATCCTGTGTTGATGACGTATTCTCTGTATCCTGTGTTGATGACGTATTCTCTGTATCCTGTGTTGATGACGTATCCTGTGTTGATGACGTATCCTCTGTATCCTGTGTTGATGACGTATCCTCTGTATCCTGTGTTGATAACGTATCCTCTGTATCCTGTGTTGATAACGTATCCTCTGTATCCTGTGTTGATAACGTATCCTCTGTATCCTGTGTTGATGATGTATTCTCTGTATCCTGTGTTGATTATGTATTCTCTGTATCCTGTGTTGATAACGTATCCTCTGTATTCTGTGTTGATGACGTATCCTGTGTTGATGACGTATCCTGTGTTGATGACGTATCCTCTGTATCCTGTGTTGATGACGTATTCTCTGTATCCTGTGTTGATAAAGTATTCTCTGTATCCTGTGTTGATAACGTATCCTGTGTTGATGATGTATCCTGTGTTGATGATGTATTCTCTGTATCCTGTGTTGATGACGTATCCTGTGTTGATGACGTATTCTCTGTATCCTGTGTTGATAACGTATCATCTGTATCCTGTGTTGATGATGTATTCTCTGTATCCTGTGTTGATAACGTATCCTTTGTTGATGATGTATCCTGTGTTGATGACGTATTCTCTGTATCCTGTGTTGATGACGTATTCTCTGTATCCTGTGTTGATGACGTATTCTCTGTATCCTGTGTTGATGACGTATTCTCTGTATCCTGTGTTGATAACGTATCCTCTGTATCCTGTGTTGATGACGTATTCTCTGTATCCTGTGTTGATGACGTATTCTCTGTATCCTGTGTTGATGACGTATCCTCTGTATCCTGTGTTGATGATGTATTCTCTGTATCCTGTGTTGATGATGTATTCTCTGTATCCTGTGTTGATGACGTATCCTGTGTTGATGATGTATTCTCTGTATCCTGTGTTGATGATGTATTCTCTGTATCCTGTGTTGATGACGTATTCTCTGTATCCTGTGTTGATGATGTATTCTCTGTATCCTGTGTTGATGAAGTATTCTCTGTATCCTGTGTTGATGACGTATTTTCTGTATCCTGTGTTGATGACGTATTCTCTGTATCCTGTGTTGATAACGTATCCTCTGTATCCTGTGTTGATGACGTATTCTCTGTATCCTGTGTTGATGACGTATTCTCTGTATCCTGTGTTGATGACGTATCCTCTGTATCCTGTGTTGATGATGTATTCTCTGTATCCTGTGTTGATGATGTATTCTCTGTATCCTGTGTTGATGACGTATCCTGTGTTGATGATGTATTCTCTGTATCCTGTGTTGATGATGTATTCTCTGTATCCTGTGTTGATGACGTATTCTCTGTATCCTGTGTTGATGATGTATTCTCTGTATCCTGTGTTGATGAAGTATTCTCTGTATCCTGTGTTGATGACGTATCCTGTGTTGATGATGTATTCTCTGTATCCTGTGTTGATGACGTATTGTCTTTATCCTGTGTTGATGACGTATCCTGTGTTGATGACGTATTCTCTGTATCCTGTGTTGATGACGTATTCTCTGTATCCTGTGTTGATGACGTATTCTCTGTATCCTGTGTTGATAACGTATCCTGTGTTGATGACGTATTCTCTGTATCCTGTGTTGATAACGTATCCTCTGTATCCTGTGTTGATGACATATTCTCTGTATCCTGTGTTGATGACGTATTCTCTGTATCCTGTGTTGATAACGTATCCTCTGTATCCTGTGTTGATAACGTATCCTCTGTATCCTGTGTTGATGACGTATTCTCTGTATCCTGTGTTGATGACGTATCCTCTGTATCCTGTGTTGATAACGTATCCTCTGTATCCTGTGTTGATAACGTATCCTCTGTATCCTGTGTTGATGATGTATTCTCTGTATCCTGTGTTGATAACGTATTCTCTGTATCCCGTTTTGATGATGTATTCTCTGTATCCTGTGTTGATGATGTATCCTCTGTATCCTGTGTTGATGATGTATTCTCTGTATCCCGTGTTGATGATGTATTCTCTGTATCCTGTGTTGATAATGTATTCTCTGTATCCTGTGTTGATAACGTATCCTCTGTATCCTGTGTTGATGATGTATTCTCTGTATCCTGTGTTGATAATGTATTCTCTGTATCCTGTGTCTTCTTGGGGATTCCAGGAGACACATTATTCCAGATGGCCGAGGTGCACAGGCAGATTCAGGTTCAACTGGAGGACGTGGTGAGTGTTTACCGTGTGTGTGTGTGTGTGTGTGTGTGTGTGTGTGTGTGTGTGTGTGTGTGTGTGTGTGTGTGTGTGTGTGTGTGTGTGTGTGTGTGTGTGTGTGTGTGTGTGTGTGTGTGTGTGTGTGTGTGTGTGTGTGGTGATATGATTGTTAAATATTATGATGCTGTATGAATGATGGTGGAATATGATCTACAGTTGAAGCTGTTCCATTCTGAGCTGCTGTCCCAGTTGGAGCAGAAGCTGGAGTTGGACATTAAATATCTTACCGTGAGTTTATCTATGCATTTTTCTTTAACATATTTCCTTCTCTCTACAGCGCAACCACTTTTCTGACTAACTATTTTTATATCTGTTGCTCTCTCTCTCAATCGGGTTTTCTCGCTCCCGTTCTCTCTCGATCTCAGGCCACGTTGAAGAAATATCAGAGTGAGCGCAAGTCGAAGTCGGAATCTATCGAGCGCTGCCAATCACAGCTCAAGAAGCTGCGCAGGAAGAGCCAGGGCAGTCGCCACCCCAACAAGTATGGAGATAGGGAGATGCAGGTAACTAGCATCCAACAACTCCATTTTGTGTCAGTAGTGCTTTGAGTGTAAGATTTCAATGATGCATTTGTGCATTGGTGAAACACTTACAGTGGTGTTTTGACAATTGAGATTTGTGGGCTTTTCTTGGAAACACCACCAGACTAAATCATCTTACTCAGCATTACAAGGCACAGTCAAGTGTTTGTGTGTGTGTTTGTTTGTGTGTGCAGAAGTATGGATGAGATTAAACAGCAATCTGGCTCATCTGGGTTTGGCTTCCAGTCCTTACTGAGGTAAAAAAAAGGGGGATAGGGAAGAGAAAGAGGAGAAATCTTAGGAATGAGAAAACAGGAAATAAGAAGGGGTGGACAATGGAAGAGAAGGTTAAGGAAGGTGAGGGATAATATTTTGTGATTAGCATTTAGTTTATCGCTGCTCAGCAGACAGGATATGATGTCACTTCTTCCTTTTGGTCCCTCCGATGGGCCTCTCTCCCTACAGTGTATTATAAAGGTCACATATCTCCTACTCCGCTGCTTCTGTTACTCTGCATTCGTTTCCATGTGTGTTTACTAACCCCTGTCAGTATGTGGAGCTAATGAGTCGTCGTCAGGCTGAGTTGGACACGCTGGTTGCTGTGGGTTACCGCTCGGCGCTGACGGAGGAGAGGAGACGATACTGCTTCCTGGTGGACCGCCAGTGTTCCGTTACCAAGCTGCTCATCAACTATCACTGCAAGGTACACACACACACACACACACACACACACACACACACACACACACACACACACACACACACACACACACACACACACACACACACACACACACACACACACACACACACACACACACACACACACACACACACACACACACACACGGTCCCTGACCCCCATCCAACTGCCAACCTGCCTCTCCTTCCTCCCTGTGTCCAGGTGAGAGAGCTCCTGTCACAGAAGCTGTCCTCATGGCAACAGTCATGCTCCCAGCCAACCAGACTACCTGAACGGGCCCTCAACCTGCTGCGTCACACCGCCCCTCAGGGCTCTGGGGCATCTGGGATAGCTGAGCTCCTCCGACATGCCAAGCTGGGCGCTGCACAGCCAGAACAGGTGAGGACAATGGGTTTCAGTTTCAGTTCATTAGTAGGAATTCACAGACAAATGTCTGAATTACATGTACTTGTGAAAATATTATAAGATATGGGTATTCTGTTATTTAGACCGCATTCAGATGATTTTCAGTCATTTAGCAAAATTCCATTGTTTCTTCTCATCTCTCTGTCTTATCTCTCTCTTACCATTTCTCTCTTTCAGAGGCTGTCAGTACAGGAGGTGCCTCCCTTGTTGAATGGTGGCTCCCAGC
Organism: Oncorhynchus gorbuscha; assembly: GCF_021184085.1. Taxonomy (NCBI): domain Eukaryota; kingdom Metazoa; phylum Chordata; class Actinopteri; order Salmoniformes; family Salmonidae; genus Oncorhynchus; species Oncorhynchus gorbuscha. Next base: position 4,838,540 of record NC_060191.1, read on the forward strand.
AGCAGAGACCCATCCCCTCTTCTTCCCAGAGTGACATCCCCCCTCCCCAACATTCCCCCGGACCCCAGACCTTCCGCTCCCTCGCTGCCACTGGAGGGGCTATTGGAGGGAGTGGGGCAGGCTCCCCTCAGCAGACCAGCACGCCTATTAGTGTCTCAGCTAGCCCCAATGCTAACAACAACACAAGTGCAAATGCTATCACTATTGCTAACACTCCCACCACTTCATCCACCTCCTCCACGGTTGGCTCCAGCCAAGCCCAGCAGACCTCTCTTCTCATGGCCACCAGCACCTCCAGCCTTTCTCCGAGTCTGATTCCCTCCACTGTGCTTTCTCTCAGCCAGGGTTCCCCATCCTACTCCTCCCTACAGGGCCTGGCCCTGCCGTTGTCCCTCAGTGCCCCTCACAGTCCTCCACTACCCCACAGTGCACCTCTCTCCAGAGCCATAACCCCCTCGCTGCATCACCAGGGAGTGCTAGGAGGAGGGAACACACCATTGCTGTCCCATAATCCCATGCTGATGAAGGCAGCGGAGATGTATGGAACGTCTACGCTGCCGTTGCCTAGGAAACCAGTCAGCGAGGCCCGGGTGGGAGGGTTTATGGGTAGGTTTTAATACCCCCCTTCCCCTTCACTTCGTGTCCATTTCTTTCCCAATGTGATGTCTATTTAATTAATTACACATTCCCTCTCTATCTTCCAGGTTCCACTCTGCCCAGAGACAGAGTTCTCCCTCTCTCCAGCCCGTCTCGTGTGGAAGCCATGTTTGCCCACGCTCCTGGGGGTTCAGAGGGCAGTGGAGTGGGCGGGGCCTGCTTACTTCACTTCCTGCCAGGCGACGCTCTCAGCCTCCTCATCTCTGAGCCCAGAGACGGGTGGCACTATGGTCAGAACGAACGGACGGGACGGTAAGATTTAGAACCCACTATTCAGCTGTACAAAATCCTACAATTCTTCAAACACCAACTGAGGACTCTTCTGAAATTACATCTTCAGGCAATCCATGGGTTTTCTAGGTTATATACGGATAATACCAAAACAATTCCTCCCTCTCTCCCTTACAGGAAAGGCTGGTTCCCGTTCTCCTACACTCAACCCTACCCCAACACCTTGGATCCCCTCGACAGCAGGTCCGTCACCATAGAAACAAGAAACTCTTATGATATTGTCATTTCATTCCTCAAAATGTTATTGCCTTAAATGGAAGTTAACTTGTAGGGTTATGATTCAATCTTGACACTGTAACTCTAGAAATCCTTCCGCTATGCTCTCCACCCTTCCCTGTATTGACTCTGATCTAACAGCCAAGCTGCAGCGTTGTCAACAACATTGTCTGTCAGTACGATGTCTACAAACTGGCAGTGATGACTTTGGCTTATTCACAGGAAGCTGAGAGAGATCACTGACACTTTGACACACATATGCTGTTCTTTCCTCTAAGTGTCATTAACATTTTGATGTGTCCATGCCAAGCAAAGAGACCGGGCCTTTAGAGAATGAATGACCCTCATTCTTTCCATCTACCTCAGCTCTGTCCTAATCTTCTCGCACCTCGTAGGTCCCCTTTGCTCTCCAACATCAACAGTACAGTTGATGAGTTAGCATGACCACTTTCCTCCATTTATCCTCAGTCTGAAATGTCAGAACAATATGCCTGCTATTGTCATTAAGGATATTGAGTTGAGCAAGACACTTGGAAAATGAACCATTTACCACTGGTTTCTCTCCAGCTCCCCGCACCTCTCTAAGGTCAACAGTACCAGTACGGGTCAGTTAGATAAGCTGGTCTCTCCTGGCCTGCCTGCCCTGACCCCTGAGTCCGAGGAGGAGCGCTCATTCCCCCCTCAGAGGGTCAGCACCTTCCGTCCGCGCCCATACAGCATGGCCGACTCCAACCAGGTCAGCCTGAGGTCGAAGGTCAGAGGTGAAGGGGTAGAGTGGGCAGGGCCCCCTGACCGACCGGCTCTGTCAATGCTGATGCAAGAGGTATAGATGGCTTATAATGACAGAATATAATGTAGATATGATATGTAATGGGTTAATAACACTAGGATCTTCATCTTTTTTACTACAGCTCTCCTCAGACTTCACCTCTCCTCCACCCTCCCCAACCTGGTAAATGCATTCTTTATATTATTTATACAGTAGATATACTGCATTGCAGTAGTCACCAACTCTGGTCCACTTTAGATAGATGACTGTCGATAAACGTGTCTAAGCTCCTGTCATGCCTGATATGCACATTGTCTCCCTGGCAGGACCAACCCATTTGCCCATGTCCGGCTCAGAAAGACGGTGACCAACGATCGCTCTGCACCCATCATCGAATAGGACATGGTCTCCTTGAACAGGCATCCAATGGGGAGGTGTTAATAGGAAACATTCATGTGTATTGAATTTGTTTTCAGAGTCCAGTAACTGTGTCGCCTTAACAGGCGATGGTTTTGGGGAGGAGATCCTCCCAGCGAGTATCAGTTTAGCTAGCTAACTTGTAACTTGTAACTAGTAACTAGTTAGGTAAACCTTTCTGTTCGTGTTGGTTATTTACAAGTGCTTATTAGATGTGTATTAATCAGGCCTAAGTCAAAATACAGACACTTATGTTGTGTTATTTTGAAGATAGAAGAATCAAAGCTGTAATTTGAGTGACATAACAGTGATTGTCAAAGACCCTTTGGACAAAATGAGATCTTGAATAAAAATCCACCATAGTATTTGAGAATTAAAGATGAGTGTGGGAGTTGGAATTTAAAAAGCTCTGTGATGTTAGTAAAAATACAAACAGATGACGGCCATTTTCTCGGCATGTCCAACATTAACATTTGAGCCCTGGGCATTACTGATAATTTTATAATGTTCTTTTCATTTTACAACACTTTTCTAGAAGTAACCTTGGTAGAAAATGTTTATGTTTTTTCTGATTCCTGGTAGCAGCCTGTAGTTTGGTAATAGTTTAATGAATTATAGCATACTTTACTTGTACCATTAGGAATTGTCTTAAAGGACAGGCTCCTGTTTTATCAGTATTTTCATCGAGGAGGTTTTTTGAGAAGAGTTATGCAGAGATATGTGTGTAGGATCCAGGAAAATCCAAACATGTTGAAGAATTGTCTTTTTTTTTCATTGTTGGGATTCAATTAGAGTATGTTTAAACACATTGTATTTTCACGATAGATTCAGACCTACCAATCACTTGTTGATTTATCACATTTGTACAACTTAATTGACATGTTCTCTGTATGGAGATTTAAAGAAAAGTGTATTGATGTTGCTTACTGATGTCATCAGCACAATGCTGGGTAGGAAATAGCTCAACACCAATATTTGTTTTAATAATAATTTGTTTTAATGTGCGGTAGTTTTTGTATAAGGAATTACATTTTTAAGATTAACTGATCAATTTACAAAGGCAATTGATATGATATGTTATACACAGAAATATGTTGCATTGCAAAGCTATAGCTGCTAGTTTGGGATGTGTAGATTGTATTGAGCGTTTACCTTCAAGAGTCTCTGTTATCGACAGAAACGTATTAATAGAAGTAAGAAGGAGCAACCGTACAGATGTAGGATCTTTATTTGATCACTCTTTTGTTGGTGAGAATGTTCCTGCATAGCAGGAAATGCAAACTTGTAGTGTATTTTAGTGTTAGACACACTTTAGAAGCCTTTTTATCAACCCCTACAAAAATGTAGATTCCTTTACATTTCTTGTTGCTGCAGGATGATTTTCCTGCAACTGGCTAAAATGAAGATCTTACATCTGTAACAATGCATCCCTGTGGGGTGAACTCTACTTCTATTTGTATTGGACAGGTAGAAGAGGAAAGAAACAGTGGAGGGTTTGGAGGAGGGGTTTTCCTGGACAGTAGGTTTGAGAAATTGGCATTGTGTTGAGGGATAAAAGTATAAGAAAAGAGATGGATTCAGCTGGTTTGTTTTTACTGGTGTCTTCTCGATTGATTTCGAATTCCACTCCAACAGATTGTTCACATCTAGCAGATTTTAGCTGCACGTTTACCAATTGCAAACTGTACAGAACCTTATTTAAAGGGCGAAGACTGATGTGTTTATGAAGTCTAACTTTGAAAGTGTTGAGGAAAGTATTTGGAAAGTGGAACAGTGTGTGAGCAAGTGTCAATGGTAAACTAGATGTAGAAAGTAGTATTTTTCTCTCACTTTCTCCATGTCTGGTGTCTCTCTAGACTGTCATCTGGTATCTCGCTAGTGTCTCTGTCATCTAGAAAACTGCAGTTGAGAGATTCAGGGTGGAAATATGTGGCTGGAAAATGGAGTTTCTCTGTATGCTCTTTATTCTGATTTCCGGCCCTTACAGTGTATAGTTCCTCCTCTCCTCATGTTTCTGTATCGTATTCATTTGCATCTCTAACCTAGCCTGTGAAATGATTGACTTTCTTGCTATGATAATTCTAACACACAATAAAAAAACATTGATGTTGATTTAAATACTGAGTATAGTGGAATTACATAGTTGACGTTTACTTATGTTTGTACAAATTGCAACAAAAAAAGAAGTTTTTGATCTTGTTTAACTTTGTTATTCCTTAACCTTGCACCTTTTCTTTTCACCGTCCTAACCTTCTTCAAATATGACCTTTCAATGTCAATCTAGCTATATGAGAATGGGATCCAGTTGTAAAAGGGAAAAAAAATGATGCTGTGGTGACTATTCAGGATCTTATATTCCGGATGCCTCTGTTAGTAGGATTGTCTTCAATACGTGTTTAAGAAGGAAACATTTGCCTCTGCCCCTACTTTTATTTCCGTCTTTTAATTTGTTTTGTTACTTCATCTGTAGCTTTTTTCTCTTTAAAACAGCATTGCCTTTCCGAGACACACAACAATCATGGTCACAGTATAAAACCTTACAAATACACACACATTCCTGATGCCACTGTTATTGTATTTCTTTCAAATGAATACTTCAATAAACATGTTAATCACTATACCCAGTGTTCATATTCGCATTGAACAACCAAACCATTTTGCTGGTATTTGATTTAAAATCTCCTCGGCTTCAATGGAATTGAGTGGCCACAAATGCCTTATACTCCTTAATCCATAAGACCCTATGCACATAATTAGCACAATTTTACTGTAGGCAATAGTTTCAATAGTCTTTTATTTTATTTTACGGTATTCAATTGGTAGTTAGTCTTGTCCCAACGCTGCAACTCCTGTATGGACTTTGAAACACAACCCAGCCGCACTGTTTTTGACACAATTGCCTGCTTAACCAGCCGCACCACTGTGTTGGAGGTAATACTGCACCATGCATTGTGCCCGGCCTGCCACAGGAGCCGTAGAGCGCAATGGGACAAGAACATCTCTGCCGGCCAAACCCTCCCCTAACCCGGACGAAGCTGGGCCAATTGTGCACCACCCCATGGGTCTCCCGGTCACGACCGGCTGCGACAGAGCCTGGACTCGAACCAGGATCTCTAGTGGCACAGCTGCACCATTCGGGAGGCCCCAGTAGTCTATGTTCTTGATGATAAAGCATTCCGATGCCCTGATTGTTTTTATGTGTAAAATAAAATGTCCACATTGCATGGAAAATAACATTTTTCTAATGTAATCTATTTAATGTATTTTATAAAATAAAATGTCCACATTGCATGGACAATAACATTTTTCTAATGTAATCTATTTAATGTATTTTATAAACAGATTTGTGTGGCCATATATGTGGCTGGTGGGGAACCATAGAAAGTCAGATGTACGAAGAGCCTCCAGCACCTCCTCTGAGATAAGGGTGTGGGCTGGACTGCTGAACATCCCAGCCTCCTGGAACTCTCTGGACCAGCCAGGGGCCCCCAAGGAGGTGGCCTGCTGGAAGGGACCCTGTGGGGCCGAGTCTGGGTTCCAGCCTTCAGATGAGTCCTCGTCATGGGAGCTGAAGAGGTCTTTAGGGAATTCTCCTGAAATACAGTGTAGCATCTTGACTGTTTCTCATGCTGCTCAAAACTCAAAGATTGCTGTAATTCCGTAACTAAAAAACTATCTAGATCGGCATTCAAACTACTTTCATCACACCAGTTAACTTATAGGTACAGTCAGATACTGTATTCCAGTATTCCAGTTCCACTAATAGGTACAGTCAGATACTGTATTCCAGTATTCCAGTTCCATTAATAGGTACAGTCAGATACTATATTCCAGTATTCCAGTTCCATTAATAGGTACAGTCAGATACTGTATTCCAGTATTCCAGTTCCATTAATAGGTACAGTCAGATACTGTATTCCAGTATTCCAGTTCCACTAATAGGTACAGTCAGATACTGTATTCCAGTATTCCAGTTCCACTAATAGGTACAGTCAGATACTGTATTCCAGTATTCCAGTTCTACTAATAGGTACAGTCAGATACTGTATTCCAGTATTCCAGTTCCACTAATAGGTACAGTCAGATACTGTATTCCAGTATTCCAGTTCCACTAATAGGTACAGCCAGATACTGTATTCCAGTATTCCAGTTCCACTAATAGGTACAGTCAGATACTGTATTCCAGTATTCCAGTTCCACTAATAGGTACAGTCAGATACTGTATTCCAGTATTCCAGTTCCACTAATAGGTACAGTCAGATACAGTTCCAGGCACCAGAGTTGCACCACTTCTGTTCCAGTCCAACACACCTGATTCAGCTACTCAACTAAACATTTACAGCCACTGATTAGCTGAATCTGGTGTACTAGTGCTGGGCTAGAATAAACTGTGCAACACTTAGAAACACAAGCCAGCTGAGATAAAGCTTCTCCAGCCAGCAGCATGCCTTATCTGCACTGAGTGACCGTCTTCCTCCACAGGTGAAGATGACCACTGGAATGAACTCTCAACCACACAGCGGCACTCTATATGTTTTTTGTCCGAATAATAAACAATGCAGCTATTCCCTCCGCAAGGCTATTAAACAAGCTAAGCGTCAGTACAGAGACAAAGTGGAATCTCAATTCAATGGCTCAGACACAAGAGGCATGTGGCAGGGTCTACAGTCAATCACGGACTACAAGAAGAAACCCAGCCCAGTCACGGACCAGGATGTCTTGCTCCCAGGCAGACTAAATCACTTTTTTGCCCGCTTTGAGGACAATACAGTGCCACTGACATGGCCTGCAACGAAAACATGCGGTCTCTCCTTCACTGCAGCCGAGGTGAGTAAGACATTTAAACGTGTTAACCCTCGCAAGGCTGCAGGCCCAGACGGCATCCCCAGCCGCGCCCTCAGAGCATGCGCAGACCAGCTGGCCGGTGTGTTTACGGACATATTCAATCAATCCCTATACCAGCTGTTCCCACATGCTTCAAGAGGGCCACCATTGTTCCTGTTCCCAAGAAAGCTAAGGTAACTGAGCTAAACGACTACCGCCCCGTAGCACTCACTTCCGTCATCATGAAGTGCTTTGAGAGACTAGTCAAGGACCATATCACCTCCACCCTACCTGACACCCTAGACCCACTCCAATTTGCTTACCGCCCAAATAGGTCCACAGATGATGCAATCTCAACCACACTGCACACTGCCCTAACCCACCTGTACAAGAGGAATACCTATGTGAGAATGCTGTTCATCGACTACAGCTCGGCATTCAACACCATAGTACCCTCCAAGCTCGTCATCAAGCTCGAGACCCTGGGTCTTGACCCCGCCCTGTGCAACTGGGTACTGGACTTCCTGATGGGCCGCCCCCCAGTTGGTGAGGGTAGGCAACAACATCTCCTCCCCGCTGATCCTCAACACGGGGGCCCCACAAGGGTGCGTTCTGAGCTCTCTCCTGTACTCCCTGTTCACTCACGACTGCGTGGCCACGCACACCTCCAACACAATCATCAAGTTTGCGGACGACACAACAGTGGTAGGCTTGATTACCAACAATGACGAGACGGCCTACAGGGAGGAGGTGAGGGCCCTCGGAGTGTGGTGTCAGGAAAATAACCTCACACTCAACGTCAACAAAACTAAGGAGATGATTGTGGACTTCAGGAAACAGCAGAGGGAACGCCCCCCTATCCACATCGATGGAACAGTAGTGGAGAGGGTAGCAAGTTTAAAGTTCCTCGGCATGCACATCACAGACAAACTGAATTGGTCCACTCACACTGACAGCGTCGTGAAGAAAGCGCAGCAGCGCCTCTTCAACCTCAGGAGGCTGAAGAAATTCGACTTGTCACCAAAAGCACTCACAAACTTCTACAGATGCACAATCGAGAGCATCCTGGCGGGCTGTATCACCGCCTGGTACGGCAACTGCTCCGCCCTCAACCGTAAGGCTCTCCAGAGGGTAGTGAGGTCTGCACAACGCATCACCAGGGGCAAACTACCTGCCCTCCAGGACACCTACACCACCCGATGTTACAGGAAGGCCATAAAGATCATCAAGGACATCAACCACCTGAACCACTGCCTGTTCACCCCGCTATCATCCAGAAGGCGAGGTCAGTACAGGTGCATCAAAGCTGGGACCGAGAGACTGAAAAACAGCTTCTATCTCAAGGCCATCAGACTGTTAAACAGCCACCACTAACATTGAGTGGCTGCTGCCAACACACTGTCATTGACACTGACCCAACTCCAGCCACTTTAATAATGGGAATTGATGGGAAATGATGTAAATATATCACTAGCCACTTTAAACAATGCTACCTTATATGTTACTTACCCTACATTATTCATCTCATATGCATACGTATATACTGTACTCTACATCACCGACTGCATCCTTATGTAATACATGTATCACTAGCCACTTTAACTATGCCACTTTGTTTACTGTGTCTACATACTCATCTCATATGTATATACTGTACTCGATACCATCTACTGTATGCTGCTCTGTACCATCACTCATTCATATATCCTTATGTACATACTCTTTATCCCCTTACACTGTGTATAAGACAGTAGTTTTGGAATTGTTAGTTAGATTACTTGTTGGTTATCACTGCATTGTCGGAACTAGAAGCACAAGCATTTCGCTACACTCGCATTAACATCTGCTAACCATGTGTATGTGAGAAATAAAATTGGATTTGATTTGATTTGTGTCTATCGCCTGCAGCCCAGCCACCAGCAGATACACGCTAGTACCACTGCTTTCCACATCATATCCCAGGAGAAAAGAGAACAAGTGATTGGAGATTCTAGATTTGGAGCAGGTGTTCATTTCAAGCTCTCTCTGTGTTGCCAAGAGTTATGTGAGTTCCTCAGTGACCTGAGGTTGGTTAATAAAGGGTCCTCAGCCCTGTGAGGAAGAGGTATAACCTGAACAGACAGAGACACCCCCAGGAGTCCCATAGATAAAAGAGATCAGAGAGCTTTATGGACACAATGCAGACCAAAGGTACCATAATTAACCAATACTTCCCAAACAGGGGATGATAAAGGGCTTTGTAATCATATTAATAAAAAATAAAAAAACAATTCTGGACGTCAAAGCCACATTAAAAATGATATTTTCCCACCCCTTTTTTGTGGTCATCCATAATCTCAAATCCACTTGACTGCCAGATATTTCTTGTGTAATGTCTGAAGTGTGTGTAGGGCTAGCAGCTTGTAGTTCTAATGTCTGTTGCCTATTGTAAAAAAGTACATAATAGGTTAATGCAGTATACATTGTATATTAGTAGGTTTCCTAACATTAATTTCTGAATTTAATCAAGGGTGTATTAATCCAATGAGGTTGTGAATACCTTTTGAATAAGTCATTTTATTTCAAATAAAATATGTATTGTGTTTCACAATACAATACACATGCTACAATATTAATAACAATGGCCAAATCATATTGACAACAAATAACATCCCAACAGAATCCAAGAGCAAAGTTGGTGGTATTAATTAGATAATCTTTATTGAGGGCCATCTACTGAGAAGCAGACACAGAGAGACAGGAACAACGGGCTGTGGTCTGTACAGGGAAGAGAATGTGGACGGTTACAGGCTTTTAATCCAGTCCAGGTTTGGTCCTTTAGGGTCACAAGGGTGGCTGGGGACATCGTCCATCTTGCCATTGTTTCGCACAGGGACTGGGGGAGAGAGGAAAAAGGTTTTGTTTATACCACCAACTGTCTAGGGCCAGACTTAATGATTTGCTCATAATGGTTAAATGGCTTACCTGGGTAGTTGTATGGCACAGCTGCATTCATCATACCTGAGTACTTCGTTAAGGGACTCACTAATGGAACAGTAACGGCTGGGAAGAAATACATGAAATATCAATGATATGTTACACCAAGTGAACACACAACTCACTTCAGGGAGAGCTGAAGGGCAGTGCACACAAGTTTATTTGATGTGTATCATGTAATGTCAGAATCCATAAGGTGTAACTACAGTTGCATTTAGCATATTGTAAGATATGAGCATTACAACCTGGGATGTATACTTTGAGAGATGTACTGACCGAGAAGGCCAATTGCACAGGCGGCCAATACCACTGGCTCCTTATTCCATGCATTCTTCAGGAAGGCACCAATTCCTGGCAGGAGAAGCAAACAGACATTTATGTTACAGTGGGACAAATGCACACTGTGTTGTGCATGATCTATGATCCAGTGATTGATGAATGCATTAAGGATTTAGCTAGGTACAAATAGCTAGCCTGGCTAATATGACTTGAAACTACATGTCATATGCCCATTAGTTTGAGTCTATACAGTATTGTAAACATGACAGCATTGGGCAGATAAATACTGAAGATGAAGCTTGAAGATAAACCCTATCCAACTGCTCTGTTTACACCAGAGTACGCAGGACACAACGTTTGGGAACGTTCAGATAGCGTGTTTCTATGTACAACAAACATGCCTCTCTGACATGTAGAATAAGAATCACATCAGCTCTAATTAATGGGATTTCTATCTGCAAAGTTAGACAACTGAACGTGGCCCAGGTTTACGCTCAGCTCAGTCAGAAGAGAGCAGTGGAATGTGGAATGCAAGCGATTAAGATTGGAGATATTTAATGATGAAACTACTACATTCTGATTTGAGCTTTGACCTAAAAAAAAAAAGGTTAGGTAAAGAATGAAGTGGAGACGCGACATGCAGCTAAAACAAATCGGCTAACACTATATTGGTCCAAGGTCACATTATTCGTTTGGCATGGTAAATTAAAATATGCATACTAAATTAGAGTTAAATACAATATTTAGCTACAATTAATCATACACTAGCATTATTAGAACACCAGTGTTTGATTGACAGAGGGATCAAGCATAAAACGAAACAGCTAGCTCGCTAATAGCAAAGTTCACCCACCAGCCATGTTGCTCTTTGTAGTTTTGCCGGGCTGGGGAACATGGGAACTGTAGTCTACATAATGTCGTATAATTATTGCGCCAGTTGCAACAACACAAAAAGGTTGTTTGACAGCGTGAAATCTGCGGTGATGCATTGAGCGCTGCGGTCAATGGATCGGGTAAAATATGTTTAAAGTGTCAGTCAGACCATCCAGATACAGTAGTTAGTCGTAAATCTTCAAAAATGCTGCGCATGTTAGATGCTTTTCAGTAACGTCGTTAGCAAGTTAGGCTAACATTAGCTAGTCGAATGTGTTGTCATCTCTGTTTAATCGTTTTCAAGAGAAGCTCATGTTGAGTTGTGATTTCGTTAACCAAATCAAACTTAAGTCACCTAAATGTAGTTTTATTTGGGGTTGAGGAAGGTGTAACTTATTAGTTAACGCTGTCTGCAAGCAAATTAGTTATTATGGTAACTAGTTTTAACATGCCTAAAGATTAGCCTCACATAGGACGAGGCGTCCTTTAGTGTAGGGCTAAAGAAAATATGCTGTCAGGTTGAGTCGATAAATTAACCCTACCTGTTTGTCAAATGAAGTGTAGATTCGTGACACCGTCTAGGACGTGATTTATGAGGGGGTGAACGATCTTATTCCTCCTTCCACCCCTCACCCAGATGATGGAGGATTTCTCCGGACTGGCCCTGCCGCCTCTCTTTGGGGGCCACATCCTGGAAGCAGAGCTGGAGCCAGGTGGGGTGGAACTGGGCCCAGGGGAGGTAAGTAAGAGTTCTGAGTCAGACTATTATGAATCCAGTGGCTCGGTTGGTTGGAAATGGAATATGGTGCTAGAGCCGGGGTATTCAACTCTTACTCAATGAGGTCCAGAGTGTGCTGGTTTTTTGTTCTACCTGATAATGAATTGCACACCCCAGGTGTCCCAGATCTAAATCATTCCCTGCTTAAAAAATGGTGTGCTAAATTACAGTTTTTATCATTAGGTAGAGCTTGGCCCTGAGGTCAGTGAGTTGCTAGAGGGTAGAGGTCAAGGGTCAGGAGCAAGGCCAGAGCAGCAGCAGGAGGAGAGGAGAGAATTGGAGAAGAGGAAGTACCTGGCTTTGATCAAGAGGTGTAAGGAGATCGAACAGGTGAGTGACTGTGGGGAATCATTTGTGTGTGATTGTACGACCCTGCCAAGTGTGGAATTTTATTGTGACTTTACTATCGTATCTTCAGGTAGTGCTCTATTTAAGAACCAAGTTATATGGATGAGCATCTGTGAACATATAGTTTGCGTTTGGTAATGCCAGTGCACACATGTGGCATAAAGAAATGCATGGTAATGAATCCTTTCTAGGGTTGCAAAATGTTCAATGCATTTTCTGTTTTTCCAGAAATCCTGGTTGGAGGTTTCTGGATTTCCTGCTTATTCCCTCCTGATTCCGGGAATCCACCAACCAGGATTTTGGGCAAACCAGAGCATTTACTGACTGTTCCAGGAACTTTGCAACCCTAATCCTTTTACCATTTTCTCTGCAGGTGAATGAGAAGATCCTTGGTCGCCTTCACCAGGTTCAAAGACTAACACGTCACATGAAGAAAGAGAGAAGGTAAAAAATGACTGAAGCTCTTTCTGTCCTTTTCATTGGTTCATGTCTTTATCAGTCTATGGTCTATTGGCCTCTCCATTGCAAATACAGGCTAGCTCAACTACAACAGCAACTAAACTTTCCTACTGTAGGTTCCTAATGAAGACCCTCGATGCCCATGGAGATGACTATAGAAATGCACAGCTCACCATATCTCTTGAGGTGAGAATTTTATATATTCAAAAAGTGTTTCTTTAATAATAAACCAGCAGTTTCATGATATACAGTTATAGTATATTGAAATTTAATAATGAATCATTATTCTATCTTTCACCATTAACTTTGATGGTGATGCAGAAGATGTCAACTGGGAAGGTGCTGTTGGCATGAAACTGGAGAACTCTTCTGAAACTGAGTTTTCCCCCCACATACTACATCTTTATACTAAAAGCAACACTTGTTGTTTCAGGTAGAGTCTGGTGCCCATTTAGACATTGGCCCTGGAGCAGAAGATAATAGGCTGAATGACCTTCCTAGCTCCTCCCCCTCTGTCCCTTTCCAATCCACAGTGGGATCCAAGAAGAAGAGGCATCGAGTTCTAAAACAGGAGAAAGACCCACAGGTGTGTGAGACACACTCATAAACCTTGAGGGTGAAATTAACGTGCACTCCCAAACTAAATGAATGAACAAAGACTGTAGTGGTGACTATGTGCAGAGAAAGGTGACTGCTTCTCCTTTACACTGACAGTGCCTTGCGTATTCTATTCTGTGCATATGGAACAGATTGCACTGCAGCGTTCTCCAATCTGGCAGATGACAGATCTGTCAGTCTGTTTCCCTACAGTGGTTCTGTTGTTAACACCATCTTAACTCCTCTCCACAGACTGAAGCAGACATCTCCATGTTGGCAGAGACGCAGTTCAGTGACTTTCCCAGCCCAACCGCTTTGTCTCACTGATCAGGGGAATGGCCGGCTGCTAGTGGGAGGAGAAATGAGGCAGCATTCTGTTGCTTGGACTCCCACTTCCACAGATGTGATGTCACTGAAACACACACAGCCAGGGCTCTTTGGGATGTTCTGAAAGTTGTATTGAGCTTGAGTGCTGAAATGATGGAATAGGATGAAGCTACACTTGATCTAAGGTTCTACTATGAGGATGCTGTCTACAGAACCTTGCAGATGGAAATGAAAAACGTAGTGGATATGATTATCATTTAAGCACAACTACGATCTGTGGAAATGGCTGAAGGTCTTGACCATGGTAATCCACCCATTCTGATCGAGTAGAGCATGGATGGTCCGGTCCTTGCGGAAGTTACATTGACAGTACATGTATTGATGTGAACCTTTTATCAGGATACTCTGAACATGTTTTATGATTGTTTGTCGACTTGATGCGTACTAAATGTTCCATATAAAATGTTTATTCAGAACTTCAGGATTCAGTTTTTTATATATATTTTCCCATTGACCCATCAATAATCTGATAAACCAATCACAGAAAGTATACCTGCGGAAGTTGTCCAACGACGGTGGATAATTTGGTCCTATCATAGCTTGGAGGTAGGGTTTAGGGCGGAATCCACATTTTGTGGGTGGGATTTAGCTACCGTCCATCTTTGGTGTACTGTACAGCCAGATTGACGAAAAGAAAACAAAATTTGGAAGTAAAGAAGACTGGGGAAATAGTTTTAGTTCTAATTGAAAGAGAAACGAAAAGCCCAAACCCTAGGTAAATGTCTAAAACAAATGTGAATTTAGCTGGTTGACACAGTTTCCCTAATTTTCATAAATTACCTGCTAGCTAGCTAGCATTGTGATTGCAGTAGCTAGCTACATTTGCTAGCATTATAACAATTACCAACATAACGTCAAATGTGCCCGAAATATAATCGCAATATATACACTTCATGCATAATAATGCATCGAATAGCAATTGCATTGGAATGAGTTGTCGAAACCTGCAAAACAGCATGTGAATTGGCTACGTTCGCTAACTGATGAATGTTGCTGACATTTCCAGCGAGACATCTATTGAACTGTTTTACGATTGATGAAAATAGTGATGTACGCAAAAAATATAAGCATGTTAATTCTTTGCTAAACCAAGGTACATTTCGTTGCAAGTGTTTGTATTATCTGTAGCTAGTTGATGCTAGGAAGCTAGCTAGGGACTTCGATACAATGCAATCAATGTTAATTGTGTCTGTTTGTATTATGTTTTTAGCTAACGTTAATATGTTATCTCCTTCTATCAATGAAAGACGGTATGAGGACATTGTCGTAGTGAAGCCATGGCTGATAAGAGAAAACTCCAAGGTAACTGTAGCATAGAGCGATGATGGACGTAATGGACTGGACACTGACCTCTCACACTCTTTCGATTATCAGTTATTTAAATTATTTGATTAATCTTTGAGATTCAATGTAATATGTTAGTCCAGTAAAATAGATTGGCATATTTTCATAATGACCTCTTTCTTTCCTCTCCCCAGGTGAAATTGACAGATGTTTGAAAAAGGTAGCAGAGGGCGTAGAACAGTTTGAAGACATTTGGCAGAAGGTGAGGACTCCTTAACACTATGCATTGCATATTCACTGTGCATGAAACAATGATTTGTCTCCTATCAAACAAACTGATCTTTGTCACTTTGTTTCACAGCTTCACAATGCAGCCAATGCCAACCAGAAGGAAAAATATGAGGCAGACCTTAAAAAAGAGATTAAAAAGCTACAGGTAAAACTAATTGCCTACTAATAGTAAGAAATATATGAAGCTGTCTTAATATCCCATGTTGTCTGCTCACACTGATAAAGCTATGGGTCTTTACTTAAGTTTTAATTGTTGTTTTCTTGTCATCTCTCCTGCAGCGATTGAGGGATCAAATAAAAACATGGGTGGCATCAAATGAGATCAAAGACAAAAGGCAGCTAGTGGATAATCGCAAGGTCATAGAGACGGTAATACGCTCCAAAATAGCTTCTTTGTTTAACACTGATAGGAGAAAAGAGCGGATATGTCTCCACCATATTGTGTTTACCTTTCAACTAGGTCCAGGATAATACCAGTGTTGCGATACTCGTTAGTACCGTGGCAAGGAAACAAAACACGAAGGGGGGGTGAGGAGTAATTCTGTCACTAATGAAGCCCTGTTATGGGGAAAAACTTATTTTGATTGGCTGGTCCTGGCTCCCCAGTGGGTGGGCCAGGCTGCCAAATGGGTGGGCCAGGCTGCCAAATGGGTGGGCCTGGCTGCCAAATGGGTGGGCCTATGCCCAGCCATGGCTGCACCCCTGCCCAGTCGTGAAATCCATAGATTAGGGCCTAATTTATTTATTTCTTCTTATTATTATTTATTTCCTTATGAACTGTAGCTCAGTGAAATATTTTAAATTGTTGAATGACTAGGATATATAATAAACAGTAACAGCAGCATATGTGTTGAGTCAAAAGATTTAGTGCAAAAAGGATCAATGCAGATAGTCCGGGTAGCTATTGGTTAACTATTATTATCTTGCACTGACTATGCACACTCACAAGACTATATATACGCACTATACACTGAGTGTACAAAACATTAGGAACACCTTCCTAATATTGAGTTGTACCCCCTTTTGCCCTCAGAACAGCCTACATTTGTCAGGCTTGGACTCTACAAGGTGTCAGGGTTTCACAGGGATGCTGGCTCATGTTGACTCCAATGCTTCCCACAGTTGTCAAGTTGGCTGGATGTCCTTTGGGTGGGGGACCGTTCTTGATACACACAGGAAACCTTTTAGCGTGGAAAACCCAGCAGTGTTGCAGTTCTTGACACACTCAAACCGGTGCGTCTGGCACTTACTACCATACCCTGTTCAAAGGCACTTAAAGCTTTTGTCTTGCCCGTTGTCCCTCTGAATGGCACACATACACAATCCATCTCAAGGCTTAAAAATCTCCTTCCCTTCATCGACACTGATTTCAAGGGGATTTAACAGGTGACCTCAATAAGGGATCATAGCATTCACCTGGTCTGTCATGAAAAGAGCAGGTGTTCCTAATGTTTTGTACACTCAGACTATATACACATATAGTACACTGACACTCACACAGCCCACACACATACACTACATGCAAACGCATACCAACACAACACACTTTCACACTCATCATTTGTTGCTGCTACTCTGTTCATTATTCTTATTCTTACTATTATCTATTCTGATGCCTAGTCACGTTGCATTTTCTGTACACATCTATCTCAAGTACCTTGTTCTGTACCCCTGCACATTGGTCTGGTACTGGTACTCCCTGTATATACACTATATATACAAAAGTATGTGGAACCCATTCAAATGAACGGATTCAGCTATTTCAGCCACACCAGCTGCTGACAGGTGTATAAAGTCGAGCACACAGTCATGCAATCTCCATAGACAAATATTGTCAGTAGAATGGTCTTACTGAAGAGCTCAGTTCGTCACATTTCTGCCCTGCTAGAGCTGCCCCGGACAAATGTAAGTGATGTTATTGTGAAGTGGAAACGTTTAGGAGCAACAATGGCTCAGCCGTGAAGTGGTAGGCCACACAAGCTCACAGAACGGGACCGCCAATTGCTAAAGCGCGTAGCTCATAAAAATCGTCTGTCATTGGTTGCGACACTAACCATCGAGTTCCAAACTACCTCTGGAAGCAACGTCCGCACAATAACTGTTCGTCTGGAGTTTCTTGAAAAAATGTTCCATGGCCGAGCAGCCGCACACAAGCCTAAGATCGCCATTTGCAATGCTAAGCGTCGGCTGGAGTGGTGTAAAGCTCGCCGTCATTGGACTCTGGAGCAGTGGAAACACGTTCTCTGGAGTGATGAATCATGCTTCACCATTCGGCAGTCTGACAGACTAATCTGGGTTTGGCGGATGGCAGGAGAACGCTACCTGCCCCAATGTATAGTGCCAACTGTAAAGTTTGATGGTGGAGGAATATTGGTTTGGGGCTGTTTTTCTGGTTCAGGCTAGGCCCCTTAGTTCCAGTAAATTTAAATCTTAACGCTACAGCATACAATGATATTCTAGACGATTCTGTGCTTCCAACTTTGTGGCAACAGTTTGGGGAAGGCCCTTTCCTGTTTCAGCAAGAGAATGTCCCCGTGCACAAAGTAACGTCCATACAGAAATGGTTTGTCGAGATCGGTGTGGAAGAACTTGACTGGCCTGCACAGCGGCCGAATGGAAGCAAGTCCCTGCAGCAATATTCCAACACTAGTGGAAAGCCTTCCCAGAAGAGTAGAGGCTGTTATAGCAGCAAAGGGGGGGACCGACTCCTTATTAATGCCCATGATTTTTTAATGAGACGTTCAATGAGTAGGTGTCCACATACACATACTTCTGGTCATGTACTGTAGCTTCATTCTTGTGTATTTTATTCCTCCTGTGTTACTATTTTTATTATTATTTTTCAAGGGCCCGTAAGCAAGCATTTTACAAAAAGTCTACTCCCGTTGTATTCAGTGCATGTGACAAATACATTTTTATTTGACCAAAGGGTTTCGTCTGCTTATTTATTTTTTTTGCCATGGAAAAAATTGGTATCAATTTTGGTATCATCACAGCCCTACTTTCAACTCATCTCAGTGCTCATGGAGAGGGTATGCGATCCTGTCTGACATATCATCTGACATTCTCTCCTTAGCAAATGGAGCGGTTTAAGGTGGTAGAGCGGGAGACAAAGACGAAGGCCTACTCTAAAGAAGGCCTGGGGCTCGCCCTGAAAGTGGACCCAGCTCAGAGGGAGAAAGAAGAGACGGGAAACTGGCTAACGGTAACAGCCTCTGGGCCGTTGGTATTTTGACTCAAGCATAGTGGTAGTGTCTCCTGAACGATGGGTCGGGTGGATGGTTCACACTGGCTCTGCCTTGTTTTCTGGGTGGTGATCTGTTCTTCTTTTCCCCCATTCTCTCTTTTTCTCCCCCAGAATACCATAGACACTCTAAATATGCAGGTGGACCAGTTTGAGAGTGAGGTGGAATCCCTCTTCATTCAAACCAGGAAGAAGAAAGGAGAGAAAGAGGTCAGTCTCCTTCCATCTCATTCCCTATACATTAACTATTGCTGTGTATGTAGTTTAACTAAGCAATAAGGCCCAGGGTGTTGTATATGGCCAATATACCATGGCTAAGGGCTGTTCTTACCCATGACGCAACACGGAGTGCCTGGATACAGCCCTTAGCCGCGGTATACTGACCATATACCACAAACCCCCGAGGTGCCTTATTGCTATTATAAACTGGTAACCATAGTAATTAGAACAGTAAAAATACATGTTTTGTCACACATGCGGTATACAATCTGATATACCACAGCTGTCAGCCCATCAGTATTCAGGGCTCAAACCACCCAGTTTATAATAATGAATCAGATATTGGGTTGGATGATGTTGGTCCTAGACTCTGATCTAAGGTCAGTCTTGCATTTCCCCCTAAAAGGATTTGGGGAAGGCAAGTTGATCCGCCATCTGTGCCTAAGAAAGACTTCTACCTGCATTACAAAAGTCACCTGAACAGTTTATAACCACGTGTGCCTGTTTCTCTGGCTGTCTCGTAGAAGCAGGATCGCATTGAGGAGCTAAAGAGGTTTATAGAAAGGCATAGGTACCACATTCGCATGCTGGAGACCATCCTGCGCATGCTAGACAACGACTCGGTGCAGGTGGACTCCATCCAGAAGATCAAGGACGACGTGGAGTACTACATGGAGTCGTCACAGGACCCAGACTTTGAGGAGAACGAGTTCATTTACGACGACCTGGATCTGGAGGACATCCGTGAGTCGCCCATGGACAGCCAGGAGCTCGATGACGAGTCCTGGGATGATCATGATGATGATGCTCATGCTATCAGCTGTGGGTCTGGATGAATGGTCCCTCATGAACGTCTGTTGGGTCTGGGTGGATGGATGTTCTCTAATCAACATCTGTTAGCTGGGTTGACTGTCAGTTTAGAAGAGCTTGATCTGTGGTGTTTCTGTGGCTCTGGATGTTGATGATTGTTAAAAACAACATTTATATGTTAGATTTCTTTTTTGAAATAAACAGTAGCCTTTTCTCCCTGATTTATGCCCTTCACTCTTTCTCTCCCTCTCTCTCCCCCTCTAGCTGCAGCGCTGGTGGCCACCTCTCCAACGGGCTTGGGGAACATAGAGGATGAGATGTTCCTCCACTCGAGCAGCACTCCCACCTCCACCACCTCCTCTTCCCCCATCCCTCCATCCCCGGCCACCTGCACTGCTGTAAGCACATCTGCCTTCACTGATTGGTTGTTTGTATAGAAACTACAATCACTTACATAATCAGTATCATAAAAGTACATTGATACTTACACATGCACTGTTTGTGCTTGCATGTGTTCTGCAGGAGAACTCTGAGGACGATAAGAAGAGAGGGCGGTCGACAGACAGGGACGTTAGTCAGGTGAGACGAGCTTCTACAATATCATATATTTATAGCTCAATAGAGAATTGGATTTCTTCAGAAATTGGATTTCTTCAGAAATGTAGTTTCCCTGTTCTGTTTGTACTAAATTGATGCTGTGTCATTTTCAGTCTCCTGCGAAGAACGGCACTTCCTCCTTGTTGTTGTCCTTTTCCTCGTCCGCCAATTCCGGGTCCTCTTCTTCTTCCTCCTCTCTTGTCTCCATGGCCGCCGTTGTCGGAGGCAACCCTGGGGTTCCCACAAGCAACAGTCTAATAGGAAGCTTCAGCAGCGCCGTACAACAACATCAGCCTCAACCTCCACAGCAACCAGTACTGCAGCCACTGCAACAACCCCAACAACCCCAAACAAAACCTTGCACCCCCAGCCCACCCAGCCACCCCCTTCTCTCCACCGCCCCCTCTCTCCCCACACCCACCACACCCATCTCAGCCTCCCCAAACTCCCTGCCCCAGGTCTCGCCTGGTCATATCCTCAACTCCAGCCTAGGCCTTGGGTTGGGCCTGGGTAAAGTTGGCATGACGGGGACAAGCAGTGCCAACTCTATGTCTGGTCTGGGCCTGACTGGGATGTCTGCCTCTCTGAACACCATGGCAGGCCTGCTCTCTGGGTCCACCCATGCCCCTTACGCCCAGGCAGCCTCGTTGGGAGGCCTGGGTCTGAGTACCACTACCCAGTCCAGTGTAACAGTGGAGAGCTCCTCCATCCCCACCTCTTGCTCCAGTGGAGTGACCACCAACGGGGCTGGGACGGGCCTGGGCCTGCTGGGGTCCAGCCCAGCACACGGCTCCCTGACTGGGGGGATCCTGGGCCTGGTGCCTGGGCAGAGTGTGATCCCTGGGCCCCCTCTGATCCCTCTCAGCCCGGTTGGAGCTGCCCCGGGGGGGGCAGTGGGGATGATGGGAGGAAACGGAGGAAGCATGGGGCCAATCGGAGGAGTAGTTGGGTCGAACGCAGCCCCTGCCAGACCACCCAGTGGACTGAAGCAGAACGGAAGCACAAGTATGTTCACTGTCTGTGTGGCTGTCTGGGTTTGTCTGTTTCTTTATGCACCTTTTCTGAATGAGGGATTGAGCATTAGTAGTAATGTTTCCACCGTCTTTCCCATGGCTCAGGTTACAGTGCTGTGGTGGCAGAGAGCACAGCAGAGTCCGCCTTCAGCACACCCAGCCAATCACAGAGCAGCCAGTCTTCCTCGCTGACCTCCTCAGCCAGTCAGCCGTAAGTGATGTCAAATTCATCCAAGACCACAATCTGTTATTTTTTTAAGATGATAAAAATGTCCTTATGTCTTCTCTCTCCCTCAGTATGGACAACGGTCCCAGCCTCATCAGCTCCATCACCTTGCCCCCCAGCTCTCCGTCCCCCTCGTTTTCTGATAGTATCCCCGGTGGAGGGAGTCTCCTCAATGGACCCCACTCCTACACACAGGCCTCTGAGGGCCTCAAGGTGAGGGGAGACAGAGGGGAAGGACAGACAGATGTGAGGCTAAGAGATGAGCACTTTGTCCTGATGTTCTTAAATGGCCTCCTCTCCTACCACTGTTTCCCTTCGGCTCTGAGAGGTTTTATACAGTTCAACAGAGGGATGGAGACAGTTGGCCATTTAACAGTATGAGAACACAGAGTTTGGTGAACACTAGAACCACCACGGTAGCCATTTTGACCCAATTGTGGTTGTCTATAATACGAATACAACTTGGAAACAAACAAACTCACAAAAATACTGATAGTTTGGAAATTAACACAATTTTCAAAACTTTCTCAGCATAAGAAAAATAAATTCACAAAACTCCCACAACATTCACACCAAATTTTGTCAGCTATTCAGGAGATTTCCAATGATGAAGCATCTCCTAAATGACCTTGTTTCTGTTATTTCTTAGTTAATTAACATGTATAATAGCAGTGTAATAACGTTAGAATAACTGTAGAGACTGCCCTCTGTCCCCAGCTTCCTACAGACCTCCGTCAGATACTGATGGAGACCAGAATGTCAGCACAGGCCCCAGAGCCGCCAGGGGCCATGGCTACAGCCACTAACACACGAAAGAGAAAGCAGTGTCAGGTAGAGACCCACACACACACGGAAATATACACATTCATACTCGACTTGCACACACTCTCACTTCTAAACACATCCACAAAGCCACTAACACAGGAAACAGAAAGATGAAACAGATTTAAATACACACAATCTCTGACACAGACACGATTACACACCAAAAATATAGAAAGAAGGTTGAGGTAGTCAGATATCAGTGCTATCCAAAAACCATCTGTCACAGGGAAATTGACATTGCCAAGTGGCTGGATTAGTTCCTCCACCACACACCAAGAACATACAAGATATATGATTGAAGAGCCTGTATTTGTAAAGATTGTGTATAGTGTTGAATTAGTAAGGACTCCATGGGATCTTGAATTGGCAGGTTTATTTGGTCATTGTTGGTGCAGTCACTGTGGCTGGCCGTGGGGGTTCTAGTTGCAGGTAGGAGTGTGTTGCTTCACACCATACAGGGAATGGATGGTGGACTGGTACCAGGCTTCTACTAGTATCTCATGGTGGAAGAACTGTTGAATGGTGTATTGGTTTTCATAAATTCTGTTTTTATCTTTGACCCTTGCTTCCAAACTCTCCCTCATCCCACTCTCTCTCTCTCTCTCTCTCTCTCTCTCTGTTCCATCCATCTCTCCCTCCCTCCCTCAGGCCCCGGAGCCTCTGAGTTCTCTGAAGGCGATGGCTGAGAGAGCAGCATTAGGATCAGGTCTGGATGGAGAGATCCCCAACCTGCACCTCACAGACAGAGGTCAGAATCAACTCGATTAACAAGTTCCAAATCACATCTTTAAGGCATTACACAAATAAACATTCATGCAATTTTACAAGGCACGTGCCAGTTGCAGGTGACATAATTTCTAATTGTCTGTCTGTTGATGATATCCCCACCAGCTGTAACTCAACCAATCCCCTCCTGTCTCTCCTCAGACATCTTCTCTGGTTCGTCGGCTGCCCCCGGCACGCCCGCGGCCCCCCCAGCCCTCCCTGTCGGAGGTGAGCATCCCCCCTTCCCTGGGGGTGTGTCCCCTGGGTCCCACTCCGCTCTCCAAGGACCAGGTGTACCAACAGACCATGCAGGAGTCTGCTTGGACACACATGCCGCACCCCTCAGACTCCGAGAGGATCAGGTAACAACGCCCTCCGCTGGAATACTGGGGACACTGGGCTTTCTCCGAGGAGATATTAACATGCATGTCTGTGCTACTCTCTCCTGTAGGCAATACCTGATGAGGAACCCATGCCCCACCCTGCCATTCCATCATCAGATGCCCCCCCCCACCACTCAGACTCTATAGAGTTCTACCAGAGACTGTCCACAGAGACGCTCTTCTTCATCTTCTACTACCTGGAGGTAACACACACACCATCCCCTATCTGTCTGCTCTTGCCTTGTCACTGTAGGGTCCAATTGCTCAGTCTCCCCTTTCTGTGTTTCTCGTTTACTCTCTCTCAGGGCACTAAAGCTCAGTACCTGTCAGCCAAGGCTCTGAAGAAGCAGTCGTGGAGGTTCCACACCAAGTACATGATGTGGTTCCAGAGGCACGAAGAACCCAAGACCATCACTGATGAGTTTGAACAGGTGCAGTAGAACCTTGGTACCTCCTGTGCTGTTATTGTTGGAGGCAGCATGGGTCTGTATAGAACAATGAGCCAATGATGAGCCAACATATAGAGTGAGTGATTAATACTGTCCTCCTCCCTCAGGGCACTTACATCTACTTTGACTATGAGAAGTGGGGTCAGAGGAAGAAGGAGGGGTTCACCTTTGAGTACAGGTACCTGGAAGACCGAGACCTGCAGTGACAGAGGGAGGAGAAACGTGCTGCTGTTGACATTCCGAGACTGACCTAACTCCATGCTGTGGATAGAGATTGTGATGTGTAGTAGAACCCTGCTCCTAAAATGGAGGATGTTGTCTGTATAGGCAGCGTCTAATGGCACCCTACTCCCCACAGTGTACTACTCTGGCCCAAAGCCCTAGTAGTGGGGAATAGAACCCCCTACCTATAATGGTCTCTGGTCAGAAGTAGTGTACTAGGGGGGAGTAGGGAGTCATCACAGATCTGTGCCTGTCTGAACACTCAGTATGTGGCATTACATTAGGAAGCTCCATGCATGTTCCCCATGTTGGTTTTGTTTTTCTTTCTGTTTCAACAACAACAAACTCTGTACTGCCCCCAACTGGAGTATAGAAGCCTTGGACTAAACAACAACAAACTCTGTACTGCCCCCAACTGGAGTATAGAAGCCTTGGACTAAACAAGCAAACATATATTTGATTTGGTTACATGTGAAAAAAGCCCCATCTTGCTTGAATTGACTGTAATTAGTGGTTTAGAATGGAGACATACAGTTGTCTAGCTAGCCAGCAGACAGGGCTCCTTTTAAGATGTTATGATGCCTGTTGATTAAGTTCACTATTAGAGATAGTGAGTGATTATCAATAGTTTTATTGATGTTGTCTTGGTCGATAAAACGCTCTGATTGAGAATGACCACATGGCCTCTTCCTTTTGATGGGGATAGAGAGGCATTATTGGACATTGGATTAAATTGCTATGCAATTGAACTGGTCTCTGCCTCCCTCTCTCTTTACAAATAAAATATTTTAAAGTGTAACTGTGAAAGGAAACACATCGTCATTGGGGCATTATGTTTGTGAGATTAGCTAATAAAGGATTTGTACCTGAAAGAAGCAGAGTTGTGTTGACATGAAGTCTGCCTGATGTTCATGGTTTCTATACCATGAAGCACCAGCCACTATTGCCCTTCAAAGTAGAACTACTAGTGGAAGGATGAGAACAGAAATAGGAGATTTCCCTTTGAGTCGGTGTATATTTACTCAAATGGGTGTCAATAGTTCTCAGCCTTGCATGTAGTAATCTGTTCAACTCAATTTTATATCGTTTCCAAAAGACCCTTATTGAAACAAAAAACCCTGATTCTGCCATTCAGGGCTCTGTTCAATCCGTATCTCAGAAGTTCAGCGCGAGAGTTGAATAAAAATGTAATGTTCCCGCGTTGGCAGACTGCATTCATGATGAAATGCTGCACGTCGCATCAATCGGAATTACTTTTTTATTGCGCAATTTGTAACACTTCAGCGGTAGATTGAATAGAGCTTCATTCACTGCATTACATTTACTACTCGTTTATACCAAGTTAAATGATTTACTGTTTTCATAGATTATGAAGCATCAACCATTCAACCTAGAAAGTTCTGAAAAAGCTGTTGGTGAATTTAACTTGGTTAGATGGATGAATCAATTGTGTATGATTAAACTATCATGAGCGGTCTCCAGTGATTTGGAGGTTGTCCATGAGAGATTTCAGTTCTTTCCTGAAAGAGATTGGAGAAAGGAATCGAGAGAAGTTTAGTTTTGCCTTTTATAAATTCAATTTTTGGGCATTTGAGAAAGGGACGGCTGAAATGTGAATTTCTCAAGAAAATAAACTATTTACTGGCTGTTTTATAAAATTAAGTTATCACGTTTCTGCATGGGAGATGTCATGTGGGGGTAAAAACAGGATTGTAAAATTTCAATAAAACACTTTTCAATTGAGGACTATAAATGTCTTCATGTGTAAATTATTTTGTATTAGATCCATAAACCTATTTCATAAATAGCACATTCCTGAAAAAACACTTCTGTTGCTCAAAGCAACATGGGGCAGGCCATTGTAAATAAGAATGTTAATTGACTTGCCTAGTTAAAGGTTAAATAGATGTTATTTTTAAACAAAGCAATCAAATGCTACAGTGCATTCAGACCCTTCCCCTTTTCCACATTTTGTTACATTACAGCCTTATTCTAAAATGGATAAAACACTAATTCTCCTCATGAAAAAACGATAACAGCTTTCTGAAATATTAGTACCAGTCAAAAGTTGACACACCTACTCGTTCAAGAGTTTTTATTTGTACATTGTAGAATAGTGAACACATCAAAACTATGAAATAACACATATAGAATCATGTAGTAACCAAAAAAAGTATTAATCAAACCATATTTTATATACTTCAAAGTAACCAAGGCAAAGGGTGGCTACTTTGAAGAATCTCAAATCTAAAATATACTTTGATTTGTTAACTATTTTTATGTTTACATGATTCCATGTGTTAATTCATATTTTGTGTCTTCACTAGTATTCTACAATGTAGAAAATAAAAACCCTTGAATGATTAGATGTCCAAACTTAACTGGTACGCTGTGTGTGCGTACACACAGACACAAACATTTCTAAAAACCCATTTCTGCTTTGTCATTATGGGGTAGAGTGTAGATTGTTTTCCCCCTCAATTTAATCAATTTTAGAATAAGTAACGTAACAAAATGTTGAAAAAGTCAAGGGGTCTAAATACTTTCCAAAATCACTTTTCAGTAAATGAGACAAAGGAAGTATTAGTTTCATTTTATTAAAATGGAGTCAAAACCTAAAACAAATATACAATCTAAACAATCTATTTTTCTTCACTGTTATGGTCGATCTTCTCCCCATGGTTATGCAATGACGCCTGATCAATCAGTCAGTGTGAATGCATTTCACTCCATCTGCATTCATTTTGAAATACAAGTTGGTATGTCTGTATATCAGTCTCTCCTGTGTGTAAGTATATGTGTGGATGTGTATGATAAATCCTATGTGTAATCCTCACTTTCCCTCTCCCTCCTTCTTGACCTTGAGGAACTCTGCCATGTTGGAGAAGTATTTCTGGTTGGCCTCAGCCACCTTCTTCTCTGCTGCATGCGGGTTCACGATCTCCAGTCCCTGAGGAACACAGAGTTCAGTTCAAGTACAATTCCACAACAAACAGAAACGAGGAGGCCACTCCTGCTGGTAAATGCTAACGTTACTGGTGATGAAGTGCTTCGTTTGTTGAAATGATAAAATACGTGTAACTTTTTTTTCATGTGAAAACAAAACCAATTAGGCCTACCTGTAGCGGAGTGAAGGCTACGCTGGAACTGGTTCCTGAGGAGTTGTCTCTGACCGAGGACCTCCCGCCGACTGTGGACCTCCCGCCGACTGTGGACCTGCTGCCAACTGTGGACCTGCCGCCAACTGTGGACCTGCCGCCGTACGTCATGTTCTGCTTCTGCAGCTTCCTCTGTAGGGACTTGGATATCCTGGCCTTGGTGGCCTCGTTGACCTGAGCCTGTCTGACGCGTCCACTGCCTGACTTCCCCAGCTGGCCCAGACTGAAACCCAGGTCCTCCTGGTACGCATCATCCTCAATCTGAGAGAAACAGAGACAGAGGGTGGTTGGTTAAAAAGACCAATACATATTTATTGTAATTACACATAGTAAAATATAGTAACAGCTGTCCTGAAAGACAGATTAGCTGTTCTGACCTCTGCGAAGGTCATCCTGTTGGCGTGTTTCCTGATCTCTGTCAGACCCAGACGCTCCTTCATCTTACGATACCTGGACAAGGACAGACAAAAAATGAGACCATCAATACTGTTTAACATTGCACTTTGGATGACACCGCAGGACCAGCTATCTACACATCCCTAAAGTAAATACCTCCGCCCTCCTCTCTTCTTCCTCTGTCCGTCCAAC
This sequence comes from Oncorhynchus gorbuscha, assembly GCF_021184085.1. Classification (NCBI taxonomy): domain Eukaryota; kingdom Metazoa; phylum Chordata; class Actinopteri; order Salmoniformes; family Salmonidae; genus Oncorhynchus; species Oncorhynchus gorbuscha. The sequence continues at coordinate 4,866,485 of NC_060191.1, forward strand.
GGTGCTGGCAGGGGTTTGACAGTCTTCACTGGTGGAGGCTCCTGCCATTTATCAAACTTCTTCTCGATCTCCTCTTTCAGGTCATAGCCCACCTGCACAGAGAGAATAACACCAGAGTTAATATGTAACAGACGTTTATTCAGCCCTTTCCTCCCTCTCCAGTTCTCACCTTGCCGTCTGCACTCTCGTGGAAGCTGTCCACTCGGGATGCCAGGGTGCACTTAGCTGAAACCAGGCGTGCTGCCTTTCTCCTCAGGTCCTACAACACAGGGATAACTATTGTTAGCTTAGGTAAAGCCACAGTCAAACAAAGCTCTTGGGAACACAGCGCCAAGTGTGGTGCACTAACCGGGGGTAGAGTCTGGACCACATCACAGTGGTAGATGTAGCCGGTGTGTGGGAGCACAGCGGTGCTGCTGAACCCTGACAGGGTCCTCTTCTGGGTTCCCAGTAGCATCAGGTTACAGGCTGGCATCTTAGACAGGTTGGTCAGGCCCCCAGCAATACCTACCACCACAGGGAGGAAGACGACTGTATGATTGGGAGAATCATGTAAATTATATAAAAAACTAAATCCTTATAATCACTGACCCATGATCTTGGCTGCGGTCGAGGCTCCAACGATGACTGACAGATTAGGAGCAATGAACGACATCCTGGACTCCACATATTCATAGATCCTGTGTTTTGATTGGTTCAGCTCTAGCGCCATGTCACAGGCCTCCTCCAACCTCTTCAGTTCATCCTCACCCAGCATCGTCCTGGAAACAAGTCATGTTGTTATTACAACATCATTGAGATGGAAAGGTGGTCTGCAACCAAATGGATGTTACTGTTCCCTGTTGTGTAGATAATGTAAGGTCTATTGATCATATTTCTATCTGAACATTCTGTAAATGTCTGCTCCACCAAATAAGTTCAGTCCCATTGGTGGACCTCTCCAACTGAATCAACCCAGGTGTCCCTGCTCTTACCCCCGTGACGTGTCCCTGCTCTTACCCCCGTGACGTGTCCCTGCTCTTACCCCCGTGACGTGTCCCTGCTCTTACCCCCGTGACGTGTCCCTGCTCTTACCCCCGTGACGTGTCCCTGCTCTTACCCCGTGACGTGTCCCTGCTCTTACCCCCGTGACGTGTCCCTGCTCTTACCCCGTGACGTGTCCCTGCTCTTACCCCCGTGACGTGTCCCTGCTCTTACCCCTGTGTGGTGGAGGCTGTGACGTGTCCCTGCTCTTACCCCTGTGTGGTGGAGGCTGTGACGTGTCTCTGCTCTTACCCGTGTGGTGGAGGCTGTGACGTGTCCCTGCTCTTACCCCTGTGTGGTGGAGGCTGTGACGTGTCCCTGCTCTTACCCCTGTGTGGTGGAGGCTGTGACGTGTCCCTGCTCTTACCCCTGTGTGGTGGAGGCTGTGACGTGTCCCTGCTCTTACCCCCGCGTGGTGGAGGCTGTGACGTGTCCCTGCTCTTACCCCCGCGTGGTGGAGGCTGTGACGTGTCTCTGCTCTTGCCCCTGTGACGTGTCCCTGCTCTTACCCCCGCGTGGTGGAGGCTGTGACGTGTCCCTGCTCTTACCCCTGCGTGGTGGAGGCTGTGACGTGTCCCTGCTCTTACCCCCGCGTGGTGGAGGCTGTGACGTGTCCCTGCTCTTACCCCCGTGTGGTGGAGGCTGTGACGTGTCCCTGCTCTTACCCCTGCGTGGTGGAGGCTGTGACGTGTCCCTGCTCTTACCCCTGTGTGGTGGAGGCTGTGACGCTGACCACCATGATGGTGGCGTTGGTCAGGATCTGCTGCAGATTCTCGTTGTTCTTACACTTGTCCAGGTTGTTCCCCAGCTCCTACACACACGGTGTTCAGCCCAACAGCAGGGACATGAATAGTAGACAACAGTTTAAAACAATGAAAACACATTTTGATGTGGAAGAGAATCCTCCTCTAACATCAGCTCACCTTGACAGTGCGGACGTAATCCAGAGAGTTGGGCACCAGGGACTCCAACTCAGGGAACCTCTTAGAATACTTGTCACGTACAAACTTGTGAATGATGTCTGACAAAGACAAACAAAGACACCGTTAGACATAACGCAAAGCAAGCCAATTACAGCAGCATATTGACACAATCACTTATGAACATAGTGGACTCACTCAGTTCGTTCTCAATTTCTACTGTGAGGTTATTGGCAGCAACGATGAGCTTGTATTCTGGGTCTGCCTCCACCGGACCGGAGACTGAAGAGAAAGGGAAGAGAGGAGAGTCAGTAAAACCACAAGATGGAGGATCAGAAACCATTGAAGTAGAATCAGTATCCATTGTATTGAGTGGAACATAAACCACAGAACGAGACATCCAAACAGCCAATTATAGAAGTGCTGTGTCTTCAATAGGGCGCCAGGTAGCCTAGAGGTTAGAGCATTGGCAAAGTAACTGACCCAGTAAAACAACCCTATCCGCTGTATGTGACAACAAAAACATAGAAACAGTCAACAATCACCTTCAGAGTTCTTGCGCTGCTTCTCGACATAGATTGCAATTTTGTCCATGATCTCTGAGAACTGTAAACAAACAAATTGTGGGTTTTCAAAAGAAACAAAAATAGCTTATATGTTCTAGAACAGGGTTTCCCAGTCTTGGGCCCACCCCTGGGAGCACATTTTGGTTTTTACCTTAGCACTAGAGCTGATTAAATCATCAAAGCTTGCCGAGTTGGTTATTTGAATCAGTGCTAGGGCAAAACTAAAACAGGCACCCACGGGGGGCTCCAGGGCCCAGTTTGGGAAACCCTGTTCTAGTATATTGACTGCACGCAGCTCCACACACTGCCCTGACCTGTTTGCTGTTGCGTAGTTTAGCGATGGACGAGACACTCTCAGCTCCGCTGTAGTCCACCTCCATCTCCTCTGGAATGTCCTCCAAACCTCCCTCTACATGTCCCTCCCCTGCCTCCCCATCACTCTCCCCCTCTTCCCCCGGGTACAACCCATCCTCCCCCTCATCCCCCGCCTCCTCCAGATCAGCCAGGAGCTCATCAGCCAGAGACATCTGCAGGAAAGGAACAACAATGTGGGACAAGGCTGTGTGCAAAGGCTAAATGTGAGAATCTAGAATCTTTACCATAAAAACAATTGGTTATGGTTCATTTATTAATTTATAACGAGCTAACGTTAGCTGTGGCGCAGCGGTCTAAGGCACTGCATCTCAGTGCTAGAGGCGTCACTAGAGACCCTGGTTCGATTCCAGGCTGTATCACAACCGGCTGTGATTGGGAGTCCCATAAGGTGGCGCACAATTGGCACAGCGTCATTGTAAATTATAATTTGTTCTTAACTGACTTGCCTAGTTAAATAAAGGTTGAATCACCCAAAACTAAAAACTGGCCTCGCTGGATAACCGTGGCTATAACAGAAATTAGCTAGCTATGTCTAGCTAGTTAAATAACAGGGAACCGTTCGCTTGTTGAAATTATACGGCACAAATTTATGAGATCTTACCTTCGGAGTTCGCAACTCCTACCGTCAAAAGAAACCCTACAAATCCAGCAACTTTCGAAATGCGTTAGACGTTAAAAATGTTTGCTTATGCTATCAACGTCGCCTCTATAGCGAGTCGCAGACGAAAGGCATCACCATAAATAATCCAATGGGTGGTCAGAGGTTTGTAACGTTGAGCCTTGAGCAAGGCTTTATGGGAACTGCTGTTTTTATCCGTAGTATATGCCAGTATCAGACCTGGATAAACGTGAATGGTCTTTATCTCACTTATATTTCCAGCCTTAATGCTTTCTATATTCAATGGCTAGTCATTCCGTGTTTTACTTTGGTAGAGTATTTTGGAGATGAGTTATTCACCCTATCCTTGACCATCCTTTGTCCCAATTTCATAATAAGCATCATTCCCCCATAACCAGAGATGGGGGATGGGAAATAAGATTAGTTATTGTTATGCAACATCCCTTGAGCCATCCATTGTTAGCTACATAATACAGTAGTTTGATCCTTTCTTTCAGAAACAAATTGAATAAAGCATCTAGAGAAGACCTACTGTTTGAACACCAGTCCAGTCTCCTTTAACAGCAAAAGGAAAACTCTGACTTAAGAATATAAGACAGTACAATTTATTTTCATCAAACAGTTCAATAAATGTTTCACAGTTTTGATGTTGTTTTCATTTCCCCTGGTTTCATACAGCATCCCATGAAAGCCATTCTTTAAACAATACAGGTTTTAAACAGATTGAAACAGACTAAACAAAAGGACTAGTTGGAGCTTGACTGCATGATGGGTTGCTATTAGTAGAAAATGAATGTAAATCAACAAATACATGAACCTTTGGAGATATTTACCGATGAGAAGCTTCCGTATTATCATGCTATCATTGTCCTCAAACAAAGTCAAATTATGACAAGACAACTATACATTGAATCATATTAGAAAATAATTAAACATGTTATATATATATTAGAGCAGGGTTTTCCGAACTCAGTCCTGCCCCCCCTTTTCCCAGCACTACACAGATGATTAAAATCATCAAAGCTTGATGATGAGTTGGTTATTCGAATCAGCTGTGTAGTGCTGGGACAAAACTAAAACATGCACCCGTGGGGGCCCCAGGACCCAGTTTGGGAAACCCTACAAGTTGAGGACATAAGTTAAGCACAGGATGGCAGTTATAAAGAAATGAAATTATACTAAATAATTTTGGGGGTTGGGGAAAATATCTTGCTTTATTTGTTATGAAGAATAATTCAATCAAGAAGCTATTACTTAGATGCATTTTGTCCCAAACAATTCTGAGAGATAAATTAATTGCACCAAAATAAATAAACAATATTTACAAAGCATGGAAATAATGTTTAAATAAATAATGAATACATTAAATAAATAATAGCTAGACATAGACTTTTAGAATAAAAGTATATAGAAACATAGCTTGTTTTCATCTTTTCGTGCAGTCTAAGAATACATCTAAATTAAACAGCTCTAAAATTATATTGTATACACTTGTATCACTATCTTTGTACACAAATGTTGAATGAGTACTCTCAAATACAGGAGTTAAGATTGTTTTCTGGCCCCAACTGCTGCCTACAAGTATGACTGACTGCAATGAAAATCGTTTTTACAAAGTTAAGATTTCAATCCAAGCTTCCACATAGACAGATACATGACTAAAAGAAAGTGCATCCCCAGTACATACTGGGTAAAGACAACCGAAAGAAGCAGGTAAAGAGAAGGTAAGCTGGTACACAATGACTCCCATTGCATAGCCGTCAATCCGTTTCAGATTTGACAAAGCTCCAGACTGTTCTTCGCCTAGGACAAACTGCCTTTGCCATCAACCACTTCCAGCCAGTGTCTATAAATCGACCCTAGGATTCAGTGGCAAAGGGAGGAGTTATTATATCAACAACCTTTCTCGTACAAGGACTGGTAGCTGGTTAAACCTGGAATGTGTCCAGCTTTTAGAACGGGGGTCTTTTCTTTCCGTTGCCTGATCGATAAAAAAATAGCCTCTGAAAATGGTTATGGTTGGAGGGGAATCCACTGGCCACTCTCAGAAGGTTCCTGTTCTGAGGGTTACAGAACAACTCAGAGGATTCCGGAACCCTGCCTCACACCAAGTGGGGGTCATCGGCTGGGCTGACGGTAAAACGCGAGGATGTCACTGGGTTGGCCCCCACGGGCGACCTCGGTTTGACTGACAAGTCCCCTTTTCTTTTGGAGTCTTTGCCTTTGCTGTTTGCTCCTGGTAGAAAGACAGGAGCATGGTGTAAGTAAGGGAAATAAGGAATTACTATACTACAACTATGCCATAAACAAACACACTGTACTAGGGTTGGAGTAAATACTATTTGAATTCAGGGGATACATTCTAACACATTTCATGAAATCAAATTGACCCCTGCAACACAAAACATAAACAAAAGCATACAACTGTAAATGTTATTAAAAATATATATGTACGATAAAATCATTACACAAATGGTATATCATTAGTTAATATACTCTATACGTGTGTACAAACATCCTCTTGTAGAACCACACTCCCAAGTTAAAAATAAACTTTCTCTCTTTGCAAAGCTTTCAACTGTTTAATTCTGCAGGCTGACAGAGATCATGAAAGTAGATTATTTTGGTGTTGATGCTTTTCTATATACAGTCTATTCAAAACACCCAGAGGGGATCAGCCAAAACTCTCATTATTCTGTGAAATGAAGCGATCAGTGGGAGAGACTGAGAGCGGACGGCTTCTGGAGACAGGGAGGAAAACACATCTTAGACGTGCATTGTTGAGCACCAGATTTATGTCCCCACTCCATTCCCCATGTCACAGCGTGTGGGGGATCATATCAAGAGATACATTTTGGGGGCGCATATTTTGAAAAGGGGTTGGTGTGAGGTGTGAGGGGTTCTCAACTTCAGTGAGTGGGGATCAGATGGGAGCTGTCCAATGGGTGCTTGTTATTGTAGTGATTTTATCAAAATTGGCTCTAAGAAGGGAATGATGTACAGGACCGTTATATGGTTTTTAATAGCAACATGCATGCATACGTAGTACGTACCATGTAAATCAAATTTAGTGCTTTTGTTAGGAGCTGGAGCTGGACTGGTGCAGGTGGAACTACTCAGCTCACTGGTTGGAGTTTCCTGTTTCAGAAACAGAGAGGAAGAGTCAGGGAGACAGTACATGTACAGAAAGGAGCAGAGACAGTACATGTACATCCAATATAGTGAAAGTGTTAAAAGCCCAAGTGTAACATGGGACTCAATGTATGGGGGGGGGACTAAACAAATACCTGATCAAAGAGATAGACAGTGACATCATCAAAAAAGGACACGTTTTTCCCTCTGTCTTTCTCTTTGTCTACCGGTTCCCTTGGCGACTTCAGCAGACTCCTGAGCCCGACCCTTTTGCCAACGTCTGTTTCAGTGACAACAATCACCCTCCTGGAGCCTTCGTCTTCCTGCTCTTCTTCCTCATCCTCATCGGGGTCACTTCCTGGGGACGCACCCCTCCGTCTCCCACTCCTGTCTCTGTGTAGCCCGCCCTCCCTGAACCCTCCCTTGGGACTGGAGGAGAGAGGGAGAGCAAGAGGGAGAGGAGGGAGGGAGAGGGAGAGGGACAGGCGAGCCAGTTTGGCTGTGAAAGAAAAGAGAGGAATAGATCAAGTCAGACATGAAAGATGGTGTCAGAGAGCACCAATCTATCCATTAGAACATGTCGTTTACACACCTGCAGAGTGGGTGAAAGTGAACAATGCTGCATCCAATTCATGCACATTTTCACAAAGAAAAAAGTCTGGAGGTACCTTTCATTGCTTGGTTTGCCACAGGCTGAGGGGGTGTAACTTCTGGCTGCTGGATCACAGTCAGTGGTTCACTGTCAGTCGCATCAGACTCACTCTGGGGTTCAGAATTGGGTTCGGTGTCCGGCTCCTCTTCGCTAAGAACAGAAAAAAAGATATCTTCTTTTATTATCTGTCTGCCTGCCATCATTCAACACAACAGTTTGATAAATCTCAAAATACATAGAGGGCAGTGGAGGTTACTGAGGGGAGGACAACCCATGATAATGGATGAAACAGAGCCAATGGATTGGCATCAAACCATGTGTTTGATGTATTTGATAACATTCCACCGATTCTGTTCCATCCATTACCACGAGCCCCTCCTCCCCAATTAAAGTGCCACCAACCTCCTGTTATAGAGAGAGCATACCTTCCTACATCCTTCACACTGACTGTGTCTCCTCCCCCATCTAAGGGCTGGTCTCCCCATGGGCGGAGAATGACGCTGTCGCTCACTGTCGCCCCCCGGAGGACGTTTGTTTTAACATTCTCACAGAGAGAGAACTGCAGTCTCTCCTCACACACCTGAAGAAAGGGAAACAGAAGAAGATAATAGGGGTATAAATGTTTAAACATATTCAGGAAAATGGATATTGTAAATTGTGTAGGCTTATACTTTCATACATCTACAAAGTTGTGCAACTTGGGGCTAATGGCTAATGCTCACCTGCATCATTAGGCCATTTTTAGTGGGCATCTTGGAAATTGACCTCTGGTCCTTGGAGTCAGGAGAATGACATTGTGAAAGAGCTGATGGGAACTGTAGTTCACGCCTCTCCTCCTGAGGTGAAAGTTTAGCCCCAGTTGGGATGTCCTGGACCGCCGATGGAACCGACCTGGCCAGCCAGTCAGCACTCTCAGAGATTCCATCAACTTCCTCTTTCAGTTCCACTCTCCTCTTCCCCTCAGGCATGGAGGTTCCACAGGTCGCTTCACCCTTATCGCTCTCTCCAGAACCCTTAGCTTTCTGCTCAGGCGTCTTCTTCATAGACTCCAACAGCTCCAGATTCCCCAGGAAGAGGTCACCCATGGTGTCCTCCTCATCCCCAGATATGCAACACAGCTGCTCCAGTTTCTCAAAGTCTTCCAGAGGCTCCTCGTCCAAATCCTTCCACTCAGAGATCAACAGCTCTGGGATGGTGTTGAAGTTACTCTGGGGCAATGACGTAAGTGTGGTGGAAGTGGTGGTTGTGTTTTTCTGGGACAGGTTATTTCTGTCATCCTCGGACATGTTTGATGTGAGGCGGCTCTGGTTCTGGCTTTCACCTGAGAATAATGGAAGTGTTGGATGTACAGGTGAAAGGTCGAGGTTTGCAGAGATCCCTCTGCTGTGGGTTGTGGCGGGTGGTAAGGGGGGCGGCTCTGGGATATCAGTGTGAGGAGTGGGGGGCATTGTTGGGTCTCTCTCAGCACTGGTAATGAAATCTGAGCCCAAATAATCAAGGTTTATAAGACCCTGATCGTCGTCTATTTCTATGACAGAAGGTGGGGGACTAGGAAAAGAATCATCTAAACTCTGCAGCCTGTCTTCTTGCATATCAAGATCTATGCTAGGAGGAGGGCTGGGAAAGTCTACAGAACTGAACTGAAAGTTGTCTCCATGTGAACCAGACGGATCTGTACAAGAGGCTATATCCTCCAAGTCATTATCATTGGGATAAGACACCGGGTCACATAGAAGAGATATGTCTCTCAAATCCTCACCTGTGGTTACAATGTCTACTCCCCCTTCTCTGTCCTCCCCCACAAGCTGGCGAGTAGAGTCAGCTTCTTCAATGTGTATGCTTGGCTCAATATGATGTAATCCTGACAAATCTACCTGTGGTACTCCAGTGAGGCAGATAGATACACCCATATATATACTCTTTACTGTGGGAGCAAGATGGTTGTCTAATTCAAAGTCCTGTTCTTTTTCTATGGTATTTTCTGCCATTGCCCCTTCTTCCATTTGGACTTCACTGAGATGATTCAACCTGTTGAAGTTCTGATTTCCCTCATCTTGAGCAATGTTTCCATCCAAATTGTTTAGAAGAGATGCAGTTTGACCCTCACTGTCTCCACCCATCTCAGTGAGTGACCTGAACTCCTCCCTCCCTCTTGCATTGGTCTCATGCTCTGGGATTTCTCGGTTTTCCACCTCAACCACTAGCTGAACACCTTCAACATTTTGATCACCTTCAACATCATTATCGTCAAACCTATCTGGATTTTCTATATTTTCCTCTCGATGTACATCCAGTGCCTGGGATAGCTGACTGTCAATGCTACTGGAGGGAGCCTGTTTCTGGGACAACTCTCCCTTTATTTCCAGGTAGGCTACCCGTCCCTGCCTCTCGTCATTAGAAGTATCTTCGTTATCTTGGAGGACGGCTGGATGAGGCTCACTCCCCGCCAGTTCATCGTTCTCCTCAGCCTCCCAGAATTCCCGGCCTACCACCAGCTGCTCCCTCTCCTCCCAGGTCTTTCCGAACGCTGAGAAGAATTCCAATCCGAGTTCAGCTTCCTGGCTTCTGTTCTCCGGCGAGGCCCACTGGTCGTTCTCCGATGGCCACAGGTGCAGGTCTCCCTGCTGGAAACGGTGACAGTCGAACTCGCCCCTCACCACTCCTCCCCCTCTCCCCTCCCCCTCCTCCAGAGTGTTCCACAGCTCTTTAGCCTTCATCTCCAGATCCTTAGATGACTCCCTGTCCACAGTCTCAGCAGATCCATCCCTGCTCAAAGACCCACTCTGGCTCCCCGTCACTGGTCCTCTCTGAGGAGATTTCTCCTTCATGGCGTTACACAGCTCTCCAGCAGCAAGCTGTTTCTCTGTCTCTGATTTGGCCTTGGCTCTCTCGTCTTCGCTTTCCTCTGAGTAACACAAGTTTCTCAGGCCAAGCTCATTGGCGTCGGTGTGTTGAATCTCCAGATCTTGTCCGTCTTCTCTTTCAGACACCTCAGTGACCCCCTCGGCCCAGAAAGAAGAGGCCAGTTTTCTCTCTTCGTCATTGGTGCTCTCTCCATCGTTGGGATCCAGTACTACTGGAATATCGTCACTGAGTTTGACCTCGCTGGTTTGAATACCGTAGAACCTAGATAGCCTGGATTCTCTGTTATCATGGTCGCCATGTAACACCGTCACTGGATCCGTAGTGTCTTTCATGGAATTATCATTTTCTCTATCTTCAATACCTGGGAGTTCTTCATTCTCAAGTTTGTTATCCTTTGTCTGAATGGCAGATATTATTTTCAAACAGTCTGTCTTAGTGGTACTATTAGAAGGCAATGTCAAGTCTTTATCTGTGGAGTCATGGAATCTAAAATCATTCGACTCCACATGAGAAATCACACCTTCTGTGTAATGATTACAAATTTGAGTTCCATCATTGTAAGAGAACCCTTTGAGAGGTGCATCATCTAAGTTAGAGAACAGCTTAGCTATAAACTCATTGTTCTCCTTGGTCTGTGAGTTATCAGACAGGAGTCCCGGATGGACTAGTCCCTTTTCATCTGACTCTCCACTCTCATTGTGGAACATTCCAGAGTCTTCTCTCTGTTCTGATTCTAACCCTGTTTTATGTTCTACTTCTTTCAGACTGAGATAGCTCTCCTGAATACTCGACATGTCTTTATATCCATCATCACTGTTTTGAGAGATATCCTGCACATGAGCATTCTGTTCAAGAACTGTCTCCTTTTCCCTCTCAATGTCAATTCCCTTATATGAAATCCTCTTCAAGGGACTCTTTCCCCCGGTTTCTCCCTCATCCTCTAATTCTGTCTTCTCTTCTATTCCTGTCAGCGTCCCCCTCTCTCCGCCTCGTCCACTGCCGGGTCTGGTCACGCTCAGTCCATCACTGTTCTTCCTGCTAAGCCCCTCCCCTTCCCAGTCACTGTCAGAGAAGTAGGCTGAGTCTCTGTGGGGGGTTTCTGTCCCCAGCAGCCTCCAACCACCTGGTCCTTCACCTCCAACACACGGGTCACCTGGGGTCAGACAGTCGGCTGAACTGGGGGTCAAAGATGAAATGAATGAGTCTGAGGGGGTCATGGTGGAGAGAGAGAGGTCAGAGGATGGGTCCCAGTCTGGGGTGGTGGGAACAGCTGCAGGGCTCTTTTGACTTGGGTCTGACCTTCCTTCTTGGTTGATCTGTGAATTCTGTTTGTTGATTTGTAAATAGCTTTCAACATTTGGGTCATGTGACTGAGCAGTAGAACAATGTGATGTGTTGTTCTTCATTTGACTCTCACAACCTTTTGAACTCTCTGACCCTTCTTCCTTGTGATCTTTAGATTCAATTTGACATGCTCTATCTGTTTCTGATGTCTCTGTTGTTAAGTCATGTAAAATGTCATCAACAACTTCCTGCTTCTGACATCCTTGCCCTGTATCTCTGACCTCAGCATCACCTTTCATTCTCTCACAACTCCTTTCCCCAACATTATTCTGACCCCTGCTCTCTTTCTCATCTACATAAATAGGTGACTCATCATCACAGGGTTTCTTTTCAGACTCTTCCACTCCTCCAGTAACACTGTCTTGAGATAAAGACTGAACTTGAGCTTGTCTTGAGAGCTCGACCCTTTCACTGACTCTCTGCGTTTCTCTTACAGGTAAGGCTGGACCTTCTGAAACGTCCTCCTCTGTTTTTGTACTGGGGAATGTTTGGTAAAGGAGGAGGCCATTTTTTGGCATTATCGCTGAGAACACAAAGTCACCAGGCTGGGGCTGAGAGTCTGGGTGAGAGTTGGTGTCAGCGGTGGGATCTGTGAGTGAGCTGGGTGAGTCCTTGAGGCAGGTCGTGTGTGTGGGACGTTCCTCTTCCTGTTTGACAAACTGTTTATTTGATCCTATTTGCAGCACTGGGATCTCAGGCCGTATAGTGACCTTTATCTCACTCTTTTTTGCCCGTTTAGTCACTTGGGCATAAATGGCCTCCGGTGCTACATCGTCTTTGCCTCTGTTTGATGTACGTATGGAACTCTCTGATTGGAAACGGATGGTCTGAGAGGAGTCAGGATCTATGCATATTGACTCGTATTCTGGTGACATTGGAGTGGGTGACTGAGACAAGTCCTCGCAATGCTTGTTGGAGGTGGTCGCGTTTTGTCTGGATATGATCTCTGTCAAAAAGGTCTCTGCTGATTGGATCTCCTTCAGGAACTCCTCTCTGGTCATCTGTCCCTTCTCTGTCTCCTTATCCGTCTCCTGTGACTCCGACTCCTGCCTCTCCACTGTGATTTCGGAGAGGAGGGATCGGGATCTCCTCATGCCCCTGGAGTATGCCTCCTCTGCCTCAGCGTAGGACGGGAGGCCGGGGGCGCAGGTGTAGGTGTAGGGACGCGATCGGGAGCCAGGAGGGTGGAGGAACTTCACCGGATCTCTCTCCATGCCTGCATCCATCCTTCCTGTGTTTGAGATCTCAGTGAGGAATAGATCTCTCTGGATGGAGCCTTTCCTCACCCTCTCCACCTCTGTCCCCATCTGTGTGTTTCTGTCTGGCCCCAACGTCTGTTCTGCAGAGCCCAGCTCTGTGGCCAGCGACCGGGACCGACGCATCCCCCCTCTCAAGGGCTGGAGGAAGTTCCCTGATCTCTCCCCATCCCTTTTCTTCTCCCGCTCTGTCTCTCCCTCCCATGAGGTCCTCCCCTCCTTGGACTTGGCATCATTTGACTCTGACACACTAGAGATCTCAGTCAGAAACAGGTGCATGGGGGATATCTTGGCGTCGGTTACGCTATCCGCCTGCAGTTCCGCGTCCTCCCTCCAGATGGCAGGCAGGATGGTGGCGAGGCGCGACTGGGTCCTCTTCATACCCCTGGAGAAGAGCTCGGCTGTGGCCGGATCCGCATCCTCTGACAAACTAGAAGTCGGGACGGTTGTCCCTTCCCCACTGGGTTTCTCAGGGGACATAAAGGGGGAGTCATCCTCATCTGAATATGTGGGACTGGAGGACGAGTGCCTCTCAATTCTGGGGCCCCCCGGACTCGGAGTGGGAGGTGTTGCGGTAAACAGGGCGAAATACGTTCTGACGTCGTACGGGAGAGTCAAAGTCTTTTGAGCGGAAATTGGATGTTCCCTTTGTGTTGTGCAATGATGCTGTGCGCCGTACACCACCTTGTCGGTCTGAGTCGTCACAGGATAGTGGCTCTCTTTGAGAGTACATCTGGGGCTTACTGTATCTGGAGTAGCTACCTACACCATAGCTGTGATACAGGCCCCTTTGGAGCTTGTAGTGAGGTGGGAGAGGGGGAGGACATGTTTGGGGAGTGGGGTAGATGGGGTGGCTGGACTGGGGTAGGGAGGGGGACAGTGACGGGGAGGGGGGCATGGTCTGACGAGGACGGTGGAACCCTAAGTGATCATATGATGATGGCAGGCAGCTGCCCGTCAGAGGGTCCATCGTTTCTATCTTACCACTCATGGAATAGTGACCCAGCCCAAGTCCTACTCGGTGGTAGCCCAACGGAGGAGCAGGGAGGGGGCGCGAGTGGAGGTGGTTGCCCGAGGAGGTTGACATAGAACGTGGCTTGGGAGGCAGGACAGGGGCCTGAGAACCAGTGGATGACCTACTGTCTCCTTCACCCCCCCTCCTCCTCATCTCCTAAATCCACCACAGAGAAGTCAGTCACCCTACTGGAGGTGTCTTTGAACACTGCCACCCCAGTGTTGGGGACCCTTATCTGGACCTCGCTGGATCGGATGGTCCGGATGGATTTCCCTCCTCGCCCAGGGTACTCCTCATCAGAACTGTACGGCGCGCGTTCTTTGCCCAGCATTCCGCTACGTATCTCCACTAGCTCCAGATCTCCAGGAAACAACGAGTCAGAACAGAACGCTTTCCCTTTAAGAGATGGGGACTTATCCTGAGGGGTGTGCTCCTCCAATCGGATGAAGTACTCGCTGGCGAGGGAGGGGCTACGTGCACTTATCACAGGGACAACCGTGGGTGTGTCCAGTGATTGTCTGTGGGAGGGGTTGACCATCGGGATTGGCTGGGGAGGAGGAGGTGGTTGGTAGCCCCACCTCGCATGGGCCTTCTCCCAGAAGTACTCAAAATTTAACCCTTTACTGGTCTCCGTGACTGTCAGGATGTCATCGAGTTCTGTGGAGGATGGGGTGATGCAGTTCCCCACGGGGTCCAGTAGAGGGTAAGAGTTCCCCCTGTCATCCCTCCCATACTCCCTCTCTCTCTGTCGTTCACTCGCTGCAGCCTGGAAGGCCGGAGGACGGAGAGAATCCCACCGTCTTTCAAATGACTCATCGCTCTCTCCTCTTCTTCCTCTCCCTTCCTCATACTCCTCGTCCTCATCCTCCTCGTCCTCTCCCACACTCCTCCGGGACATCCCTCGCTCAGCAGCCAGAAGGGAGGAGAGGAGGAGGAATACCTCAGCGATGGAGGGGCGTTGGGAAGGAGGGAGCCAGCAGGACTGCATGATCTCATACCTAGAAGAGGAAAGACAGGAAAGACAAACACAAAGATAAGGGGGATTGGAAATGACGCAGACAATTACATTGATGGAAGCTACAATCTATCTGCAGTATTAAAGCTGATCTACCTCCACCCCAAAAAAGACGTTTGAGGGGATTGCATATATTAGCTTTGACCTTAATGATCACAAAGTAGGCCTTTAAAGTAACACATCTGTAATCGACTCCTTTCTTCATCAAATGCAGATATCATCAGAGAACCAAAAGTCAAGAAATGGCCCACTGACCAGTAGTCAGCGTGGGAGAGTTTGAGCCGTGGCTGGGCCAGGGTGATCTGTCTCTCTCTGATGACGAAGGTCAACACTTCCTCATCACTCAGGTGCCTGTGAGGCTGAGAACCAAATTCAAACAGCTCCCAGATCACCACCCCAAGAGACCTGGGAGAAGAGGAAGAGAGAGGGGAGATAAATGGGAGAGAGTGGCGGGAGAGGGGGGGAGAAGTGGGAGAGAGAGGAG
The DNA here is from genome assembly GCF_021184085.1 of Oncorhynchus gorbuscha. Taxonomy (NCBI): domain Eukaryota; kingdom Metazoa; phylum Chordata; class Actinopteri; order Salmoniformes; family Salmonidae; genus Oncorhynchus; species Oncorhynchus gorbuscha. The sequence goes on from NC_060191.1 coordinate 4,881,751, forward strand.
AGAAATGGGAGAGAGAGGAGAGGGAAGTTGGAGAGAAAAGAGAGAGTGGGGGGAGAAGTGGGAGAGAGAGGAGAGGGAAGTGGGAGAGAGAGGGGAGTGAGAGTGGAGAAAGAGGGGAGAAAAGTGGGAGAGAGGGGAGAGAGGGGAGAGAGTGGAGAGATGTGGGATAAAGAGGGGAAAGAGGGGAGAGAATAGGGGGAAAGAGAGGGGAGAGATGTGGGATAAAGAGGGGAAAGAGATGTGGGATAAAGAGGGGGGAAGAGGGGAGAGAAGAGGGGGAAAGAGAGGGGAGAGATGTGGGATAAAGAGGGGAAAGAGATGTGGGATAAAGAGGGGAGAGATGTGGGATAAAGAGGGGAAAGAGGGGAGAGAGAGAAAGAGGGGGAGATGTGGGATAAAGAGGGGAAAGAGATGTGGGATAAAGAGGGGAAAGAGGGGAGAAAGAGGGGAAAGAGATGTGGGATAAAGAGGGGAAAGAGGGGAGAGAAAGGGGGAAAGAGAGGGGAGAGATGTGGGATAAAGAGGGGAAAGAGATGTGGGATGAAGAGGGGAGAGATGTGGGATAAAGAGGGGAAAGAGGGGAGAGAAGAGGGGGAAAGAGAGGGGAGAGATGTGGGATAAAGAGGTGAAAGAGGGGAGAGAAGAGGGGGAAAGAGAGGGGAGAGATGTGGGATAAAGAGGGGAAAGAGATGTGGGATAAAGAGGGGAGAGATGTGGGATAAAGAGGGGAAGAGGGGAGAGAAGAGGGGGAAAGAGAGGGGAGAGATGTGGGATAAAGAGGGGAAAGAGATGTGGGATAAAGAGGGGAAAGAGAGGGGAGAGATGTGGGATAAAGAGGGGAGAGATGTGAGATAAAGAGGGGAGGGATGTGGGATAAAGAGGGGAAAGAGATGGGAGAGAGAGTTGGAGGATAGAGAAATAATCAAATTAGATAAGAAATACAGAATACAGCTTATTGAAATATTCAGTTGTTTATTTGTCCGTTTTAGAGGCAGGTTGTGTTATGGTACGTACCACAGATTGCTGGTCTTGGTCTGGTCAGTGACGATCAGAGATCCTCTGTACTCCTCCAGAAGCTCTGGCGCTATCCACCTCAGGGGAATCCACAGCTTGTCTGATGTTAGGTAATAGTCATCCTGCACAGATAAACACACACAGAGGAATGCATGGACTTGAAGATAAGCCATTAGGGACATCCAATACATTAGGGATAATCAACAAGGGGCTATGTGTTTTCTGGAAGATAATCAACCACCTGGAAGGTGTGTTCCATGACACGCTAAAGGAGCGGAACTGACCTTCCACAGAGTTGCATTATTTTGCAGAGAAAGAATAGAGCCCCGAGTTGATTATCCCTTTTATACCATGGCTATAATTTTAAACATTTATAGCTAGAAATGTGTTCACTTGCAGGTAGAAAATGTGTTCAACATCCACTGAAGTATCCACTGAAGTACCAAGTTTACAATATAGAGACAGTAGTTGCCATGGTAACCAAATAAACAGACCTGCTAGTTTTTAACCAAATTTGAGTCCTAGCTTGCTATTATGAAAATCAAATCCAACAATGGCAATAATGTTTTCAACTTTTGCCTTCAAATGCAGCTCAAGCATAGAACATGTAATAACTATACCCATTGAATTCTATCGTGCAAATATACTGTGGATTATAGGGAAAGAATGCCCTCTCTAGAATGCCCTACAAGCCTATCAGAAACGATTATTCAACAATGCCATGGTATAAAGTGGTATAACTTGTCTACAGGTTGTGGTGGTTCAAGCAAAGTACATGGGTAAGCGCACACGCCCCCACACACACTCAAACATACCTTGTAGTGGTTGTGAGACAGCCCATAGTCTCCGATTCTGACAGTGAGGTCAGAGGTAAGGAGACAGTTCCTCAAAGCCAGATCACTGGAGAGAAAACAATCATAATTCCTTTACTATCAATCACTCAATTACCAACCAATCAATCACTAGAGCGATTGGAACCCCACTGGAGCCAGAGAGAGCCAGGATATGACCTCACAGACCTGTGGATGTAGTTATTCTCGTGGAGGTGCAGCAGGCCAGAGGTGATTTCAAACGCCATCCTCTGCAGGGTCAGCATTTCCCGGGTCAGAAGGTCAGGGGTCATCCCATCTGACTTTCTCTGGGCTCTCAGGTACCTCTTCAGGTCGCCCTGGTAACACATCACAAATATAATTAATTTATTACACCATCAATGAGTGTTACCAATATCATGTACATTATGTGATACTTTAAACAATCAGAAGAACAATTAACATAGTTTATGACTTTGACCAGACATACTGAGCTATACATCAAGTACATTTGTACATTTATGCTGGAGAAATACCCTCTCCTAAGTGTTTTCCTGAACCTGAAGGTCCTCAAAATCAGAAGGGGAATTGGTAATGAGTTAATATCATTAGAGAGAGAGAGGTTGTACAGGTGGTAGGACAGGAGAATTTAATTTTTTTAAATGTTTTAATTTGACCTTTATTTAACTAGGCAAGTCAGTTAAGAACAAATTCTTATTTTCAATGACGGCTTAGGAACAATGGGTTAACTACCTGTTCAAGGGCAGAATGACAGATTTGTACCTTGTCAGCTCAGCGGTTTGAACTTTCAACCTGACTTGCCTTGTTAAATAAAGGTAAAATACATTTTTAAAAGTATGTTTCCATGTACGGGAGCTATAGTCTGGTGTTTGTCACTTAATTGATCCATTTGAATAATTGATTGTCCAATCAGCTGGTTGCTCAGGTATCAATCAGTCTCTGAAACACAATGATGAGACCAAACAATCCTCGAGGAATGGAGTAAATGTATCCTTTCCTAAACAAAATGGCCTCTCTTTGGATCTCCTCTACAATGTGCCCTCCTCTTCTTCTCCATCCCATAATAGTAGTAAAAATGGCCCTCACCAACTGACAGAACTCCATGACCAGCAGGAAGGGAATGCTCTCGCTGCATTGGCCCAAACACTGAAGGATGTTGGGATGTTGGAGACTCCTGAAGGCAAGGAAATAGAGAGGGAGAGAGGAGAGAGAGAGGGGAGGAGAGGGGGAGAGAGGGGGGGGGAGGGAGGGAGAGGGGAGAGAGAGGGGGAGGGAGAGAGGGGAGAGAGGGGAGGGGGAGAGAGAGGGGGAGGGAGAGAGGGGGGGAGGGAGAGGGGAAAGAGGGGGAGGGAGAGAGGGGAGAGAGAGGGGGGAAAGATGAAGGGAGCGAGAGGGGGAGAGAGAGAAAGATGATGAAACGAGAGAAGCAATGCAGCAGAGGATGTGCAGTTAAAGTGAGCGAGGGGAGAGGGGGATAACATCTGGGCACATTTGTTTGTGTAGGTTTACTTAGATGGGTTTGTTAGTGAGAAAGTGGAGAGGACGAAAGAAAACAGACAGAGCTAGAGAGAGGGGGAGAAGACTATAGAAAACAGACAGAGCTAGAGAGAGGGGGAGAAGACGATAGAAAACAGACAGAGCTAGAGAGAGGGGGAGAAAAAGACGGAGAAGACTATAGAAAACAGACAGAACTAGAGAGAGGGGGAGAAGAAAACAGACAGATAGAAAACAGACAGAGCTAGAGAGAGGGGGAGAGGACGATAGAAAACAGACAGAACTAGAGAGAAGGGGAGAGGACGATAGAAAACAGACAGAACTAGAGAGAGGGGAGAGGAGATAGAAAACAGACAGAACTAGGGAGAAGATTATAGAAAACAGACAGGAGAGAGGGGAGAAGGAAAACAGACAGAAGATTATAGAAAACAGACAGAGAGAGAGGGGGAGAAGATTATAGAAAACAGACAGGAGAGATAGAAAACAGACAGGGAGAAGATTATAGAAAACAGACTAGAGGAGGGGAGAAGATTATAGAAAACAGACAGACAGGAGAGGGGGAGAAGATTATAGAAAACAGACAGGAGAGAGGGGGAAGATTATAGAAAACAGACAGAACTAGAGAGAGGGGGAGAAGATTATAGAAAACAGACAGGAGAGAGAAAACAGACAGGGAGAAGATTATAGAAAACAGACAGAAAACAGACAGAACTAGAGAGGGGGAGAAGATTATAGAAAACAGACAGGAGAGAGGGGGAGAAGGAAAACAGACAGGAGAGGAGGGGATTATAGAAAACAGACAGAACTAGAGAGAGGGGGAGAAGATTATAGAAAACAGACAGATTATAGAAAACAGACAGAACTAGAGAGAGGAGAGATTATAGAAAACAGACAGGAAAAGGGGGAGAAGATTATAGAAAACAGACAGGAGAGAGGGGGAGAAGATTATAGAAAAAACAGAACAGGGGGGAGATTATAGAAAACAGACAGGAGGAGAAGATTATAGAAAACAGACAGAACTAGAGAGAGGGGGAGAAGAGAGAGGGGGAGAAGATTATAGAAAACAGACAGAGATTATAGAAACAGACAGAGAGAGGGGAGAAGATTATAGAAAACAGACAGGAGAGAGGGGGAGAAGATTATAGAAAACAGACAGAAGATTATAGAAAACAGACAGAGAGAGGGGAGAAGATTATAGAAAACAGACAGGAGAGAGGGGGAGAAGATTATAGAAAACAGACAGGAGAGAGATTATAGAAAACAGGGAGAAGATTATAGAAAACAGACAGGAGAGAGGGGAGAAGATTATAGAAAACAGACAGGAGAGAGGGGGAGAAGATTATAGAAAACAGACAGGAGAGAGGGGGAGAAGATTATAGAAAACAGACAGGAGAGAGGGGAGAAGATTATAGAAAACAGACAGGAGAGAGGGGGAGAAGATTATAGAAAACAGACAGGAGAGAGGGGGAGAAGATTATAGAAAACAGACAGGAGAGAGGGGGAGAAGATTATAGAAAACAGACAGGAGAGAGGGGGAGAAGATTATAGAAAACAGACAGAACTAGAGAGAGGGGGAGAAGATGATAGAAAACAGACAGAACTAGATTATAGAAAACAGACAGAACTAGAGAGAGGGAGAGAAGATGATAGAGAAAACAGACAGAACTAGAAAACAGACAGAGAGGGGAGAAGATTATAGAAAACAGACAGAACTAGAGAGAGGGGAGAGGATGATATAGAAAACAGACAGAACTAGAGAGAGGGGAGAGGATGATATAGAAAACAGACAGAACTAGAGAGAGATAGAAAACAGACAGGAGGGGGACGATGATAGAAAAAACAGACAGAACTAGAAAACAGACAGAACTAGAGGGAGAGGATGATATAAAACAGACAGAACTAGAAAACAGACAGAACTAGAGGGAGAGGACGATAGAAAACAGACAGAACTAGAGAGAGGGGGAGAGGATGATAGAAAACAGACAGAACTAGAGAGAGGGGAGAGACAGATGATAGAAAAAACAGACAGAACTAGAAAACAGACAGAGAGAGGGGAGAGGACGATATAAAACAGACAGAACTAGAGAGAGGGGAGAGGATAGAAAAAACAGACTAGAGAGAGGGGAGAGAAAACAGACAGATAGAAAACAGACAGAACTAGAGAGAGAGGGGAGAAAACAGACAGACTAGAAAACAGACAGAACTAGAGAGAGGGGAGAGGATGATATAAAACAGACAGAACTAGAGAGAGGGGGAGAGGATGATAGAAAACAGACAGAACTAGAGAGAGGGGAGAGGACAGATATAAAACAGACAGAACTAGAGAGAGGGGGAGAGGATGATAGAAAACAGACAGAACTAGAGAGAGGGGGAGAAAACAGGACGATAGAAAACAGACAGAACTAGAGAGAGGGGGGGAGAGGATGATAGAAAACAGACAGAACTAGAGAGAGGGGGGAGATTATAGAAAACAGACAGGAGAGAGGGGAGAAGATTATAGAAAACAGACAGATGACAGAAAAGAAACATGTGTTTCTATATGTGACAGAGAAAGAGGCAACTGTAAGTGTGTATGAGAGAGAGCGAGAGATAGAGAGAGATGGCGGGCCAAGTGTCATTTTAATCTAAATTGAGCATAATAAATAGGTCAGACCAGTAGTCATCTGTCACTCCATGTTACAGTTCTAACACTGCACCACTTGTTTGCAGCATGCAGTCTCTTAACTACCAGCATCTCAATATGACACACAACAATTAAACACATCTACTGATGTGACTTGGTCCATGTAGATCTTTTTCAAACAGCACCAAATCAACCAGTGAAATACAGGTTGGGAGTTAACTGTGAAGTTAATCCCAAGAACTGTGATTTATAATACACTGAATGAACAAAACATTAGGAACACCTGCTCGTAAGATGACAGACAGACCAGGTGAATCCAGGTGAAAGCTATGATCCTTTATTGATGTCACTTATTAAATCCACTTCAATCAGTGAAGATGAAGGGGGAGAGACAAGTTAAAGAAGGATTTTTAAATCTTCAGACAATCGAGACATGGATTGTGTATGTGTGCCATTCAGAGGGTGAGTGGGCAAGACACAAGATTTAAGTGCCTTTGAACGAAGTATTATGGTAGTAGGTGTCATGCACACTGGTTTGAGTGTGTCAAGAACTGCAAAGCTGCTGGGTTTTTCATACTCAACAATTTCCCGTGTGTATCAAGAATGGTCCCCCACCCAAAGGACATCCAGCCAACTTGACACAACTGTGGGAAGCATTGGAGTCAACATGGGACAGCATCCCTGTGGAACGCTTTTGTCACGCCCTGACCATAGAAACTTTTAATTCTCTATGTTGTTTAGGTCGGGGTGTGACTAGAGTGGGTCATCTAGGGGATTATGTTTCTATGTTCTCCAGGTATGGTTCCCAATCAGAGGCAGCTGTTTGTCGTTGTCTCTGATTGGGGATCATATTTAGGCAGCCATTTCCCCTTTGTGCATTGTGGGATCTTGACTATGGATAGTGCCTGTTAGCACTATTGTTAGCTTCACGTTTCGTTTGAGATGTATTGTTTTGTTTTGCTGTGAGTTTCACTTAGTAATAAAAAGATGTGGAACCAGATCACGCTGCGCTTTGGTCCACTTATTATGACGATCGTGACAGCTTTTGACACCTTATAGAGTCCGTGCCCTGACTTGAGGCTGTTCTGAGGGAAAAAGAGGGTGCAACTCAATATTAGGTAGGTGTTCCTAATGTTTTGTACACTCAGGAAACCACAAAAACAAATAACTTAAATAAAAGTGTCTGATGACACAAAATGTCAGTTTCTCTGACCTGTATGGCTCAGACTCAGCCAAGAACTTCCTCTGCTCCAGAGGGCTGGCACTGACCCGCAACTCCTTCACCACGGCCTGGGAGGAGCTGCAGTCACACAGCACCTCCGCTAGGATCACCTGAGGGAGGGAGAGAGAGAAAGAGAGGGAGAAGGAGGTAAAGAGAAAGAGAGATGTGGGACAGACAGGAGAGAGATAGAGAGGAGGGCGAGAGAGATAGATAGGAGGGAGAAGAGGAGAGAGAGAGGGAGAGAGGTAGGGGGAGAAGGAGGTAAAGAGAAAGAGAGACGTGGAACAGACAGGAGAGAGATAGAGAGGAGGGGGAGAGAGATAGAGAGGAGGGAGAAGAGGAGAGAGAGAGGGAGAGAGGTAGGGGGAGAAGGAGGTAAGGAGAAAGAGAGATGTGGGACAGACAGGAGAGATAGAGAAGAGGGGAGAGGAGAGAGAGAGAGAGAGAGAGAGAGAGAGAGAGAGAGAGAGAGAGAGAGAGAGAGAGAGAGAGAGAGAGAGAGAGAGAGAGAGAGAGAGAGAGGGAAAAGGAGGTAAGGAGAAAGAGAGATGTGGGACAGATAGGAGAGAGATAGAGAGGAGGGAGAAGAGGAGAGAGAGAGGGAGAGAGGTAGGGGGAGAAGGAGGTAAGGAGAAAGAGAGATGTGGGACAGACAGGAGAGAGATAGAGAGGAGGGAGAAGAGGAGTTAGAGAGGGAGAGAGGTAGGGGGAGAAGGAGGTAAGGAGAAATAGAGATGTGGGACAGACAGGAGAGAGATAGAGAGGAGGGAGAAGAGGGGAGAGAGAGGGAGAGAGGTAGGGGGAGAAGGAGGTAAGGAGAAAGAGAGGAGGGATAAGAGGAGAGAGAGAGAGGAGGGGAAAGGAGCGGGAGAGAGGTGGAAGGAGAAAGAGAGATGTGGGACAGAGGGGAAGAGGAGGGAAAGAGAGGAGAAGAGAGAGAGAGAGAGAGAGAGAGAGAGAGAGAGAGAGAGAGAGAGAGAGAGAGAGAGAGAGAGAGAGAGAGAGGAGAGAGAGGGAGAGGGAGATGGAGAGGGAGAGGTAGAGGGAGAGATCAGAAATATAGTGGTGTAGGAAGAAGACATAACTCATGAGAGCTGGTAGGAAGCCAATATTAGATTTACTGAGAAGCTGTTAAAAGGATCTGTCTTTTAAAGGAAACATGGGGTTGAGAGACATTTGGAAGAACTGCCAGATCCAGCTACCACCATTACATGATGACGTCACAACTGAGGGTGGAGGTATGAGTTGGTGATCTCACCTTTCCAAACCAGCCATTTCCTATTTCCTGAAGGTAGTTGAGAGTGTGCCTATGGAAGTACTTCGACTTAGAGTCTTTAGAGACAGAATAGAGGAGATGAAAAGAGAAAGACACATGATTTGTGGTTTTCTGATATCCATCAAGCTTGCTAATATTCATGTGCTATATACTGCCATCAGCTCCAGCTACAGAGAGTCAGCCTTAGTTACCTGAGTCATCCTGCAGGGCGGGGACAGTTAGCCCTGTCCCTGAGTGGGAGGGTGTAGACCTCCGGGAGGGAGGGGCAAGAGGACAGACTGTCCTCCTGGGCGGGGCTAGAACCCCCAGAACACTCCTCCCCCTCTGCATTGTCAAACTCCTGATTTGACAGGAAAGAACAGAGGAAGCGTAGAAGCTTTAGAGATATTGTAAGTTTGAAAAGCAGTGATCACCAAGCCTGGTCCCGGGAGATACAGGGTTTGCAGGTTTTCGTTCCAGCCCAGCACCAACACACCTGATTCAGTTTATTAAACTCTTGTTTATTACCGTAGTTGATTAGTTGAATCCGGTGTGTTAGTTCTGGCCTGTCCTGGAACAAAACCCTACACACCCGAAGCTCTCCAGGATGAGGGTTGGTGACCGCTTTTCTAGTGGGTGTGTCAATACCCTAAAGTGGTTTACGTTTCTAAAGAAATTGGGCAAGTGTAAACAAATAACTGGTGGGCAGACACCATATTACTTTCCCCTTGTTGCCTGTGTTTTCACATCAGTTAAGATGAGGGAGGGGAGCCACTTTAGATAATTGAGATGCACACAGTGTGCTGGCTGAAATGTCACAAAGAAAGACCGATCTGGATTTAATATGAGGAAATCTATTCAATGTAAACAGACCCTAAGCTTTCTGGCTCATGCAACATCTGTAATACTTCTGGTAAAATGTGATGCTGCACATGCAGCCAAAGAAACAATTAACCATCCAAAGATGACAGATTCAAAGACAATAGATTGATAGAGGGTTTGAATTATGTGGATGCCCACCGCCCCTGTGTTGCTGGGCCCTTCCATGACAAATCAGGACATTCCCATATGCTTTAACATTGTTACAGCCCTCAATGTTTAGAGTTTCCCTAAGGGCCAATGTGTAATATGATGCCTATATCTATTGATCTACACAACATGCATGCAGACAGTGCAACACAATAGACAAGACGTGTGAATAAGTCTCTTACATGATGGAGACTTACATTGAATCCCACTCCTCCCTTCTTACAGCACAGACAGGTGAAGAGCAGTAAAACAAAGGAGACGAGCCCCGAGCAAGAGATGAGGATGACGACGTAGGGCGGAGAAGAGAGAGACGCAGCCCTGGATTGAGAGACTGAGATATGGCGGGAGAGAAAAGGAGGAGAGGAAAAGGTTAATACGGTTAATCGGCCAGGTAGTACTTCCTGAAGGAAACACACAGTTGTTAGGTTGAAGTGTTGGTGAGTGGATGAGTGAGTGGGGGAAAGAGAGGCTTCAGAGAATTGGGTTGAAAAGGGTCAAAGTCATTGTTACATATTGAGATTGAGGAGGAAAACCTTTGGAAATGTTTCAATAGAGGAACGTTTGAGACAGAGCGGAGGATCCCAATGAACAGCTGTCATTGGAGTTTTGGGAGAAGCAGGAAAAGGAAATCAACTTTGGAGGAAAGTCAGGAAACCATCTTCAGAATCAATCAAAGAGAGGAGAGATCAGAATTAAAGTTAAAATCAGGAAAGTCTACCATTCCAGTTAGGAAAGAGGGGGAGGAGGGAGGGGGGTACCAAAAAAACAACATTCCTTCCAGGAAACACAGTTGAAAAGCAGGGAGGGGTGGCGTTGTCATTTTGGGGAAATTGCTATCGGGGAGGGTTGGAAAATTGGAAAAGAATCACTCAAATCAGGGAGGTTGGCTACCTAGGTGAGAAGGAGGAGTTTGGGGCGTTTTTTTATATATTTGTACCTCAACTTGGCCGTTTGTGAGGAGCGAACCATCTGTGAAAAAGAGAAGGGGGAGTGCAGGGTGGTTAAAAACCCTTCACAACAGTAGGCTACTACTTGTTTGTTGTATCTTTCAATATTAAACCCTCAAATCAAAACCAGCATCGCCACAATCAAAAATGCATATTTCTAGATGAACTTGTTGTCAATATTATTTGTTTTTCCCCATATACAATTTTACAAAAACACTTCTCCAACTCCAGAAGGTGAACCTCTGAGTACACATACTTGTCAATACACTTGCAGGTCAAGTGCCAATTCAGTACAGTACTTATGAATATCAACCAGTGTGAGCATTTTCAGTGTCATTGGAACCAGAAAACGCAAGTACTAGAGCTACTCTGTTCTCCCCTGCTCATCCTATTCCATCATGCCCTGTATTCATCACTACTTCTAGATATTGACTCACTATTACGACACTGTAATGAATAATGCAAAACCAGATGTACATTTCCCCATCCATTTCATGAGCTCATTGATTACTGAAAGCATGGCGTGAAGATGCATCAACAGTCCAATAATAGTCCAAACAAAAGGCTTTAATTGATGTTTACCCTATTGGTAGATCAATGTGTAAGCTTAACTGTGATGAACCATTTTGGCACATCCTCTCCTCTGCCTCCCTCTAGACAGTACACAAATCTTACAGAGACGTCCAATAACACACTGAAAGGGAATCCAATCACAAATGGGCTTTTCTGATCAATGGAATATTTTCATGAGATCATTCATGAGTGGAAAATGCAAGTTACCCGTAAAAATACATTTATGAAGCACTTTGAGCACTGCTTTAAAATACATAAATAACATCATAGAACATAGAACATTGTAATTAGCATTAAGGATGTCTTGAGATCATATGTGGTATGATTCCATCCTCCAATAGCTTTTTTATGAGAAATAAAACACTCAAACCTCTACGAAGGCCTAAAAACATAACGGTCAATGTTATTCTAACACATTCAAGAGTGACGTGTACATTCTAAGTAAGAAAAGCTACTAAAAATCATGTGTATGAATTTGAGAAAGATACATGAATTATTGACTCATCATAAATGTGTAATAATTTCGTTGATGTATGTACTGGACTGGACTGCAGCCTATGCAAGCCTATGGCCTGGCAGTAGAATTACATTGGAAACTGATCAAATAGAAAAAACATGTTGGCCTATATGAAATTCAAACTCTTTCACATAAGTCTATGTAGAATACAATAATATTTTATGTAGCCTATCCATCGGCAGTATAGACGCACAATTCCTGGGCAATTGTATTATTCTATCCCTAGACAGCTGTCCAGACATACACTGCATATAAATAGGTACACATAGCAGGGGCCTATTCCACCAGCTCCAGTTTACGGCTCTTATCAAAACACTACACCAGAACACCATGACTGTAAACCACAATACACAAACAAAACACTGCGATGCCTAATAAAAGGAGGACAAAATAAAAACGGATTTTGTTGATTTTAAATGGAAATTCAAAGAATTTTATCATTAAACCCAAGTGGGATAATATAGATTTGATATACACATGAATGATACAGTGGCGATTAATTTAAAATTCATTGGGCGAATTTCCGTTTTGACATGCCATCAATGCTATTGATAAATATCACCGACATTAGGGTCGCAGATCCTACCGAATTCTCCCTGCTACTTGATGATAATAATGTGGCCATTGTCTTTCTGATTTCCTCCCGTGTTATAAAGGCATATTGCCTACCATAGCCTAATCATATCAGCCAAGAAAGATAAAATATATCGTATTATTGTTGAGGCTGTGTCAGTGTGTTTTAGCCGTAATATTTCCGAGTACCTATTCATAACCCTCTAATCTATCCCCTCTTCCACCCCCCCCCTCTTCTTTCTCCCAGCGTCAATATCATTCCAGCTCACCGACACCACTCACCTTCTCTCTGCGGGGCTCCAAGGGCTCTCTCCGGGTTGAAGTACGACAACATCCCCGCCAGCACTATCACCCAGCAGTGTCGTCGCATCGTCGCGGGATCCACCACAGCACAATCATTCGAGCGACGCTTTCGGTCTTATTCTTCTCTCCGCTACCGTATCCTGGTCTGGCGCTGTCTTCCCCCGGCTAATAAAGAACGTCTCCTTGTTGTTGTGTTCCCCTCTTCCCCTCCTCCGTTTGATCCCCCTCTCCTAATCCGCAACTAAACACGGTGTAAAATACGCTCCTTTGTGCATCCCGTCCTGCCAACCCAACCCATCAAATCCAGAACCGTTACATCAGTGGTCTCCACAAAAACGGCGAAGAAAATAACAAATAACCCCAATGAGGTCAAACCATCCGCTATTTTTCCCGTTTCTGCTCTTTCCCCTACGACACCAGTACGAGGTAGACTGTAGTATTTATCTCCCGTTAAACGTCGGCTACGTCAGACAAAAGTGAGCTTGCATTATCATGGTTCGCCCGTGGTTTCATGTGAGTGCGTCTGTCTCGCTTCTACTCTACTGTCTCGGGCCCGTTTTATTTCGCGGTGCTGTGCGTCTGCATGCACCTGCTAGACAAATTCATGTATTATACTGCCGCAACTCTGTTTTGTAGCACAATCTATTGAAATTGCTATATTCAAATGTTTTAGGTTAATCATTCGGGTGGTGCATGGATATGGGGTATGTATAAAATAAGCAAAATAACGGAGAACACATGATTTTATTATTTGGCAGGCCTAACATTTTTATTGAATTAATTGAAAATGTGTAATAATAGTTGAGCCAACCACCCTAAACTCTGTCTACATCAGATAGTTAAATAGAACAGATGCATGTACACACACCTAAATTGGCACATGCTATTATCAGAAACAAAATAGACTTGACACAATTACATTTGTGACACAATGTTGCCATCAATAGTAAAACATCAAACACACTCCAACTTGAACAGTGGTCTTGTGTTGTGGAGCAAAATTATCTCTTTATTGTCTCACTCTTGAGCAGGGTGCCAGACAGACTCCAACACTACACTCAGCTGTCCCAAATCTCTTGATTGGTTTCCTTTATTTTTCTACCTCATTAGAAATAATGACAATGACAACAATCATCAATAAGTCTGCTTAGGATACTCAGGATAGCCTAGATGTTATATCAGTAAACAATGTAGCATTTTGAGTTATATTTGTACACATGTTCACTAGCTCAACAACCTACAGTATATGCCTACATGCATAACTCCATGTTACTGCAAAAGAATAAGATAAAAGCACTGCCTCACATTTCACAACAATAAAACTGAATAACCTTCCAGGCTCTCTAGTCCTTGTCGAAGTCTTCGGCGTCTTTCACATACTAATAAATGTATCTTGAATGCCTCAATGTTCTCTGTCCGTTGCCCAAACAATGAGACTGCATGATGTAGGACTTCAAAAGATGCCATCTCTCCAGGCATTGCGGTCTTTCCTCTGCCTCTTGCGGGCCAGCTCTGGGAAATAAGCACTGTTGTATGGTATTTCCCTCTCCTCTGTCTCCCTTGGTCGCTCCTTCTCTTTCCCGGTTCCATTCTTCTGGTCCAGCAGGGCCTGGGCTCTCCTCTTCTCCTCCGCCTCTCTCTGCAGTCGCTCCGCTCGCAACCTTTCAATAGAGCTAGAAAAGAGAGAAGAGGTGGTTTCCATCAACCATATGTTTATCCAGAGTCTCAGTACACTTGTTTGTGCACTTATCCACTTGGCTCAGTGTACTTGGTCTCTTGGTTATGCATCCAAGTGGAGTTGAAACAATAACAAAGTGCCACCCCACCCGCTTCGGTAAAAAGCTGAAGAAATGTAACCACTAAATTCATAGAGCTATGGATGCAAGGACTGACCATACACAAAATTATAGACAGAGCTATGGCTGCAAGGACTGACCATCCACAAAATTATAGACAGAGCTATGGATGCAAGGACTGACCATCCACAAAATTATAGAAGGAGCTATGGATGCAAGGACTGACCATCCACAAAATTATAGAAGGAGCTATGGATGCAAGGACTGACCATCCACAAAATTATAGACAGAGCTATGGATGCAAGGACTGACCATCCACAAAATTATAGACAGAGCTATGGATGCAAGGACTGACCATCCACAAAATTATAGACAGAGCTATGGATGCAAGGACTGACCATCCACAAAATTATAGACAGAGCTATGGATGCAAGGACTGACCATCCACAAAATTATAGAAGGAGCTATGGATGTATAGACAGAGCTATGGATGCAAGGACTGACCATCCACAAAATTATAGACAGAGCTATGGATGCAAGGACTGACCATCCACAAAATTATAGACAGAGCTATGGATACAAGGACTGACCATCCACAAAATTATAGACAGAGCTATGGATGCAAGGACTGACCATCCACAAAATTATAGACAGAGCTATGGATGCAAGGACTGACCATCCACAAAATTATAGACAGAGCTATGGATGCAAGGACTGACCATCCACAAAATTATAGAAGGAGCTATGGATGCAAGGACTGACCATCCACAAAATTACAGTTCTAACAAAGTTGGGGCAATATAGTATTTGTTTACATATAGTTGGTTTACAGAGTAAAAGAGTTCTGATGCGGTACGACAGTTAAACTAAGCTAATGAGGCATTTATAGCTTACAGTTGAAGTCAGAAGTTTATATACACCTTAGCCAAATACATTTAAACTCAGTTTTTCACAATTCCTGACATTTAATCCTAGTAAAAATTCCCTGTCTTAGGTCAGTTAGGATCACCACTTTATTTTAAGAATGTGAAATGTCAGAATAATAGTAGAGAGAATTATTTATTTCAGCTTTTATTTCTTTCATCACAATCCCATTGGGTCAGAAGTTTACATACACTCAATTAATACTTGGTAGCATTGGCTTTAAATTGTTGAACTTGGGTCAAAGGTTTCAGGTAGCCTTCCACAAACTTCCCAAAATAAGTTGGGTGAATTTTGGCCCATTCCTCCTAACAGAGCTGGTGTAACGGAGTCCGGTTTGTAGGCCTCCTTGTTAGCACACGCTCTTTCAGTTCTGCCCACAAATTTTCTGTGCGATTGAGGTCAGGGCTTCGTGATGGCCACTCCAATACCTTGACTTTGTTGTCCTTAAGCCATTTTGCCACAACTTTGGAAATATGCTTGGGGTCATTTTCCATTTGGAAGACCCATTTGCGACCAAGCTTTAATTTCCTGACTGATGTCTTGATGTTGCTTCAATATATCCACATAATTTTCCATCCTCATGATGCTATCTATTTGTGAAGTGCACCAGTCTCTCCTACAGAAAAGCACCCCCACAACATGATGCTGCCACCCCCGTGCTTCACAGTTGGGATGGTGTTCTTCGGCTTGCAATCCTCCCCTTTTCCCCTCCAAACATAACGATGGTCATTATGGCCAAACAGTTCTATTTTTGTTTCATCAGACCAGAGGATATTTCTCTAAAAAGTACGATCTTTGTCCCCATGTGCAGTTGCTAACCGTAGTCTGGCTTTTTTAATGGCGGTTTTGGAGCAGTGGCATCTTCCTTACTGAGCGGCCTTTCAGGTTATGTCGATATAGGACTCATTTTACTGTGGATATAGATACTTTTGTACCCGTTTCCTCCAGCATCTTCACAAGGTCCTTTACTGTTGTTCTGGGATTGATTTGCACTTTACGCACCAAAGCACGTTCATCTCTAGGAGACAGAACGCATCTCCTTCCTGAGCGGTATGACGCTGCATGGTCCCATGGTGTTTATGCTTGCGTACTATTGTTTGTACAGATGAACATGGTACCTTCAGGCATTTGGAAATTGCTCCCAAGGATGAACCAGACTTGTGGAGGTCTACACTTTTTTTTAACGAGGTCTTGGCTGATTTGTTTTGATTTTCACTTGATATCAAGCAAAGAGGCACTGAGTTTGAAGGTAGGCCTTGAAATACATCCACAGGTACACCTCCAATTGACTCAAATTATGTCAATTAGCCAATCAGAAGCTTTAAAGCCATGCCATCACTTCCTGGTATTTTCCAAGCCGTCTAAAGGCAGTCAACTTAGTGTATGTAAACTTTTGACCCACTGGAATACAGTGAATTATAAGTGAAATAATCGGTCTGTAAACAATTGTTGGAAAAATTACTTAGATCTCCTAAATGACTTGCCAAAACTATAGTTTGTTAACAAGAAATTTGTGGAGTGGTTGAAAAAAACAAGTTTCAACGACTCCAACCTAAGTGTATGTAAACTTACGACTTCAACTGTATATTCTTCAAGAATGAATTGGTACACATCATTAATTTAGAATTCCAAAAACATATGTAGCAACTGCTTATTGCCCCTTTAGGTCAAAGCTAATTGGTCTTATGATTGATCAAAGAAACACAAAAGACCCTCAGACATACAGATAAAATAACTAGTCTCGATAAAGACTCAAACTTCTCACCTTTCTCCACCACTGCTTCTCCTCTCCCCTCTATCCCTCTTCTTCTTACTCTTATGTTCTTTTCTATCCTTCACCGCCAGTGCTTTCTTCATCTCTTTCAAGGGGTCCAGCATGTCTTTCAGTCGTCTGTCTCTCTTCTCCTTCTCCTCTTGACTGAGTGGCAGTCTCTTTCCTTTGTTGTCTTTCTCTTTCTCTTTCTCTTCGTCTTTCTCTTCTTCCTGACCTGTTTTCATGTACCATGGAGTTACCTCTGTCCCAGGTTGGGGGCCTAGGGACACTAGCAGACCAATAGCACGCTCCTCGCGCTCCTACAAAAACAGAATCACCATAGCATTAGAATAATAGAATATTACCATTCAAAGTAATGATCTGTGATGGGAGGAATCAGGACCAGCTATTACTATTTGGAAAGTTCAATACATTTATTCACATCTCATTCTCTGATCCTTCCATTGATGTGATAAGCATCAGGCCATTAAATCTGTTAATTTTTTCTCTCCATATTAGCACCTAACACTCCATATTTAAATTCCAATATGCATTCTCAATTTCCAACATGGTACATATTTGCTTTCAAAATCTTAAACTGAATTGGCCGATCTCTGTTTAGAAATGTCTCTGGAATAAATAAACCAGGCACTGTCATTGGCTGGCTAGATCCACTAGAGAAAAGCTTTGAATTGGAGAGAAACAAGCCCAAGAAGGTAAACATTGTTACTAGAGCGGGATGCAAAAACCAGTAGCCATGTGCACAAAGAAACTTGACTTCAACACAGGTGAAGGGGGAAAAGCATAACAGAATGACAGGAAGGTCACCTTTTCATCTTTCTGGTCTTTGAGGTACTCTGCATTTCCTTTCTTCTCAGATGACTCCTCCAGAGGAAATAGATTGAGATGTTCCACCACTCCTCCACTCCCCTCCCCTCCTCTCTCACCTCCCTCTCCTTCATCCTTCCATGCTCCAGACTGTTGAAGTGCAGCTCGTGACTTCTGTCTCAGGTGCTCTGTTCGCGCCTACAACAAAGAGGTTACTTACCTACATAACATTCAACGGCAACAATTGAGTACATATACACATTTATGACTTGATACGATTTTAACAATGCCTCTTATACATCGCTTCTCTGAACAAAATCGCACCTGTCATACATACATCGTAACATTCCTGTATCACACAAAGTTTGGTTGTCACTTCAGACCATGCATGCTAAATCAACTATGAGGAATGTATCAATTTGCAATTTGGGGATGGGAGGGCAACGTTCCTATGGTTACCTCCTGCTCTGCTCGCTCCACACGGCGTTGGACTTCTCGCTCCTCTTCTGCGGCTTGTGCCTCGTCCCGGCGCACGCGCGCAACGTTGTCCTTGTTGCGAACATGCCAGCTCTTTTTAGGTAGAATATTCATTTTTCTCCTGAAGTCGAGTGTTTGTTTTGACCAGGGCTTGCACAGTTAAACAAAAATGTGTCAAAAACGTAACATACCCTGACTTCTGTTGTTTGCAATTCAGTCAGTCGGCACTGTAACTCCAGTTCGCTAGCTAGCTAACGTTAGCTAGTCTTAATAACCTATTTCCTGTAATACATTTTTTTTTACAGCTATTTCAATCACAGAAATGTAATTCTGACATTGGGTTTTGTACAGCTGTTACCGAATGACTAAAATATTTGCATAAAACCAAAGAAAATATATTAAACACATCTGATAAACAAGCAACCAAAAAGCTATTCAACACAACCGGATATATACACCCGAAAATATTGTTACGTCATTACGTCTACGTAACAAAACGATTTTGTAGAAGTTCTCTCACGGGTCAGCAGGGGGCGCACGTAGCACGACAGAAATAATAGCATCTACATACACAATATATAAGATATATATGTTTATATACACACACAGACCAGTCTTCATATACACATATATATATATGAAGACTGGTCTGTATATTCGTTTGTATTTTCAATACTGACACAATTCTCACATGACAAACACTTGCACAATATGTAAGTAACAGCCGAGTTTAACTGAATCACATACCGAACGTTGTCGCACATAAACTGGCAAATTTCACAAGCACTTCTAGCTGATGGGTGGGTATAATTTGTGGAACGTTCCAACAGGAATCTGTTCCAAAAACTTCGTAAAGTATAATGTTGTATACAAACTATCATGATAAATTCATCTATTTAATTAGCTGCCGAAAAGGCATCAACTCACCACGTAGCTTATTCTTAATGTTTGTCCATAGACTACCAGAGTGAGGACAGACATAGCCCACTCCCTACCCGGTATTTTATTCTGCCGCTATACAATTTTGTATCCGTTGTTTGCTGGCAACCTTGATATTTACTTTTTGTAACAGATTCCTGTTGGAACGTTCCACAAATTATACCCAGCGGACTGCGAGGGAACGTGCTTCGGTCGACAAATGTTTACATAATGTGCAACAATGCCTCGGAAGATTGAAAATACAAGCGACAGAACCTACCGTCGCCGCAAAAAGTCAGGTAAAAAATACTTTCCTGTGGATATTTTATCTCCACTTCCTACTGTCAAAAGGACCAACAGCAAGGACAACCGGTAATTGTAAATATAATTGTATTCAACATTCTGGCTTGGAGAGACTCTTGCGTCTTTTTTAGGGCGACTTCTTTCACACTGAATAACCATGGGGTAAACACGGTAACAGTCTGATGTTTAGGCAAGAGGTGAGTAAGAGAATGCAAAGGCGATGAACACGGCAATTGCTGTTCCAGATATTATGAGAGATAAATGGGGTAACAAACTAAATCTTTAATATACTAACCCTTAGCCCCATGGAAGTCTCCACATTTAGATTAGTCATTTAGCAGAAGCTTTTATCCAGAGTGACTTACAGTTGGTTCATTCATTTTAAGATACCGTAGCTAGGTGAGACAACCACCACTCAATCATAAGTAAAACTTTGCCTCAAACGTAGCTATCCTACACTAGAGAGTGACAATAATTGTAAAGTGATTTGTGAAGGTGTAGATGGGTTTTGCATGTAGCAATAGCACAAAGCACATATCTAAGCCTTTAAAATCTACAAAAAGTGCCTTGGGCCGGGATATGGGCCGTGGGTTTGAGCCTGGCGTCTGAGTCAGTTTGCTGCACCAGTGTCAAATGTGTCCAATTGGTCCCTTGTTGGAACTCCCATCTCTCTACTCAGCTCTTCAATCTGCTTGACCAGGAACTGCTTATCACGTCCCTCCTGTTAAGAGTTAAACACACTGTTATACAAGGTTAAGCTTGAGTATGGGCCATAGACATGGTTTTGTTTCAAACATATATTTTTTGTATCATGTAGGACTTTCTCCCCATCCATCACTTACCAGTTTAAGCTGGGCCTTTAGCAGATCAACACTCTTCCCATAGACTGCGGCTAGAGCTGCTACGTAACACAGCACCACACTATCAGGACAGAGGAGAGCACAAACACAGTCAGAATGTTATGTACAGGAGTCTGAACACATGGAAATAACCCATGCTGACCAAATGAGTCTATGCAGATATGGGCCTCCCATTTGTTGAGTTACAAAACAATATTACATCATCAAACACAAGGTAGACAGTAACACACTGACCCATGTACCTGCAATGGACAATCGGATCAGTAACATACTGACCAGATCGGACATGTTGCTTGCGTTGCAAAATAAATGTAGAAATACGTGTTATTCAATTATTGCACCCACTACTACTCGCATGCACCAACGAGCATCTGCGTTGCCAAGGGCTAAAATAGAAGTCCTTTCTATTTCTGATGCAGATCACGCTGCAATCGCAACTCCTCTTGCCTCTCCTCATTGGTTTACAGAAGCAGGTACCCATGTGCCATCTCCTCATTGGTTATACCCACGTGGGTGATTGAAAGACAAATTGTTTTGCCGGTTGTCATGGTAATACTATGAAAGTGTAGATACCAATCACCATATAAGTTCGAAGATGAAAAAGCCTGGGAGGAGGAGAGATGACTAGAAACGATTCAGTTGACCGTTGTGTGTGGATTAATTGTCAGAGTAGAGGACCTTTCCATTTCAGGTAAAATAACAATATGTACAGCAAGCTAGCTAAATAGGAGAAATTAGCGAGCATGTGCAAGCTAGCTAAATTGCCATACATATTTAATGCTTTTCGACCTGTCCCCAAATTAATGTAATTGGTTCAGAGTTTGTTTTGATATTTTAACCTGCGTGTCGTGATCGCGTTTGGTGTGGGGGGACAAAATACATTTATGCACGATGGCGCACGCGCACAGCCGGTTTGGGTTCCTTGTAAGACTAAATCACCCAGGAGAAAATTAAGAGATCAGTAAGACAAGGTGACTCACCAAGAGAAGATGAAGAGAGGGATGGAGAAGGCCTGGGAGCCCATGTAGAAGATGAAGTCCTGTGTTGCCAGGGAGAGAGTGTAGAAGGTGTTGGGAACGATACTCCACATCATAGTGAGAGAGCGGAACGGACCACAGCTCATAGAGGGATGGATCCTGAGGATGACATATCAACACCCTCACCAACTACCACCACTACTACACCTGGTCCATCTGCCACTACTATCCCTGCACTGTATAACAGGCTTCCTTCCTGTTAGAGGAAATCGTAGTTAAGATGAATAATTATGTATACATTATTGATATTCTAATACTATTATGTTATGATATGAAAAGTAAAAGTTATTGGTTAAGCTGTTACTGAAAATGTAAGCAGAACTAATTTGATTGTCTGTGCTTCTTGGGAAGGTCAAGGGGGAGAAAAAGCTTTTCAGACAAGATAAGAATGTTTGGGTTTTGTTCCATTGGTGAGAGAAAAGTATATCTTCTAGACAGGTTGTAATGTCTGGTTTATGAGGGGAGTAGAAAGCATCTCCGGACCTAAACAAAAAAACAACGGGGCTATCGTGGGAAACTGATGATGTCATTTTGAGTTTATAACCTGTGGAAATCTGTGTATGTGGTTAGTACTCTGGAATTAAACGCTCTTTAACCTGGCTTTTAAGACTGGTCTCGATCTACTTCATGCATAATTAATGAACTTACAATTCATTAATGAATTAGAAATGAGTGCTAATTGGTTTTGGCAATTAAAACATTAAAGAAATTTAGAATTCCTCTATCACTTCCTGCTGCAGTAGAGATAGAGTCTGCGTCCGAAGTGGCACCCTATTCTCTATATAGGGCACTATTTTTGACTATAGGCCCTGGTCAAAAGTAGTACACTATATAGTGAATAGGGTGTCATTTCAGACGTAGGCATAGTCACTCACTGGGCCAGGCTGTAGATCATGGCGACGAGGGCGAGGCCCCAGCCGAACAGCAACACCACCAGGAAGAAGATGGTGGAGGTGGTGGAGCGGAACGTCTTCACCGCCGGACGACAGTTAGAAAACAGAGTGACCTGGAGGAGGAGGGGGAGGAGGGGGGGGGGGTGGAGTGGGGAGGAGGGGGCGCGCGTTATTGTGATTGTGTAGTGAAACGGATCTGGGGCCAAACGTTCACTTGAGAAACCTTTCAGAAAATGAATAGATTACATTTCCATTATTGGTACAGTATGGAGAGCAGCCTGACCTTCTTGCAGTAGAAGAGGATGAAGAACTTGAGTGTGTTGATGAGAGGCAGCAGAGGGCAGAACAGAGCTCCAGTCCACACCACTGTCTGACCGTAGACCAGACCCAGCACATTGGGAGGCACCAAGAACTCCTGACGACCTACCCACCGGGTCAGTACACAGGAGTAGTGGTCCACAAACAACCTGCCACAGTATGGAAGAAGAGATTATCAATAAATATAATAGAGGATGACGAGCTCATAGATTGAGTTACACCACAGTGTACACTACCTGCGTGGAAACTCCACCAGGATAAGCATGGCGATGGTAATGAGGAAGTCAAACAAGGCCAGTTTGTACATCTCCTGTCCCACACGCGTCTCCCAGCACTGGGTGGCAGCAGCAAGACAGACAGACATAGCATGGGTGGTAAAGAAAATAGAAGATGATGCAACATGGTTGATACCAGTTCTGTACTGTAGGTAGAATCGGATAGAGATATCATCTTTTCAGCCTTTTCTAGACCAATCTGCTAAATTAGACCCTGACTGCTACCCAGGATACCATGCTGTATTAAGAGAGTGGTTACCGGATATTCCTTGTTGTTGTACTGGCAGAGCTCACATTTTGGACTATCTTTAAAGCAGGTGATCTGACTCCACAGAGTAAACAGCAGCACTCCCAGACTTATCATACGCAGAAACACTGACCTGAACACAGGAGGGAGGGACACAGGCAATATTCACACACACGTAGGCATGCACACACACTGGTTGAGTGAAGATCTAGCAAAGCGATAAGGTCACACACACACTAACCTAACGTAGCAGGCGTTAAATAAATGTCAAACTAGGGACTCGGCAGAGGCTACACACACACACACACACACACACACACACACACACACACACACACACACACACACACACACACACACACACACACACACACACACACACACACACACACACACACACACACACACACACACACACACACACACACCTGAACAGTGCCATGATGATGGTGGTACTAGGAGAATATCTCTCAAACAAGGCTATCTGGTCACACATGAAGGGCACAACAAAGTTTCCTGTTGTGATGACGATGGAAGGAAGGTAAACCCAGAACAGACCCAGAATGCCCTCTGCTCCAACCTGCACCTAGGAACCACAGGGAAAGGGTTGCAAAGGTCAACCAGAAAAGGTTAAAACAGCCCCAGGATACCCACCTCCCTGTATTGACTCAATATGACATGGAGAGGATGAAAGGCCAAACATCCAATCAATACTTTGTTTTGTTTCTTGTGTTTTTGACTGACCTGGCTGAAGACAGTAGCCTTGAAGATGCCAAAGAAAGCTCCTCCTATGAGGGCGAGGGAGACGAGCATGAGGAAGATACGTAGAGAACACAGACCCACTGTCTGACCTAAGGTTAGAGACGAAGCCTTTTTCTGTAGCCTCTCCTCCTCCAGGTCCACCTGACAGAGGGAGGAGACAGATAGAGGAGGTGAGAGAGAGTGGAGATGGGAGGAATAGAGGGGAGAGATCATACAGAGAAATTAGAGGGGAGGAAAGAGGAGGGCATCTTCAGTGACCCTGCAGTAAGAGGCAGAGCTCCTACCTGTAGCTGGTAGTGGATGCTTTTCTGTTTGAGTTTGGTGGCCCGGTCTCCCTGGCAACCGTAGTCCCAGCCAGTGAACACCATCTTGCTGTAACTGCCGGCAGCACCGCTGCCTGTTGCCACAGCAACGCGAAGTGCGCTCCCCATGCTGTATATGGGACCAATCGGAGGGGGGTTGGGGGGTAAGTAAGTCATTAGGTTTAATGTCTATTCTATCCATTTTATTTCTATGCAGATGGAAGTGTAGGGCATTCCAGAAGGTACCGTGCGATGATGCAGATGAGACAGAAGGCGAAGTAGAAGACGGAGGTGAGGAGGTAGGCCAGGGGCAGGTTGTAGTGGAAGCCACTGCTCTCTGCCACGGTGTTGTTATAGTAACCATAGAACATGTAGGAGTACTCCATGAAACCCTGGGAGAGGGAGATAGGTGGAGGGTGGGAAGTGGTGAGAGTGGAGCCTACTAGACTAGAAGCGTACCAGACTTGACATAAACTCACAAAATGACACAAACCCACAAGTAGACACAGACTGTACGTTATTTTTTATTTCACCTTTATTAAAACAGGTAGGCTAGTTGAGAACAAGTTCTCATTTACAACTGAACTGTGGCTATAAATAAATAAAGCAAAGTATTGCGACAAAAACAACAACACAGAGTTACACATAAACAAACATACAGTCAATAACACAATAGAAACGAAAAATAGAAACATCTATGTACAGTGTGAAAATGTAGAAGAGTAGGGAGATAGGCAATAAATAGGCCCTAGAGGCTAAAATAATTACAATTTAGTGATAGATGTACAGATGATGATGATGATGATGTGCAAGTAGAGATACTGGGGTGCAAAAGAGCAAGAGGGTGAGTAATAATATGGGGATGAGGTAGTTGGGTGTGCTATTTACAGATGGGCTGTGTACAGGTACAGTGATCAGTAAGCTGCTCTGACAACTGATGCTTAAAGTTCGAGAGGGTGATATTAGACTTCAGTTTCAGAGATTTTTGCAATTTGTTTCAGTCATTGGCAGCAGACAACTGGAAGGAAAGGCAGCCAAAGGAAGTGTTGGCTTTGGGGATGACCAGTGAAATATACCTGCTGGAGCGCGTGCTACGGGTTGGTGCTGCTATGGTGACCAGTGAGCTGAGATAAGGCGGGGCTTTACCTAGCAAAGACTTATAGATGACCAGGACCCAGTGGGTTTGGTGACGGATATGTAGTGAGGGCCAGCCAACTAGAGCATACAGGTCACAGTGGTGGGTAGTAAATGGGGCTTTGGTGACAAAACAAATGGCACTGTGATAGACTACATCCAGTTTGCTGAGTAGAGTGTTGGAGGCTATTTTGTAAATGACATCGCCGAAGTCAAGGTTCGATAGGATAGTCAGTTTTACAACGGTATGTTTGGCGGCATGAATGAAGGAGGTGTTTGTTGCGAAATAGGAAGCTGATTCTAGATTTAATTTTGGATTGGAGCTGCTTAATGTGAGTCTGGAAAGAGAGTTTACAGTCTAACAAGACACCTAGGTATTTGTAGTTGTCCACATATTCTAGGTCAGTACGTTCCAGAGTAGTGTTACTAGTCGGGCAGGAGGGTGCGGGCAGTAATCGGTTGAAGAGCATGCACTTAGTTTTACTAGCATTTAAAAGCAGTTGGAGGCCACGGAAGGAGAGTTGTATGGCTTTGAAGCTCGGTTGGAGGTTTGTTAACACATTGTCCAAAGAAGGGCCAGATGTATACAGAATGGTGTCGTCTACGTAGAGGTGGATCAGAGAATCACCAGCTTACACAGGCAGAAAGACAGACGGACGTGCAGACAGGCCAAGGCCTCTTAAAGCAGAGCTGTATGGTTTTGCATAATGAACTTCAGAGAAGTGATGTTCTCTGTGCTGTATTCAGTATATCTGTAACCAGTGGTACACAGGACTAGATTACACATGTTGTGTTTTCTCACCGTTCCAGAGAGTAAGTCCAGGAAGTACTGGTAAAACACCACCAGACCTTGAAGATTTGGATCATAGACCTTACACACATCTGGACCTGAGAAACACACACACACACACACACACACACACACACACACACACACACACACACACACACACACACACACACACACACACACACACACACACACACACACACACACACACACACACACACACACACACACACACACACACACACACACACACACACACTCTCAGCTGTTTGAAGATCAGCTAAGGTCACATTTGATCATGTTTCCCACCGCAGCCTTGGCACCGAACACCTCAGTTCCATGATCTGCTACTTTGTTAGGGACTCCATTCTCAAGCCCGTGAGTGAATACCAGTAACAACTGCTGCAATATTTGCAGTTTCAATCCCTCGATTGAATTAAAAGCCCATCCTCTAAGGCAGATCTGTTGCTATGATACTGCTACAGGGAACAGTGAGAAGATATTGTTTTATATTGGAGACACACATAATAAAGGTTAATAGACTGGACTGGAATAGAGATAGTGAATGTCACTCCAATGCCATCACCCTTTAACCAATCATGGGCCTGGTTTGAAAATGCATCCTCCAGTGCTGGCCTTACCAGTGCTGTCCACTGTCATGTTACTGGTGCTGGTGGATCTGAACACGATACTGGGGATGAGGATGAACCCAGCAATCAGCAAGAACGACAGGAAGTTGAGCACCACCAGGAAGCGCAGGAATATGAAGTAGGACTGGACACCACCGCCAAAGTGGCCTGCAAAGACAGAGGTCACAGGGCCATGTTGTGAATGTGAAGGCAACATAATTAACTACAACAGTAGCTCTGGAATGTTATTAATATTTTTCAGTATTTCATAATTAATTAAATTAAAAATAACATATATTGGGATGCAATGTCAGAATGTAATACATTTCAAATCCTACGTTACAGATGTCTTCTTTGTTTTAAGCCCATAACCATGTGTATGAGGTGTCTATTTTAGTTTCAAAAGAGATTTGTTTAAGACTACCAAGAAACACTGTGTGACTCTGATTTAGCCTAATGCAGGAGAAATGTGTGGAACTGAGGCCTTTAAGATATTGCTGAAAGCCTCGGGAAAACTTCATCGATATGTGTGGTCGTTGTGCGTGAAAATGCATATAGTTAAGTTCTGTATATGTCACATACAGTTGAAATCAGAAGTTTACATACACCATAGCCAAATATATTTAAACTTAGTTTTTCACAATTCCTGACATTTTAATCCTAGTAAATATTCCCTGTCTTAGGTCAGTTAAGATCACCACTTTATTTTAAGAATGTGAAATGTCAGAATAATAGTAGAGAGAATTTAATTTAATTTCTTTCATGACATTCCCAGTGGGTCAGACATTTACATACACTCAATTAATATTTGGTAGCATTGACTTTAAATTGTATAACTTGGGTCAAACGATTCAGGTAGCCTTCCACAAGCTTCCCACTATAGGTTGGGTGAATTTTGACCCATTCCTCCTGACAGAGCTGGTGTAACTGAGTCAGGTTTGTAGGCTTCCTTGCTCGCACATGCTTTTTCAGTTCTGCCCACACATTTTCTATAGGTTTGAGGTCAGGGCTTTGTGATGGCCACTCCAATACCTTGACTTTGTTGTCCTTAAGCCATTTTGCCAAAACTTTGGAAGTATGCTTGGGGTCATTGTCCATTTGGAAGACCCATTTTGCGGCCAAGCTTTAACTTCCTGACTGATGTCTTGAGATGTTGCTTCAATATATCCGCATAGTTTTCCTACCTCATGATGCCATCTATTTTGTGAAGTGCACCAGACCTTCCTACAGCAAAGAACCCCCACAACATGATGCTGCCACCCCCACAACGTGATGCTGCCACCCCCGTGCTTCACAGTTTGGATGGTGTTCTTCGGCTTGCAAGCGTCCCCCTTTTTCCTTCAAAATTTTTGTTTCATCAGACCAGAGGACATTTCTCCAAAAAGTACGACGTGGTCCCCATGTGCAGTTGCAAACCGTAGTCTGGCTTTTTTATGAAGATTTTGGAGCAGTGGCTTCTTCCTTGTACCTGTTTCCTCCAACATCTTCACAAGGTCCTTTGCTTTTGTTCTGGGATTGATTTGCACTTTTCGCACCAAAGTACTTTCATCTCTAGGAGACAGAATACGTCTCCTTCCTGAGCGGTATGACGGCTGCGTGGTCCCATGGTGTTTATACTTGCGTACTATTGTTTGTACAGATGAACGTGGTACCTTCAGGCGTTTGGAAATTGCTCCCAAGGATGAACCAGACTTGTGGAGGTCTACAATTTTCTTTCTGAGTTCTTGGCAGATTTCTTTGGATTTTCCCATGATGTCAAGCAAAGAGGCACTGAGTTCGAAGTTAGACCTTGAGATACATCCACAGGTACACCTCCAATTGACTCAAATTAAGTTATCAGAAGCTTCTAAAGCCATGCCATCATTTTCTGGAATTTTCCAAGCTGTTTAAAGGCACAGTCAACATAGTGTATGTAAACCTCTGACCCACTGGAATTGTGATACAGTGAATTATAAGTGAAATAATCTGTCTGTAAACAATTGTTGTAAGAATGACTTATGTCATGCACAAAGTAGATGTCCTAACTGACTTGCCAAAAGTATAGTTTGTTAACAAGAAATTTGTGGAGTGGTTGAAAAATGAGTTTTAATGACTTCAGCCTAAGTGTATGTAAACTTCCGACTTCAACTGTACATACAGCCCAGGATATAGATGTGTATGTAGTTGATGTTTGATTAACCATTGCCTGATTTGATTGAGTGATACAGTGTGATTGAATCTGTCACCTCCTATCTTATGCAGAGCCTTTCTCCACAGAGCTACGTAGGACATGACTCCCCCTGCATCTGTTCTGAACCTGCTCAGGGACTTGGCCTTGCTCCTTTTCCACGACTGCCAGCTAGTCACCACAGGCACACGCATCTGTTGCACCTCCCTGGAAGGGAGAGTAGGTGGGAGGAAGAGAAAGAGTATGTTTTTTTGGGAGAGGAGAGAAGTGAGAGAGCATAGTATGTTTGTTACCTTCAGGACCACAACAAAGGAATTGCACAGAGGCAGAGACGCTAGTAACTACTATGACCACTGAGGTCCCATACCGTATCGCTCTCTTCAGACGCATGGTCATAGGCCGCTCTCTTAGGTCCTTAGGGGGTCCCGAGTCACCCTCCTCTCCCCCCTCCGAGGGGGGAGAACCCCAGTTGAACTGAGGGCCATTCTGATTGGACACTACAGACTTACTCCGTAACCTCACCAACTGCTGGGCACCATGGTAACTGTGGGCTTGGAGAGGGCAGAGGAGGGCAAAGATATATACAGAGAAAAACTCTGAGTGATGTCCTGAGTAAAGCCCAGAGTCAGTGTAGTTGATTGGTTGTAGTTTTGGAAGAGTTGCAGTCTGTTGGTGCATTATACTTTTGTGGTACATAATTCAAGCATATTTAAAGTATACATTCTTGGAAAATCTCCCTTTACCATGTAATAGCATATTTAAAGTATACATTCTTGGAAAATCTCCCTTTACCATGTAATAGCATATTTTTGTATAGTACAAAACAAGTCATCCTAAGTAACCAGGAAGCAAATCACTGAACACAAAGGCACACCTGTACCGGAGACAGAACATACCACACCTACAAAACAGTTGTCGCACAGCTTACCCATAGTGGAGCTCGGTCTTTGTAGCTCACTGAACTCCATGAGACAGAGAGGATTCCACCAACACTTCAGAAACACTACAATCAAACAACCAGTCCTCCGTATCTCACTGCTAATTACAATGCTAATACATAGTTAATCCAGCACACAGGGCTTGCTCTTCTATGAGGTAGAATCCAGGAATCACTCCCCCTCAGACTTTGCTCCATGCAATTAATCATCTCTGCCACAGATACTTCCTTGTACGTTTAACCCATTCACTCCTGGTAGACTGTTAGGTTACACTCCACTCCACTTACATCCAACAGAACATGGACGTTAGTAACGAATGCAGTATCAACAAGCTGGGGTGTTACAAGACATTTGATGACTAGTTACAGGTTAGAGCCATAACGTAATCATGTAGGAGTGTTTACTGTCTGTGGTTCAGTTCATAAATCTTTCTGTACACTGATGTGACATGTTGTTAGGTAACCATAGAGGCAAGCCTGGGTGGGATTTGTGTGTTTGTGGCTGTGCGTGTGAGTATGTGCAAGGGGATAGAGGAACGTTGATCATTTTCAGGTCTGACAACTCCTATAGTAAGTAAAAAACCATAGAATGAACCATGTCAGATCAGAAATTGCAAGAGAAATGTGCACTAATAAAACTACAGCCAGCATCCATGAACAAACACCAATAAAGGACAAGACTTTAGACGTGTTGAATATCTGAGACATGTATTCCGTTGGTAACACTGAACTGTTACAAGGCAGGGAGAGTTACAATCATCATAGTATCAAGGTGAAACCATTCAGAAACAAAACAAAAATACACAAGAAATATTACATGTGACAGAGAGAAAGATGGAGAAGCAAAACCATCAAGGAATGTTTTCTATACTGGTCATGTACTGAAATGAGTTGGCTGATAAAAAAAACACAAGGGAGTCATTTCTTCGGGTTTTGGCACAAGGAAAAGGGAGGGTTTGGCTATATCAGATTGTGGTAAACAATAATAATACAATGCTTCCATGCTATCTAGTTAATTAAATGACAAGAAATATCATTCCAAATCACTTTTTGTATTCTACTGTCAGCACAATATATATATTTTAAATACCATTACATTTGTAATAAGATGGCAAATGCTTGGTCTTTCTATGACCTTACCTTAGCAGTCTGTCCTCAGTAACTGTCAAAAAGTTCTGACTGAGGACTGACTGGTAAGGTAGTAGCTTGGTCTTTCTATAACCTTACCGTAGCAGTCTGTCCTCAGTAACTGCCAAAAAGTTCTGACTGAGGACTGACTGGTAAGGTAGTAGCTTGGTCTTTCTATAACCTTACCTTAGCAGTCAGTCAGTCAGTCATCAGTCACTGCCAAAATGTTCTGACTGAGGCAACTTATTTCCTAATAGAATGCAATACTTTTGGCCCAGGTCTAACCAACAGTAGTGACCTGTCTGGGGAATAGCCGGGTGTCATTTGAGATGTAGCCAGTGACACACAGACAACAATAAAGAACAATAAATAAATATATATTCGCCATACAGTATATAATTACATCTCTAATCAAATAATCTCAGACACCCAGAACTCAATTCTGGCGTAATTGCAGCAGATGTTCTATTTATGTTACGTGCATCTGTCCACAAGAGATTACTAATCAAATAACTAATGACTACGGAAAGCAGGACAGATCATTTTTGTAAAGAAGAGATGAGTAAAATGCTCATTTACAGGTCAAATCAACAGATCACCCAAAACGACGTTTTAAATAATGCAGTAAAATAAATTCAGATTAAAATCAACTTAGCAAATACCTTAAGCAATTTATGTATTTTTCTAAACCACAGATTCCATTCTGAAATTTGCACGGGTCTTTTTGGTTCCAGTAGCCCCTCTTGACACAGTGAAAGTTATTTCAGGTTTCTTGGCCTTTACTCTGAGAACAAATCATCACTGAGGATGGCTCCACTTAATAATGACAGAATTTGTGTTCTTTCAACTTGGAGATTAGGGAGAAATGATCATCTTATCATAATATAAAACCTAATAAGAATGTTGAGGAAAGAGAACGTATACAACTGCCACATTCATTATGACTGGATCCTCTACATGCGTTTTAAAACTAGACCAGTAGAACTCAGTATGTACTCATGGCTATCCAAAGTTCACTTTTCTGCACTATTCTATAACTGATCATAGGAATGGTCTGATCAATGAAAACTCTAAAATATAAAGAAGCAGAAAATCTTGTTGCCCCGGGAAAATGCATTGTTGATTATGGCTTGAGATAAATGCCTGGGACTTGTATTTAACTTTGAGTAAATCATGCTTTGATGTCAATGGGATTAGAGATTTAGCCAAAAATACAGACTGAGTAACATACTTAGATCCCAGTTCAAATTGAGTCCTTGCTCTATGAATGGATTCAAGGGATGTGCCGCTGTGGTTATACACTACTTTATACTCTGTTTCAAGGCAGCATCTTGAACATACAATTTTGTGTCCTCTAAACTAATTGAAGTATATTTGTATGAAAATTGACTGTGATTTGAAATAAAATCACACATACATACGCACAAGTGAAGTAGCTGAATAATCTCCATCCCCCTGAACTTTGCCACTCGCACATCAAATAACATTCATTAAGCAAACATTCTTTCACCCAATTATACCTGTATGTACATGTGGTTTGTAATGTAATATCACCATGGCAACTGTTACTGGGTTACAACAATGTTCATAAGGATTCACTGTATTCAGCTAAAGGTCCAATGGTGTCTCCTGGTTAGGGAAATCCTACAACTTCATCTATTCTACCTCCCAACTGCAAATCCAACCCTAGTAGGGTCTTGGGGCCAGTTTGGGATTGAACAGAACTCTTCTCTACCAGGGGAGACATCACTGGACCTAACGGACAAAAGTGACCCATACAGATCAGTGACAGACAGCGCATTGTGGGAATAGTAGTTCTTTAGTAAACCTATCCTCCCCATACAGTACATCCTCCCATCCATCAAGCCATTCTCACTCTGTCTTCTCTCTCACGTCCTCTTGCTTCACCTCTTTCTTCTCCCCCTCAATTTTCTCCTCCTTTTCACTCTTCTTTCTCTCCCTCTTTCCTCCCTTCATCAGCCTCCCGAACAGAATGCAGGCCAGGGCGATGATGTGGATGATGAAGTAGATGGAGGTCCAGTAGTGGACGGTGTCGCTGGCCTTCAGCAGGACGAAGCCCATACACATGTAGTCATAGGCCCTCATCTTGAGGAACCAGTGGACCCAGTCGAAGGCACTCTGACCCCGGGGCCCCAGCTTGGCCCTGACCGACGCCTCCATGGCCGACTCAGCCGCAATACACAGAGGAATGGTGAGGAATGACAGGTAGTAGCCAGCGTGAAGGCCGTGCCAGTAGGCACTGATGAACATGGTCCATCCAGCCCTGGGAGAGAATTGTGAAACGTATGCATCAAATGACATTCAGACATCTTATCTGGCAGTTACAAATATATTGAAAGTTGACTGTAGTTTTGTAGTTGAACAGACTATGAGACAGTTTATTTTAGACACAACACACATGCCTTCTCTAGTGAACCTGCATATGGCCCTTACTTGAGTGCGTAAGCCTTGAAGGGGGAGTTGGGGTAGATGTAGTGATGTAGCCACCACTGCACAGTCATGTTCCAGTAGCGCATCCCGTGTCGGACCTTCACACAGAAGTCCGTGTTGTATGGGTCAATGTTCTGGATGGTTTTGAAGTCGTACACAACCGGACTTTCAGGGTCAGGGCTGGAGAGACCGAAGAATCAAAACCAAGATTAAACACTTAAATAATTATGAATTAATGTACTTTACTGTTTTTCCCAACTGGACTGAATATCCTGTGTGAGACTTGCCTGTAGTTGACAGTGGGACCCCCTCCTGGCTTGGAGAGCGCCCCCTCTGGGTAACAGCCCAGTCCTGCGCTGATGCAGCCAGCCTCTGCCCCACACCATGCAGCGTAGAACCGCATCCGGAACACAAAGAACACCACCGTCATGTAGAACAACCTGGGGGGGAGAGAGACCTCATTAATGTAGAACTACGAGTGAAGAGCAACAATGGTCTGGAATACTAAATAGACAAGAGTTCTGCCTCAATTCTGTTTCACTGGAATTGGTGCTTGTCCTTCAATTGTTTTCAGTCATCTGGGAAATCCATCCATTTAGCCCTTTATTATTTAATGCTTTAAATTCCCATAGCTCTCTGGAGAGGAACAGCGGTGAATGAACTCACAATTATGTTATGCCAACTCAATAAATATAGAAATAAAAACATTACTCTACCGTTCAAAAGTTTGGGGTCACTTAAATGTCCTTGTTTTCCATGAAAGCATACATGAAATTAGTTGCAAAATTAATAGGAAATAGTCAAGATGTTGACATGGTAATAAATAATGATTTTTAATTGAAATTGTAATTGTGTCCTTCAAACTTTGCT
Source organism: Oncorhynchus gorbuscha (assembly GCF_021184085.1). Classification (NCBI taxonomy): domain Eukaryota; kingdom Metazoa; phylum Chordata; class Actinopteri; order Salmoniformes; family Salmonidae; genus Oncorhynchus; species Oncorhynchus gorbuscha. The sequence goes on from NC_060191.1 coordinate 4,915,930, forward strand.
TTTGTCAAAGAATCCTCCATTTGCAGCAATTGAAGCTTTGCAGACCTTTGGCATTCTAGTTGTCAATTTGTTGAGGTAATCTGAAGAGATTTCGACCCCATGCTTCCTGAAGCACCTCCCACAAGTTGGTTTGGCTTGATGGGCCCTTCTTACGTACCATGCGGTCAAGTTGCTCCTACAACAGCTCAATAGGGTTGAGATCCGGTGACTGTGCTGGCCACTCCATTATAGACAGAATACCAGCTGACTGCTTCTTCCCTAAATAGTTATTGCATAGTTTGGAGCTGTGCTTTGGGTCATTGTCCTGTTGTAGCATTGCAAAATGTAGTGATAGCCTTCCTTCTTCAAGATCCCTTTTACCCTCTACAAATCTCCCATTTTACCAGCACCAAAGCACCCCCAGACCATCACATTGCCTCCACCATGCTTGACAGATGGCGCCAAGCCCTCCTCCACCATGCTTGACAGATGGCGCCAAGCCCTCCTCCACCATGCTTGACAGATGGCGCCATGCCCTCCTCCACCATGCTTGACAGATGGCGCCAAGCCCTCCTCCACCATGCTTGACAGATGGCGCCAAGCCCTCCTCCAGCATCTTTTTGTTTTTTTCTGCATCTCAACAATGTCCTTTCTTATCTGAACACCAAACTTAGATTTGTCTGTCCATAACACTTTTTTCCAATCTTCCAGTGTCTGTGTTCCTTTGCCCATCTTAATCTTTTATTTTTATTGGCCAGTCTGAGATATTTTTGTTTTTTCTGCAATGTCCTTTCTTATTTCAACTCTGCCTAACACTTTTTTCCAAAGTGTCTGTGTTCCAGCATAATCAGCCAGTCTGAGATATGGCTCTTTCTTTTCACTGCATTGACATTGAGACTGGTGTTTTGCAGGTATTATTTAATGAAGCTGCCAATTGAGGACTTGTGAGGCGTCTGTATCTCAAACGTGACACGCTAATGCTTCTACACCTGCATTGCTTGCTGTTTGGGGTTTTAGGCTGGGTTTCTGTACAGCACTTTGAGATATCAGCTGATGTACGAAGGGCTATATAAATAAAATTTGATTGATTGATTAATGTACTTGTCCTCTTGCTCAGTTGTGCACCAGGGCCTCCCACTCCCTCCCACTGGTTAGAGCCAGTTTGCGCTGTTCTGTGAAGGGAGTAGCAAACAGTGTTGTACGAGATCTTCAGTTTCTTGGCAATTTATCACATGGAATAGCCTTCATTTCTCAGAACAAGAATAGACTGACGAGTTTCAGAAGAAAGGTCTTTGTTTCTAGCCATTTTGAGCCTGTAATCGAACCCACAAATGCTGATGCTCCAGATACTCAACTAGTCTAAAGAAGGACAGTTTTATTGCTTCTTTAATCAGTACAAAAGTTTTCAGCTGGCATAATTGCAAAAGGGTTTTCTAATGATCAATTAGCCTTTTAAAATTATAAACTTGGATTAGCTAACACAACGTGCCATTGGAACACAGGAGTGATGGCTGCTGATAATGGGCCTCTGTACACCTATGTAGATATTCCTTTTTTTAATTTTTTATCTGCTGTTTCTAGCTACAATAGTCATTTACAACATTAACAATCTCTACACTGTATTTCTGATCAATTTGTTGTCATTTCAATGGACAAATAAAATGTGCTTTTCTTTAAAAAACTACCATTTCTAAATGACCTCAAACTTTTGAATGGAAGCATACCTTTTTTGATTACAAGCAATTTTTAACAACATTTTTACAAAATCAAGAGTGCTGATTTGCTACCTGAAGAAAAAGTGATGTTCCAGGAACTCTTCAGTGCGGACGTATGCCAGGGGGAAGTACATGTTGGCGGTCAGGAACAGAGCTCCGTAGACAGGCACCAACCTCAGCCTCAGCATGCAGGGTACCCAGCCAGGAAGGTCCAAGGAGCTGGGCTGCCTCAGCCAGTCCACATAGGTTTGGAACCGGAAGAACGGGCCTTTAGGGAGATGCAGGGATAAATGAAGGGATGAAGAGAGAGCATTGAGGGAGAAGTGGTAGGATAGACAAGGTGAATAGCACAAGTTAGAAAAGACAAGGAGACAGAGGGATCATTGGAGGACAAAAAAAGGATAGATTGCAAGGAGGAGTGTTAATGGGTGATGGACGAAGGAGTAAGTAAAAAAAAGGAGGGAGAGTTACAGGAAGGTCATGTAGTGGAAGAGAAAACGTAAGCAGACTCACACAATATTTTACTAGTGGCAGATAGAAAGAGAGAGAAACAGTTAAAATGGGTGCAAAAGCAAATGAGTGGCAAATCATACTAGATACATTTACACCACACACATACACACTGAAGCCATTCACCTGTCACCATATCAAAAAGAGGTCGAGAGAACTGTGGATATGTTGACAGTAGCCCTGTATGATAAAACAAACTAGGGAATGGGGCTAGACAGCCTTACCTGTCATTATACCCACATAGCAGTAGCTATAGGCTATCATATCATAGAGGGAAGGCTCTTGGGACAGTCCACCAACCACAGGAGACTTAGAGAATGAGCTCACTTCCTGTTTCTTCTCCAGGTGAAAACTCTGCACCTCATTGGCCAGACTGACCATCTGAAGGAAAACAAGTGGGTTGTTACTGTAAACAACATCATGATGCATTATTCCCTTGCATTTCATTAATCGTGTATGTCCTCCATCTCTTCCTGTAGATGTACCTTCAGAGTGAGGAGTAGCTGGATGGCGTTGGCAAAGGGTGTTGGCGGTGGCAGGCCGAACCATGTGACCAGTCTGAAGAAGAGGAGGTAGAGGAAGGTCCAGGCCAGAGAGAGAGCTGGGGCACTCCTGAAGAAGGTAAACAGGGGAATGGGTGAGAGAGAGAAGTTCCTGACTGTCACTAAATAGTGGCACACCATTACGACACAGGAGTGTTCTACAGTGTCTGTTGATACAGTGGAAGTCAGAAGTTCACATACACCTTAGACAAATGCATTTCAACTCAGGTTCACAATTCCTGACATTTAATCCTAGTAAAAAGTCCCCGTAATAGGTCAGTTAGGATCACCACTTTATTTTAAGAATGTGAAATGTCAGAATAACAGTAGAGAATTATTTCTTTCAGTTTTTATTTCTTTCATCACATTCCCAGTGGGTCAGAAGATGATATACACTCAATTAGTATTTGGTAGCATTGCCTTTAAATGGTTTAACTTGGGTCAAAAATTTCAGGTAGCCTTCCACAAGCTTCCCACAATAAGTTTGGTGAATATTGGCCCATTCCTCTTGACAGAGTTGGTGTAACTGAGTCAGGTTTGAAGGCCTCCTTGCTCGGACACGCTTTTTCAGTTCTGCCCACAAACTTTCTATGGGATTGAGGTCAGGGCTTTGTGATGGCCACTCCAATACCTTGACTTTGTTGTCCTTAAGCCATTTTGCCACAACTTTGGAAGTATGCTTGGGGTTTGGAAGACCCATATGTGACCAAGCTTTAACTTCCTGACTGATGTCTTGAGATGTTGCTTCAATATATCCACATCCTTTTCCATCCTCATGATGCCATCTATTTTGTGAAGTGCACCAGTCCCTCCTGCAGCAAACCACCTCCACAACATGATGCTGCCACCCCCGTGCTTCTCAGTTGGGATGGTGTTCTTCGGCTTGCAAGCCTCCCCCTTTTTCCTCCAAACATAATGATGGTCATTATGGCCAAACAGTTCTATTTTTGTTTCATCAGACCAGAGGACATTCTTCCAAAAAGTAAGATATTTTTCCCCATATGCAGTTGCAAACCGTAGTCTGGCTTTTTTATGGCGGTTTTGGAGCAGTGGCCTCTTCCTTGCTGAATGGCCTTTCAGGTTATGTCAATATAGGACTCATTTTACTGTGGATATAGATACTTTTGTACCTGTTTCCTCCAGCATCTTCACAAGGTCCTTTGCTCTTGTTCTGGGATTGATTTCCACTTTTCGCACCAAGTATGTTCATCTCTAGGAGATAGAACGCGTCTCCTTCCTGAGCTGTATGACGGCTGCAAGGTCCCATGGTGTTAATACTTGCGTACTATTGTTTGTACAGATGAATGTGGTATCTTCAGGCGTTTGGAAATTGCTCCCAATGATGAACCAGACTTGTAGAGGTCTACAATTTATTTTCTGAAGTCTTGGCTGATTTATTTTGATTTTCACATGATGTCAAGCAAAGAGGCACTGAGTTTGAACGTAGGCCTCGAAATACATCTACAGGTACACCTCCAATGGACTCAAATTATGTCAATTAGCCTATCAGAAGCTTCCAAAGCCATGCCATCATTTTCTGGAATTTTCCAAGCTGTTTAAAGGCACAGTCAACTTAGTGTATGTAAACCTCTGACCCACTGGAATTGTGATACAGTGAATTATAAGTGAAATAATCTGTCTGTAAACAATTGTTGGATAAATGAATTGTGTCATGCACGAAGTAGTCCTAACTGACTTGCCAAAACTATAGTTTGTTAACAAGAAATGTGTGGAGTGGTAAAAAACGAGTTTTAATGACTCCAACCTAAGTGTATGTAAACTTCCGACTTCAATTGTATATAATTACTTTATTTTGAGTAATGTCTCTTCGGGCTGGGAATTGCCAGGGACCTCACGATAAGATATTAGCACGATACTTTGGAGCTGGTACAATATGTATTGCGATTCGATACTGTGATTTTATTTGCGATTCGATGTTCCAAACATACTTCTTACCATATGTCTGCTGCAAAGGGACAAGAGAACCATGAAAACACAAGTTGTGATCAGTAATGGAAATAAGTCCTGAAAACAAATTGGCTCCGGGTTTAAAAAGAAGATGGAGAACAAGTTATGAAGGAAAAATACTGGAGTTTTGTTGAAGGTACAACTAGCACACAATAAATTATATTGCGATATTGTCAAAACGATACAAAATAATATCTTGGTATGTAACTGCATGGATTTCTCCCCCCCATCATTAATGTCTCACCGCCAGCTGCTCTTGATGATGATCCATGTTCCAAGCACTGTCACAAGCGAGTGGAGGGCATGGACCTGGCAGGTTGCTATGGTGATCGAGAGGCCCAAGAGCAACGCTGCCCCCTGCTTCACTGGAGGACCTACAGCAACAATAACACCCACACACATTTCACTTACAATGAACCTTCAGAGCAGAGCAGATAGGCCTATTATACATGTGTTAACATTTTTTAAAACATGTTATCCTGATTGCAACCGCCTTTTCATTCTTCTGTCCTGCGTGTTACCAGAATGTATTGAAAATAAAGAATTGTGTTTTTCAGTGTTCATATAGTCTAGGAGACACCATATAGGTTGGGTGTATTTATTTGACGGCTAGATGGAATACTCACTCGGATACCGGAATAGGAACCCGATGGGGATGGAAGCAGCGAGAATTCCCAAGTAGACCAGCTCATCAGGAGACATCTCTCTGCAAACAGGTACACAACACACACAGTATACAGTATGATCATGGTAACTTAAATAGGTCCTCTGTGCTGCATGGAAAAATGCTATGAGAAATTTGACTGCAGTTTGCATACAGCATCATTATGACAGTGATAAAGCCTGCGATTGACAACTTAATGTCTGTTCTATTCGAAGTTGCTATGCATGTTGGTTCCTCAATACACACATATTGGTACAAGCTCAGTAGTATAAGAACGTGTTTATAACATGCACATGACTCAACATCACATCGTCATGATCAAAATGTTACACCACTGACGTGAGTTAGTGTGTGGACTGAATCAGAACTCGCCTGATCATGCCATGGATGGAGTAATCACAGAATTGCAACATACGCGTTACAAATGTTAGCACACGCTAAGCTAGTTAGCTACTGCAGCCTTGCGTGACACCAGAGGAAATACCGCAGTGACAGGGGAAATATTTGTTCTAGAGGATCTTCTATAGGCGATAAATTACTCATTCTAGAAACGCAAAAAATGTGGCTAGCTATCCCCCAGGACCACAACAAGCTAACTTGCTACAGTAGCAGCCAATGTTAGCTCTTAGCTCAATGATTGTATTCCCTGTAGATGTACATCTCTGTTCAAAGGATGTAGCTAAACTTCTAGAGTAAACGTACTTACGTTTAAATTCAGGCCGACATTCAATATAGTTAACAATCCCTGGAACAAATATTCAAGCACAGTGATGATTTGGTAAATCCCACTTCCTACTACCGCAACAACGTGTCAATCACAACCAAAACCCCGCCCACGGACACTGCCCAGTCCATAAATGAAGGCAGTACGTTTCAAAAAGTATAAATCATTCTGCTTGACATGGTTTGGAATTTTACATTAATATAGCGAACCCATTAATTCTTGAGGAATATTCCTTAATGTCGCATAAGCTTTGTTCAACTGTCATACCCAATGATACAACAAAAATACACTGCTCAAAAAAATAAAGGGAACACTAAAATAACACATCCTAGATCTGAATGAATTAAATATTCTTATTAAATACTTTTCTTTACATAGTTGAATGTGCTGACAAGAAAATCACACACAAATGATCAATGGAAATCAAATTTATCAACCCATGGAGGTCTGAATTTGGAGTCACAAACCAAATTAAAGTGGAAAACCACACTACAGGCTGATCCAACTTTGATATAATGTCCTTAAAACAAGTCAAAAATTAGGCTCAGTAGTGTGTGTGGCCTCCACGTGCCTGTATGACCTCAATACAACGCCTGGGCATGCTCCTGATGAGGTGGCGGATGGTCTCCTGAGGGATCTCCTCCCAGACCTGGACGAAAGCATCCGCCAACTCCTGGACAGTCTGTGGTGCAACGAGACATGATGTCCCAGATGTGCTCAATTGGATTCAGATCTGGGGAACGGGCGGGCCAGTCCATAGCATCAATGCCTTCCTCTTGCAGGAACTGCTGACACACTCCAGCCACATGAGGTCTAGCATTGTCTTTAGCATTAGGAGGAACCCAGGGCCAACCGCACCAGCATATGGTCTCACAAGGGGTCTGAGGATCTCATCTCGGTACCTAATGGCAGTCAGGCTACCTCTGGCGAGCACATGGAGGGCTGTGCAGCCCCCCAAAGAAATGCCACCCCACACCATGACTGACCCACCATCAAATCGGTCATGCTGGAGGATGTTGCAGGCAGCAGAACGTTCTCCACGGTGTCTCCAGACTGTCACATGTGCTCAGTGTGAACCTGCTTTGTGAATAGCACAGGGTGCCAGTGGCAAATTTGCCACTCTTGGTGTTTCCTGGCAAATGCCAAACGTCCTGCATGGTGTTGGGCTGTAAGCACAACCTCCGCCTGTGGACGTCGGGCCCTCATACCACCCTCATGGAGTCTGTTTCTGACCATTTGAGCAGACACATGAATTTGTAGTCTTCTGGAGGTCATTTTGCAGGGCTCTGGCAGTGCTCCTCCTGCTCCTCCTTGCACAAAGGCGGAAGTAGTGGTCCTGCTGCTGGGTTGTTGCCCTCCTACGGCCTCCTCCACGTCTCCTGGTAGCGCCTCCATGCTCTGGACACTACGCTGACAGACACAGCAAACCTTCTTGCCACAGCTCGCATTGATGTGCCATCCTGGATGAGCTGCACTACCTGAGCCACTGGTGTGGGTTGTAAGACTCCGTCTCATGCTACCACTAGAGTGAAAGCACCGCCAGCATTCAAAAGTGACCAAGACATCAGCCAGGAAGCATAGGAACTGAGAGGTGGTCTGTTGTCACCACCTGCAGAACCACTCCTTTATTGGGGGTGTCTTGCTAATTGCCTATAATTTCCACCTGTTGTCTATTCCATTTGCACAACAGTATGTGAAATTTGTCAATCAGTGTTGCTTCCTAAGTGGACAGTTTGATTTCACAGAAGTGTGATTGATTTGGAGTTATATTGTGTTGTTTAAGTGTTCCCTTTATTTTTTTTAGCAGTGTATAAATGCAACATGTAAAAGTGTTGGTCCCATGTTTCATGAGCTGAAATAAAAGATCCCAGAAATGTTACAAAATGCTTAGTTCTCTTAAATTTTGTGCACACATTTGTTTACATCCGTTAGTGAGCATTTCTCCTTTACCAAGACAATACATCCATCTGACAGTTGTGGCATATCAAGAAGCTAATTAAACAGCTTGATCATAACACAGATGCACCTTGTGCTGGGGACAATAAAAGGCTACTCTAAAATGTGCAATTTTGTCACACAACACAATGCCACAGATACCTCAGGTTTTGAGGGAGCGTGCAATTGGCATGCTGACTGCAGGAATGTCCAATTGAGCTTTTGCCAGAAAATTTAATATTAATTTCTCTACCATCGTTTTAGAGAATTTGGCAGCATGTCCAACAGGCCTCACAACCACAGACCACATGTTGCCAAGCCAGCCCAGGACCTCACCTGTGGGATTGTCTGAGACCAGCCACCCGGACAGCTCATTAAACCTTTTTGTTGTTTTTGAAAACCTTAGACTTTCTGCACAAACTGTTAGAAACCGTCTCAGGGAAGATCATCTGCATGCTTGTCATCCTCACCAGGATCTTGACCTGACTGCAGTTCTATGTCGTAACTAACTTCAGTGGGCAAATGTTCACCTTCGATGGTCACTGGCATGCTGGAGAAGTGTGCTCTTCGTGGATGAATCCCGGTTTCAACTTTCCCGGGAAAATGGCAGACAGCGTGTATGGCGTCATGTGGGCGAACGGTTTGCTGATGTCAACAGTATGAACAGAGTGCTCCATGATGGCAGTGGGGTTATGGTATGGGCAGGCATAAACTGAGAATCGAATGCAATTGCATTTTATTATTGGCAATTTGAGTGCAGATACACCACGATGAGGCCCATTGTTGTGCCATTCATTGTGTTCAGTGTATATATCCCATTAGGACCCTGAAATAAGCTTGTTTTATGCCATTGTTAAACATGGTTAATATCATTTCATATTATGGATATTTGTTCCTTGCACCCATAGCCGTCTATGAATGGGTTTACATTTCCCCAGCACCATGACTGAGTGGAGGGCTTTATCATGTCAACCTCTGACCTAAATTTCAAGTGCCAAATTTATGAATATCAGTCTAACTCGGCTGTTAGATAAAACGTGCATTTTACCTAGTTATTCCCCATGAATCCACAATCCTATGGGAGCGTCATGGCAGACTAAGCACTTACCCTGTGCCATTTACTTATTGAGACAGCCTACAGGGAGGTCAGACCTGGCATTATGGTGCCGGGACAACCTCAGCAAGACAAAGGAGCTGATCGTGGACGACAGGAAACTGAGGGCCGAGCACGTCCCCATGCATTGCTGGGGATGTTGTGGAGCAGGTCGAGAGCTTCAAGTTCCTTGGTGTCCACATCAGTAAACTATCATGGTCCACACGTTGATAACTGCACACCTCTTCAGGTTGAAGAGATTTGGCATTGGCCTTCAGATCCTGAAGCACTACAGCTACACCATTGAGAGCAGCTTGACTGGCTGCATCACCACTCGGTATGGCAACTGCTCAGCATCCAACCGCAAGGCGCTAAAGAGTAGTGCTTATGGCCAAGTGTATAACTTGAGCTGAGCTCCCTGCCATCCAGGACCTCTAACCCAGGCAGTGTCAGAAGGCCCTAAAAATTGTTAAGACTCCAGCCACCCAAGTCCCAGTTCTGATAACAGGGAACACTAATGCACCAGGTCTGAAACCAACATGATACTCCACAGCTCCTACCCACAAGCTGTCCAACTGCTAATTAGTTAACCAATAGCTAGATGATCTGCATTCACCTTTTTGCCCTCTTGACATGTCACCATTCAGTCCATTGACTAGTCACTTATCTACTTCAATTCCTTGATACCCCTGCATACCAATTTGTAAGTCGCTCTGGATAAGAGCGTCTGCTAAATGACTTAAATGTAATGTAAAATGTATCAACCTGGTCTCTGGCCAGGTTATGGTTAGTCAGCAATTTCTCTCCACTGTTGGGAACAGCACATAAGCAAGCAGTTCTGTTAGTCTACACCTGTTTACAAAGCATGTGAAACATTTGATTAGTTGTCACTTCCAACAGCCAACCGAGCAAGTCAGAATTATATTATCCCTATAAAATGTCTAGCAATGACACATCTACAACCCTAACGTAGCCATTATGTGTAGTCAATTATTGTGCAGAGGCCTTAACTAGTCAGTTTCCACCACAAAGTAAAAATTCACAAAAATGTGGTCAAATAATGGTTTTATTATTGAAAAACAGGTAGTGCCAGACACTAACACACCCAGTCAGCCTCCATTTTAATCCTCCTCTTCCTCATCAGCTCCCCCAGCACCACCCTGGCCCTTCTTGGCATTCTTTCTCTTGACACGGCCGGGGCGTCCTCCACCGTATGGTGAACGCAGGGAGAAGTCAATGTGCTTCTGGCTGTCCAGGCGCACCACGAAGGAGGGGATGTTGACTACCTGCTTGCGCACACTGGAGAGAAAGGAGACTTCAATGAGTGGTTTGTTCCTCCCCACTTATTAGCATAGACAAATAACCATCAGATGGGAATAGTTTGGCATCAATGACAGGCCTCATTCACGAGGAATTCTTGACACCACAGGAAGTCTGAATATTAATTTTAATCATCGGCCTGCCTGATGAGGTAAAGTACTCTTACCAAACTAAATTGAAGACCATTGCAATTGCCTTAAAAGTCAAATACACTTGATAGTTTGCCGTGACCATTAGCACACATCTGCCAGAGTTGCAATCCTCCATACATTACCTGTCAGCAAATAAGACAGTAGCAGTCTGCCTCTCGCTTGGTTCTGGGCAGTCTTATAGACAAGGTATACAGTCTGTTACTGCATTGACCTTGCTGAAACTGTTTGCCCACTCTTGATGGGCAGGATTGGCTCTGGGCAGTCATAGACAAGGTATACGGTTTGTTACCGAATTGACCTTGCTGAAATGTTAAACCACGCTCAGGGATGAGCTATCGTTTGTGAGGCCCTCTAAGGATTGAGAAAGTATCTTGTGAGTTGTGCAGTTTCAACTCATAATAGTTATCTGAACAGTTAGTGTAGGCATGTTGTTTAGAAATGTAAATGTTACAAATAGTTTAACAACCAGTCAAAAGTTCATCATCGAGCCTATTTAAAATAACAGAGCAGTGTAACGATCTACCGACTTGTCCTTTCTAACATGGCCAGCTAGTGAACATCAACAGCTTACCGGATGTGCCTCTGGCGGATGAGAACGCGGGCGTGGTGGATGCTCTTAGCAAGGCCCAGCTTGAAGACCTGCGTCTGGAGCCTCCTCTCCAAGAAGTCCTCCACCTTCAGGCCCAGGATGTAATCGAGCTTCATCTTGCCCTCATCCAGCACACCGATTCTCACCAGACGCCTGAGCAGGGCGTTACCTAGGAGACAGGATACAGCAATTTTCAGTCACTGATCATAACATAGGGCCCTCTATGGCCCTAATCAGGGACTGTTTGAGACCTGGAACACCAGGTGGGTGCAATTAATTCAGGTAGAACAGAACCAGCAGTAATCTGGACCTCTTAGGGTAAAATCTGAATACTCCCGATTTAAGGCATCTGGAAATCTGACTAACGGCCTCATTCACGAGGAATTCCTGACACCACAGACAATCTGAATATCGAATATTTAAATCATTGGCCGATATCTCACTAGCTAACAGCTCAAAGGACTTTCACGAACAGTCAAAATATAGCTCACAGAACCATCTAGCTGTGGTGTACCTTCAAAAAGACGCTTGGGGTCCTTCTCATCCAGAGTGAGCAGCTCTCTGGCGGCCTTGCGGATCTTGGCCAGGGTGAACTTCACCCTCCACACCTCACGCTTGTTCCTCAGACCATACTCCCCTGAGATTAAAAATAACTTACTTAAAAAAATACATGGTATTTAGAGACAAGCAGATTCAATATAAATCAAAACCTGTTATTTGCACACATACCGATAAGTTTAAGCTCCTGGTCAAGACGAGACTTCTCGAAGGGGCGGCGGGGTGTGACATATGTCTTACGACAAACCCAACTCCTGGCAACGGGCATGGTGGATCAAAGTGCCTGAGAAATAAGAATTGATATGGCTGTTCAGTTCCAACATTGCGATTACACAAGTGATTATACTGAATTTCAACCCATGCTAATTATTCTGCAGACCATCTTAAGTCACACATTAATACTTAACATGTTTAATAAGGCAATTATGCTATTAGCAAAATATAAGTACATTTAATTTTATGGATCAGGCTCGGTTCACTGACAGGCTCCGACAGTGGTACTTCGTAACTTGGCTGGCGAAACAAAGTGGGAACTTGTTAGCTATTTAACTAGCGTCAACGGATTCATATAAATCGACAATTTATATTAAGGATCCCCCCACCTAGACAACTGCAAATTGTTAATGTAGTTTGATAAAGTGTAAAGCTTTTGAGAAGATGCAGAGACATCTACAGCATAGTAACGTAAAGGCCTCACCGGCGATGTCACTCTTACTAGCTAGCTAACGTTAGCGTGCTAACCACGTTGTACAGTGCGTGGACGACTGACATGATCGAATAAGGCAGAAGTTAAGCCAAACATATACAAAATATGTTGGTCGGTGTAACCGAAATGCACAACTAAACGTGTAAATACATGACTTCTCAACATTGCGACCCTGCTTCTATGGAAAAACAAGACAGACTAAAGCGCATAATACGTTATTACCTGTCTCCCACAGGCCAGTAGATAAAGAGGAAGTCAAATTGGATCTCTCCATTATTTATATGGATCCCGCGAACTACATTTCCCAAAAATATGTGACGACACCACTTCAAAGCAGCAGTTTGTGAAATACCTCCATCTGTTGTTCAACTGTACAACTACAGCTCTGTCCGTCAAACTAAAACCGTTTCTGTTTACTTGCTGAACAAGAACAACTAACTTTTCAAACAACTATCTAAGTCTAGTGTATTACACAGAATGAACGTTGGATCACCTAGGTATGCCATGTATTATTTTGTGAGCTGTTGTGTAGGCCTCTGTTCGGTTATTGAACATAGTTTAGAAAATATCTTTACAAATGTGTAACGTTATGTGTATTAGCCCGCATCCTATGTCGGGGCTGTGTGTGTGTGTGTGTGTGTGTGTGTGTGTGTGTGTGTGTGTGTGTGTGTGTGTGTGTGTGTGTGTGTGTGTGTGTGTGTGTGTGTGTGTGTGTGTGTGTGTGTGTGTGTGTGTGTGTGTGTGTGTGTCAGTGCTACTGGGAGACAGAGAGCAGAGATGTATGTACACACAACAAATGGACCAGAGTGTGTGTTGATTCATTCATTTTTTTTGTAAGGGTAGCTAATGCTTTTAGAAAAGTGATAGCCTACTAACCACCACACCCACTCAAACGACATGTTGCATGTGCACTCACAACAAAAGAGCGTGCATATGGTACCTAGTAGTAGGCTAATTGACAGATTGAGAGAGAGGGTGTGGAGGTGGCAGAGAGAGAGAGAGAGAGAGAGACAGGGACTATTTATAACACCTTGAAACGGGACCCTTTACATGTGTTTCTGTCTGTCAGGCTGACCAACTGACAGGCTGACAGACACACAGCAGTGTTCTTTCTAACTTCTCTGCCATATCCTGTCTTCCTATCTAGACAGGTTGACTGTTTCTTAGTTCAGGGAGTTTGTTTTAATTGTTTTAAGCTGAGAGGTTGACTGTTGACAGTTATCTTTCTGACTTTCCAGCTCTTCCTCTCATTCACTTGGACCTTCTGTGTTTTCATCACTTGGATTCTACTCTCTCTTCTTAGATTTTCCTGCCTTGTTTTTTTCATCTCCTCTGAGCATAACATCCTCTCCCTTTCCCCCTTCACCCTCTCTTGTCCTCCCATCTCCCCACCGTTCCCTCTGTCCTGGTGGTTTTTCGGGCTATGCACCATGCTCTCTTCTCCTACAATGATTCTTCAGCCTTACGGACTGCCCGTCTATCCCCAGGGTGCCCAATGTTACCCCAGCCTAGTACAGGTAATCTACCTCTGTCTCTGTCTCTCAATCCCCCTGTTTGCCTTTTCCTTCTCTCTCCTGGTTCCTACCATGTTTTAGGCCGGGTGTGTAGCATTGGATGTCTTTCCTAGTACTCTGTCAGTAGACCCAGAGCCACATACAGAGATCAGCAAACTATCCTGCATAGCTGTTGGTGTGAACATGGGCCCCCATTGAATTCTGTATACATGGCTCTCATCTCAAGCGTCATTGAGATAGTTTGGTTTTGAGTCACTGGATTTGCTGAATCACTGGCCCGGGGAATGACATGTCATCATGACACAAACAACAGGTTGGAGGGCCTGTTTGTGAAATGGAAAGGGACATTCAGATGAAATCTATTCAGGCCCAGTATTACACATTATAAATGATACTGTTTGTGTTTGTCATGATGATGATGATAGCAGTGGTTTATTGAACTAGATTTCAAAATAATCCAAATTCTGATGTTTAGTTCAGAGTAGTTCACAGCAACTGGTTGCCAGTGTAGATTTGTATCATGAGCTTGCAAACAGCTGCATCTAGGCCTAAATACGGTTGATAGGGCCAAACCCATTTGTTTTAATTGCAATGACACACTGGCAGTTATATTTAATCTGCAGGTCTCAGTGGTGCCAGCAGGTGGTTTTGTTATTGTGTGTGTGTTCCGTGAGTCCCTGACAACCCATTGGTGAATGCCAGCACAGATATGATGTGTGTCTGGAATCTATCTTCCTTGTCTCTCTGTGTCACAGCCCCTGTATTTTTAGCCTGTTCCTTGAAAAGTAGATTAACACAGAGAGAGAAGGCTCCCCTGTCATGCAGATAAGGGGGACACTGATATCCTGATAGAGTGTAGCCTAAGTAGGGGATGAGGACCAGTGTACTGTGCTATGATCAGAACATACCAGCGGAGTAAAATGTCTGATGATCTGTTTGTTACCGTACTGTATGTAATATACACTAAGTGTACAAATCATTAGGAACAACTTCCTAATATTGATTTGCACCCCCTTTTGCCCTCAGAACAGCCTCAATTTGTTGGGGCATTGACTCTACAAGGTGTCAAAAGCATTCCACAGGGATGTTGGCCCATGTTGACTCCCATGCTTCCCACAGTTGTGCCAAATTGTCTGGATGTGTTTTGGGTGGTCGACCATTCTTGATACACATGGGGAACTGTTGAGCGTGAAATCCAGCAGCCTTGCGGTTCTTGACCCACTCAAATCTGTGCGCCTGGCACCTACTACCATACCCCGTTATTAAATATTTTATCTTGTCATTTACCCTCTGAATGGCACACCGACACAATCCATGTCTCAGTTGTCCCAAGGCTTACAAATCCTTCTTTAATCTGTCTTCTCCCCTTCATTTACAATGACTTAAGTGGTTTTAACAGGTGACATCAATAAGGTAGCATAGCTTTCGCCTGGATTCACCTGGTCAGTCTGTGTCATGGAAAGATGTTTTGTACACTCAGTGTAAACATACTGAATAGAGTAGACCATAGGGTGTGTGAGTGTTTTTGTCTGTGCGTTTGTATCCCCTGCTTTATGAGCCCTCTTAAAGGGCACATCAGCAGTTTCCTGTCATCTTCGGAGTGTAAATCCTCCAGCAGCTGTCCCAGCAACCACCTGTCTCAGAGCCGGTGACCTTTGACCCTGAGTCCTGACAGCTGAATAGGGGGAGGAAGGACAGAGGGGAACAAATGGCAATCAAAAATAAAGTTGAGACACATGGAGAGATACTGTGTATAATGTTTGTTTGCTGACAATGTAATACTGTACTGGGAGTGGGAGACAAAGAGAGAGAGAGAGAGAGAGAGAGAGTGTGTGAAGGTGGCCAGTGCTAGTATCAAATAGATTCTATTATCTCCCCCTGTCAGACACTCTCCATGTATGGTGTGAGCTTGGGAAGGTCAGATATTGGGGGGTGAGGTGGGGCGGCGGACACAATACAGGCATGTGTGTCGGTGTTGACATGTCCTCTAACATGGCCCAGTTACTGTGTGTACTGATTGCCAGGATCTGCCATGTGAAAGCTAAAAGGACAGTTTCTGAATTATTATGCGTCAACCCTGGAATAAACCCAGATATACAACACACATGCCTTCCAATATTAGCAGACAGGACGCAGAGTAGTACATGTAAAAGCATGTTATCTTTCAAGGTTTTACTATGATTTTTTTACATGGTTGTTGTTTTGGCCCATTTGAAAGCACTATGTAAGATGATGTGCTAAATGACTAATCTTGTAAATGATATGCCTGTAAATCTATTCTAGAGACCCAATACATTCTAGATGGTATCAGTCTCATTCCTGACCATCTCCCAGTGGGAATTTCTAAAGTAAGAATTCAGAGGTATAGGAGGAACACCTGTGTGGTCTGTCAAGAGAAATCGTGTACTTTGTACTGAAACCCCTGATGTTTGATAGGAAGAATCTGAGACCTACACAGACAAGGTGTTCCTTTTCCACTCCTAGTGAACTAAGATAGTATATCTTATATTTAACATTACATTTACATGTTAGTCATTTAGCAGATGCTCTTATCCAGAGTGACTTACATTTAGTTCATTCATCTTAAGATGGCTAGGTGGGACAACCGCACATCACAGTCATAGCAACTACGTTGATCCTCAATAAATGAAGTTATCAGCAAAGTCAGTGCTAGTAGGAAAAGACAAGTGCGAGTGTTAGTTCATATCTTAGTATAGTGAGACCTTTGATGCTGCGGTTTTACCTGCAGTAGCCACACTGTCTTCTTAGACCTATGAGAATGTAGGAAACTCTCCCTGCGTTACGCATCAGAATCAGCTGATCATACAAGGTTTAAATGATCAGATCAGCTTTCGTACCTTCCTCCACTTCGCCCTCTTCAATTTCACCATCAGTCCTATCTCACCCCATCCGATGAGTGCAACAGCTGATGGACAGATAGAGGAGGAGGAGGAGGAGGAGAGGTTGGAGAGAACAACATGAATCTGTATTCCATTACAGCCAGTCTGATATATAGGCCTTTAGACCTTGTGACACTTACTATGTTTACAACTGTAAAGGACAACATAAAAATCTACTAATGGCTCTGCCAATCTTCTGGTTGACCTCTGGTCAGTTTCAGAGTAGAGATATAAGGGTTTATTAATGTGTTTTAATGTGAAAGATATAAAACTACCCAAATGTTTCCTGCCTGCTTTTGTCTCTTCAAAGAGTCTGGTCAAAGAGAAGGTATTGGAATGATATGAATATTTACAAGGCATAGGAATATTTATAAGCCAATACATCAGCAATTACAGGGTAATAATACGGATAGTATTCTTAGAGGTGACCTTTTAGTGGGCAAGTTGAAGTACGGCTACAGTATTAGCTTTTAATGTAGAAATTACACATTTTTGTGTAGCTCTCCTAAATTTTTAGTGTGTTTCTGTGAGGAGCGGGAGGCGGTTAAAAGTTATTGACAGGTACAAATGACCACAGCTGGCATAGCCCCCCCAGCTCCCCCTGCTCCCAGAACTCCTGTCATGCGATTGGTGGTTAAATAGAACTTATGGTGTAGTGGGCGGGTGGAAGCCGGCATTAAAACATGTGGCAGTTGTTGGATAATGTACCAGAGAATCAGATGTGCAGTGACGGGGTAAGACAATCATCTATTCTCCTGTTGTGTCTGTGTCACCACTATCACTTTTCATTGTGTGAGAATTGGTCACGTCACTGTGGGAACTCTGCTTTCTTGCTGTTTATTTTTGGTACATTGAAGAAACAATGGATTGGAATGGATTTGGTACATTGATTAGATAATCATGATGATGTTGAAGGTATTAGTCTGGGATCAGTTTCGTGCTGAGTTGATTTTTCATTACAATTAAGTGTTTGTAGGTGCTCTGTATCGGCATAAGTGGTAAACTATTGGATATTTGCCAGATACTCTTTTCCAAAGGATGCTGAATCCTGAATGAATACTCAAAAGGAATAGTATACATATCATAGTGAGCTGTACTGTAGGTATGAGTCTGCTTTGTGGATCTTTCTTAAGGTCCTCTAGTTTTGTACCAACTGTGCATATCTAAACTGCCCAGCACCACTCAACCATTAGACATTTCCCAGGTGATATTTTAGACTCAAAAACTCAGAGAATATTGCTTTTATGAAGCCTGATGTCTTTGTGCTTACATTAGAGATGATTCTATGGGCAGTCACACATTGTCAATGAATGTTTGCTGTGAATCTATCTATTTTTAATGTAATTAATGAATATGTGGTGATAGTAAATTAAAAAATAAAAAATCCTTATAACAAGAGTCACACTCACTATTACAATTTCAATATGGTTTATCCTACAGCAAGGTTGGATAGATACTATGACAATGTTATTTTGATTGATTATTGACTGATTCTCTTCTCTCATTCAATCCCAGGGAGGCCCTGGGCAGGAGGCCGGCCCCGGCAGTGGTGACCCCACCCTCCCACAGGTCTATGCCCAGCCTCCCTCATACCCTCCACCAGGACAAGCTCCTCCCACACCTGCAGGCAGACTTCCTCCTCTAGACTATAGTCCCGCCCACCCCAACTCAGAGTACCAGGAGCATCACCAGCTCAGAGTCTATCAGGGGCCGCAACACGAAGGGGCTGACACTCTGGCAGCCATTAGCACGGTAAGAACAACATGATAGACTGGAGGTGTGTGACTATAGAAGTAGTGTCCAGGAAAGATAGAGAGACAGAGATACTTTGTAATCAAGATATGTAGCTACTGTATGTGTATATGGGGGAATCACATGTTGTTTGTAACATATTTCTATGAGGGGATTTTATTCTAATCAGCAACAACATGTCATACAAAGTTTGAGGAAATTATTTGTCAGTAACATGGAACACACACACACAGAGGACCCTGCTACTTCTATGTTTAGCTCCCCAACTCCACTCCTGTACCCATGTAGGGGAATCTCCTCTGACACCCAGCAGAGCAGATAGGGGCAGCTGAGAGGAGATTCATTTTTGAAAGTGAATCCCCCCCATCTCTCTCTCTCTCTTTCCCTCTCCCATTTATCTGGAAATAGAGCAGGTAACCCCAAAGCCTTTAACATGCAGTATGTCTGTGTAAGATCATGCACCGGGTTACTGGTAGGGGGTCGGGGTAAAGAAAGTTGAGAAAGGAGAAGTTAAAAACACTGGAGAATGGAACAACACAGTATTTAAATGTAGGATCATAATTTAAATGTATTTTGGTATATTGTATGGCATGTTATTAGGTAAGTTATCAGGGTTCAATGTAATATTTCCTACTATTTATTTTCATATAGTCTACAGCACAAAATGACATGTATTTGATGGGATCTTATGTAATTTCATTAGGAACAAGGCCTAGTTTATGAACTTATAATGAGGAAAACGTGTACATGTATGTTTATGTCCAGTGTCCTGGTAGGCTTTATATACTGTAGGTTATTACTCTAGACAAAGACAGAGGTGAGTCAAGGTCAATGCATTGTGACTGTGAAGTCCTTTTCCCTGCCTCAGCAGCTCTTTCTGATGTCATAACTGACTTTTATGGCCACATTTATATATTCCATCACTAGAGCCCCTGACTTACAAGGTCCGTCCTGATTTTCGGGGAAAGTTGAGACGCCGCCACACATCATGGAGGTGGGGTCAACAGGGGAGGCCGAACGGGTGACCCCTCCCCCTCCGAAATATCGTCCAGGTTCAGAAATCAATTTTGCATCGTGACATGACACCAACATCCAACCCAACCCACCCACCCCTTTCTTCCACTCCCCCCTCCCCTCTCTTCACTGTCCCACTTCCCCTGTTTCTGGTGTGTGTGTGTGTGTGTGTGTGTGTGTGTGTGTGAGGATGATGAGGAGGTGGTGTTTGTGTGAACCATGCTGCCATGGGAAGCCAGTATATAACAACATAGCAGTAGCCTGTATGTACTGTATGTGTTTGTGTGAATCTTTCTCACTCTCTCTTTCTCTCTCTCTCTCTCTCTCTCTCTCTCTCTCTCTCTCTCTCTCTCTCTCTCTCTCTCTCTCTCTCTCTCTCTCTCTCTGCGTGAATGTGTCTCTCTATCCCTCTCCCTCCGTTTCTACCCCACTTATTAATACATGCCCCCTCGGAATCTTGAGTAATGATCTTTAACCTTTGGCAGAAAAAAGCAGCACCGTGACCCCAAACTGACATTTAGAACATTCAACTTTGACCCTGCCCGGCACTATGCCTCCCAGCTCCCACTCCTCACCCCAACCCAAGCTTTTTGCGCAAGTTCCTGCCTTGTTCACTTTATCTTTTTGTTTAATTTATTATTTATCGTTGCTCTGAGGACATTGTGCACATCTCTTTCTACCAGCCTTCCTATATTATAATGCTAATAATACCTGTGTTTTCATTTCTGCATATTAGGATCTGTATTTTGATTTGCATTAATATTTATCTGACTTTTTCAAGCCTGCATTCACCTTGATTTTCAATTTAAAGATATTTTTCACTTTTGCTATTTTTTTCTTTGCCATTTTATTCTTCCTTTCACATTGTACTCTGCTCCCTCTCTCCTATCTCCCCCACTGCTATCTCCCTCTCTCCTATCTCCCCCACTGCTATCTCCCCCTCTCCTATCTCCCCCACTGCTATCTCCCCTCTCCTATCTCCCCCACTGCTATCTCCCCCTCTCCTATCTCCCCCACTGCTATCTCCCCCTCTCTTATCTCCCCCACTGCTATCTCCCCTCTTATCTCCCCCACTGCTATCTCCCCCTCTCCTATCTCCCCTCCTATCTCCCCCACTGCTATCTCCCCTCTCCTATCTCCCCCACTACTATCTCCCCCTCTCCTATCTCCCCCACTACTCTCACTCACTCATTTTATTCTTCCTTTCACATTGTACTCTGCTCCCTCTCTCCTATCTCCCCCACTACTATCTCCCCCTCTCCTATCTCCCCCACTACTCTCACTCACTCATTTTATTCTTCCTTTCACATTGTACTCTGCTCCCTCTCTCCTATCTCCCCCACTACTATCTCCCCCTCTCCTATCTCCCCCACTACTCTCACTCACTCATTTTATTCTTCCTTTCACATTGTACTCTGCTCCCTCTCTCCTATCTCCCCCACTACTATCTCCCTCTCTCCTATCTCCCCCACTACTATCTCCCCCTCTCCTATCTCCCCCACTACTCTCACTCACTCATTTTATTCTTCCTTTCACATTGTACTCTGCTCCCTCTCTCCTATCTCCCCCACTACTATCTCCCTCTCTCCTATCTCCCCCACTGCTATCTCCCCCTCTCCTATCTCCCCCACTGCTATCTCCCCTCTCCTATCTCCCCCACTGCTATCTCCCCCTCTCCTATCTCCCCCACTACTATCTCCCCTCTCCTATCTCCCCCACTACTCTCACTCACTCATTTTATTCTTCCTTTCACATTGTACTCTGCTCCCTCTCTCCTATCTCCCCCACTACTATCTCCCCCTCTCCTATCTCCCCCACTACTCTCACTCACTCATTTTATTCTTCCTTTCACATTGTACTCTGCTCCCTCTCTCCTATCTCCCCCACTACTATCTCCCCCTCTCCTATCTCCCCCACTACTCTCACTCACTCATTTTATTCTTCCTTTCACATTGTACTCTGCTCCCTCTCTCCTATCTCCCCCACTACTATCTCCCCCTCTCCTATCTCCCCCACTACTCTCACTCACTCATTTTATTCTTCCTTTCACATTGTACTCTGCTCCCTCTCTCCTATCTCCCCCACTACTATCTCCCCCTCTCCTATCTCCCCCACTACTCTCACTCACTCATTTTATTCTTCCTTTCACATTGTACTCTGCTCCCTCTCTCCTATCTCCCCCACTGCTATCTCCCTCTCTCCTATCTCCCCCACTGCTATCTCTCACTCATTTTATTCTTCCTTTCACATTGCACTCTGCTCCCTCTCTCCTATCTCCCCCACTCCTATCTCCCTCTCTCCTATCTCCCCCACTGCTATCTCCCCCTCTCCTATCTCCCTCTCTCCTATCTCCCCCACTGCTCTCGCTCACTCATTTTATTCTTCCTTTCACATTGCACTCTGCTCCCTCCTATCTCCCCCACTGCTATCTCCCCCTCTCCTATCTCCCTCTCTCATATCTCCCCCACTGCTCTCTCTCACTCACTCATTTTATTCTTCCTTTCACATTGCACTCTGCTCCCTCCTATCTCCCCCACTGCTATCTCCCCCTCTCCTATCTCCCTCTCTCATATCTCCCCCACTGCTCTCTCTCACTCACTCATTTCATTCTTCCTTTCACATTGCACTCTGCTCCCTCCTATCTCCCCCACTGCTCTCACTCACTCATTTTTTTGATGTAAAAAAAAATTTCATCTTAATTTTCTTGTTTGGACTCATATAATCCCTTGGTTTTTGGAGGACCAACAGACAGACACTGGCATCGTGGTGCATTTTGGGATAGTGGATGTTTTGGTTTTGAAGCACATTACTATATCCTGTATGGTTTTGCATGGGGGCATTTTAATGAGATTATATTATGAAAATGTATTCCTGCAGGCTTACTGTTTACGTCTCTATATAATCTATGTCACCTGAACTACAAGGTTATTATGAATTTCTAAGTATAATTCATCACAATTATGTTCAGTATGATATTGTATTTAGTTACAGTTCCTCCAAAGTATTTCTGTTGGGGAAGCTGTTACTTTCGGTATTGGCTGGTTGTTATAACTGAATCAACATGACTATGTAGCCTAATATTTAGTTAGTGTACAGCAGAAGAGGCTGGTGGCAGGAGCTATAGGAGGACGGGCTCATTGTAATGGCTGGAATGGAATTGATGAAATGGTACCAAACACATCAAACACATGGAAACAACTTATTTGACTCCGTTCCATGTATTCCATTCCAGCCATTACATTGAGCCCATCCTTCTATAGCTCCTTCCACCAGCCTCCTCTGCTGTACATATTTTTTTACATTTTCTAACGGGCCTGTATTTAAACGCCTCACTAAAAGGAGGTACTGTTCACGCCTCCTCACTCCTGCCTGAGAAGGATCACTGGGTGCTGAATGCTTATTTGGACTGAGTTGTGATCACTTGATTCAATTAAAATTATCACAGTTTTTCCAATCCAATGCGATGCCTCTGTAATGGGACACTGTACCAGAACATATGAACTGTTTTGATAGATTTTAAAGAAACATTTTGTGGAAAAAAAACTGTTTTTATCTCAGAATCCTTTTACTAAATTGTAAATTAGTTGTCTATTCAGAGGTGTACAACTGCATGGACCAATTGGCAACATGTCCTTAGTTTCCTCTGTAATCTCCCCCATTCTTTCTCTGCCTTTCCCTTGAAACCTTTTTTATATCCTTCTCCTGCTCTCTGTCCTTCTATCCTCCTCCTCTCCTCATCCTTTCCTCCTTCTTTTTCTTCTTCTCCTGCTCTCTGTCCTTCTATCCTCCTCCTCTCCTCATCCTTTCCTCCTTCTTTTTCTTCTTCTCCTGCTCTCTGTCATTCTATCCTCCTCCTCTCCTCATCCTTTCCTCCTTCTTTTTCTTCTTCTCCTGCTCTCTGTCCTTCAATCCTCCTCCTCTCCTCATCCTTTCCTTCTTCTCCTGCTCTCTATCCTTCAATCCTCCTCCTCTCCTCATCCTTTCCTTCTTCTCCTGCTCTCTGTCCTTCAATCCTCCTCCTCTCCTCATCCTTTCCTTCTTCTCTTGCTCTCTGTCATTCAATCCTCCTCCTCTCCTCATCCTTTCCTTCTTCTCCTGCTCTCTGTCCTTCTATCCTCCTCCTCTCCTCATCCTTTCCTTCTTCTCCTGCTCTCTGTCCTTCAATCCTCCTCCTCTCCTCATCCTTTCCTTCTTCTCCTGCTCTCTGTCCTTCTATCCTCCTTTTTCTTCTTCTCCTGCTCTCTGTCCTTCTATCCTCCTCCTCTCCCCATCATTTCCTCCTTCTTTTTCTTCTTCTCCTGCTCTCTGTACTTCTATCCTCATTTTCTTCTTCTCCTGCTCTCTGTCCTTCAATCCTCCTCCTCTCCTCATCCTTTCCTTCTTCTCCTGCTCTCTGTCCTTCAATCCTCCTCCTCTCCTCATCCTTTCCTTCTTCTCCTGCTCTCTGTCCTTCAATCCTCCTCCTCTCCTCATCCTTTCCTTCTTCTCCTGCTCTCTGTCCTTCAATCCTCCTCCTCTCCTCATCCTTTCCTTCTTCTCCTGCTCTCTGTCCTTCAATCCTCCTCCTCTCCTCATCTTTTCCTTATTATCCTGCTCTCTGTCCTTCTATCCTCCTCCTCTCCTCATCCTTTCCTTCTTCTCCTGCTCTCTGTCCTTCTATCCTCCTCCTCTCCTCATCCTTTCCTTCTTCTCCTGCTCTCTGTCCTTCTATCCTCCTCCTCTCCTCATCCTTTCCTTCTTCTCCTGCTCTCTGTCCTTCAATCCTCCTCCTCTCCTCATCCTTTCCTTCTTCTCCTGCTCTCTGTCCTTCAATCCTCCTCCTCTCCTCATCATTTCCTCCTCCTTTTTCTTATTATCCTGCTCTGTCCTTCAATCCTCCTCCTCTCCTCATCATTTCCTCCTCCTTTTTCTTATTATCCTGCTCTGTCCTTCAATCCTCCTCCTCTCCTCATCATTTCCTCCTCCTTTTTCTTATTATCCTGCTCTGTCCTTCTATCCTCCTCCTCTCCTCATCATTTCCTCCTCCTTTTTCTTATTATCCTGCTCTGTCCTTCTATCCTCCTCCTCTCCTCATCATTTCCTCCTCCTTTTTCTTATTATCCTGCTCTGTCCTTCTATCCTCCTCCTCTTCTCATCATTTCCTCCTCCTTTTTCTTATTATCCTGCTCTGTCCTTCTATCCTCCTCCTCTCCTCATCATTTCCGCCTTCTTTTTCCGCCTTCTTTTTTTGTTTCTTGCTCTTCCTCTGTCTATTCTCTTTCTCCTCTTCTTCCTTTCCCCTTCCTTTACTTCCTCTCTTCCTCTCCTCCTC
Source organism: Oncorhynchus gorbuscha (assembly GCF_021184085.1). Taxonomy (NCBI): domain Eukaryota; kingdom Metazoa; phylum Chordata; class Actinopteri; order Salmoniformes; family Salmonidae; genus Oncorhynchus; species Oncorhynchus gorbuscha. The sequence continues at coordinate 4,940,876 of NC_060191.1, forward strand.
CTCTTCTCTCACCCAGGACAATGCCCTGGTTCCGGTGACCTCTGACTCCCAGGCTCTGAGCGTGTCAGTGTCATCAGGGGGTGGAGCAGGAAGTGGTAGCGATGAGGAGGGGTCAGGCAAGGCCCAGCCCAAGCGTCTCCACGTTTCCAACATCCCCTTCCGCTTCAGAGACCCGGACCTCAGACAGATGTTTGGGGTGAGAGACACAACTAGTGGTTATGTCCAGGTTTATTATCCACAAGACATGAAGTCATCCTACGAAACATTGTCATCTCTTATAACCTCAATGATAACCTGTGGACAAGATTGTGATCTGGTTTTGTCTTTCAGCAATTTGGCAAGATCCTGGATGTGGAGATTATCTTTAATGAGAGAGGGTCAAAGGTGAGAGACCACTCAATATCAGAAATTACAAACTGAACAAATGAAACCTGGTTGCCCTATTGTTTTTTGCCTAACCAAGACAATGACAAGTTGGACAATCAGAAATGTTTCTTCTTCCGTCTCTCAGGGTTTTGGGTTCGTGACCTTTGAGAGCGCAATGGAGGCAGACCGAGCAAGGGAAAAACTGAACGGAACTATCGTTGAGGGGAGGAAGGTTGAGGTGAGGAATAACTATCTATAGTATGTCTATCTTGAATATCTGTATGTATATCTGTCTGTCTGTCTAAGAAATTGTACCCTCTGTCTGTGCAGGTAAACAATGCTACAGCCAGAATAGTCACCAAGAAACCCCAAACACCACTTGTGAATGGTGAAGTTTCAAGTAAGTTACATCTTTCCGTGGCATGTGGGAGGGGCGAACATGCACTCTGTACTTCTGATCTGTGTTTTCCCTTTATTCTCCATGATCTCCACTGTCTCTTTCTTCCTTTACTTGTTGTTTAACCTCTTTCTACTTCTCTCAACATCTCTCTCTCTCTCTCTCTCTCTCTCTCTCTCTCTCTCTCTCTCTCTCTCTCTCTCTCTCTCTCTCTCTCTCTCTCTCTCTTTGTAGCCCCTGGATGGAAGATCAACCCTGTCATGGGAGCGATGTATGCACCTGAACTCTACACCGGTGAGTTTCAATGTGAGTTTTCGGGTGAGTTTGATTATTTCAATATTAGCTTATCCTTGTCATATATGTTCTAGTACTGTATCCCTATCAAACCCAATCGGAATTCATGACCCCTTGTAGCGGTGGTCAGTCAGACTCTTGTGATGAGGCCTTGCTACCTCATCACCAAGGAGGAATACTATTTAGGTCTAATGGTTAAGACGTTGGTTTCCCGAGCAGGAGACCCGGGTTCAGATCCCACCTGTGATACTCAACCTCTTATCGATGGCTCCAAGAAAGCATGTTCCCTTGGGGGAGTCAATAAACCTGCTTCTAAAGGCAGGGTGGCTACAGTACATATCCTAGTGGGTACTGTAAGCTCTCTCTCTTTCTCTCTCTCCTCAGTTGCCAGTTTCCCCTACCCCGTAGCTGCTCCCACCCTGGCCTATCGGGGCTCACCACTGCGTGGGCGGGGCCGGGCTGTCTACAACACAATTCGCTCAGCTGCTGCAGTCCCACCCACTGCCATGCCCGCCTACCCTGGGTAAGATCATTTCTATCTTCAATAAATCTATTTTAAAAATGAATAACCATTTCCATTGTGAGTGTAAGTAAATGATTTAATTTTCACTGTTTAATGTGTGAATGATAGAATGTCTCCTTTCAGTGTGCTGTACCAAGATGGATTATATGGAGCTGAAGTCTATGTAAGTGGACATTATTCTTCTGATTTCAGCTTATTTCAGGCTGTCTACCTTGTGTTTAGCTAAAAGGTTATCTTGTCTCTGAATGTCAGGGCGGGTATCCTGCAGCGTACAGAGTTGCCCAATCACCATCCGCTGCCACAGCAACATACAGTGATGGGTGAGCAGCAGCGCCCAATGACTGACAATGTGACTCTGTTTGCATGAGGATTTCAAATACTTTTTCCTTCAAATGGGGACTTAGAACATGAGATAAGCAGCACTCTAATGTTGAGGTTCTGTGGTCTTCAAGTCTGGTCTATGGGGCCTCACTGTTTGTTCTAACACAGTACTAGCACATCTGTTTAGTAACCTGGACGGACATAGTGAACGAAAATCCAAGACACTCAAATTAGAATGATACGTTTGGTATGGTACAGTGGGGCAAAAAAGTATTTAGTCAGCCACCAATTGTGTAAGTTCTCCCACTGAAAAAGATAATAATAATAATAATAATATATGCCATTTAGCAGACGCTTTTATCCAAAGCGACTTACAGTCATGTGTGCATACATTCTACGTATGGGTGGTCCCGGGAATCGAACCCACTACCCTGGCGTTACAAGCGCCAGGCTCTACCAACTGAGCTACAGAAGGACGAGAGAGGCCTGTAATTTTCATCATATGACAGACAAAATGAGAGAAAAAAATCCAGAAAATCACATTGTAGGAATGAATTTATTTGCAAATTATGGTGGAAAATAAGTATTTGGTCAATAACAAAAGTTTATCTCAATACTTTGTTATATATGCTTTGTTGGCAATGACAGAGGTCAAACATTTTCTGTAAGTCTTCACAAGGTTTTCACACACTGTTGCTGGTATTTTGGCCCATTCCTCCATGCAGATCTCCTCTAGAGCAGTGATGTTTTGGGGATGTTGCTGGACTTTCAACTCCCTCCAAAGATTTTCTATGGGGTTGAGATCTGGAGACTGGCTAGGCCACTCCAGGACCTTGAAATGCTTCTTACGAAGCCACTCCTTCGTTGCCCGGGCGGTGTGTTTGGGATCATTGTCATGCTGAAAGACCCAGCCACGTTTCATCTTCAATGCCCTTGCTGATGGAAGGAGGTTTTCACTCAAAATCTCACGATACATGGCCCCATTCATTCTTTCCTTTACACGGATCAGTCGTCCTGGTCCCTTTGCAGAAAAACAGCCCCATAGCATGATGTTTCCACCCCCATGCTTCACAGTAGGTATGGTGTTCTTTGGATGCAACTCAGCATTCTTTGTCCTCCAAACACGACGAGTTGAGTTTTTACCAAAAAGTTCTATTTTGGTTTCATCTGACCATATGACATTCTCCCAATCATCTTCTGGATCATCCAAATGCTCTCTAGAAAACTTCAAACGGGCCTGGACATGTACTGGCTTAAGCAGGGGGACACGTCTGGCACTGCAGGATTTGAGTCCCTGGCAGCGTAGTGTGTTACTGATGGTAGGCTTTGTTACTTTGGTCCCAGCTCTCTGCAGGTCATTCACTAGGTCCCCCCATGTGGTTCTTGGATTTTTGTGATCATTTTTACCCCACCGGGTGAGATCTTGCGTGGAGCCCCAGATCGAGGGAGATTATCAGTGTTCTTGTATGTCTCCCAGTTCCTAATAATTGCTCTCACAGTTGATTTCTTCAAACCAAGCTGCTTACCTATTGCAGATTCAGTCTTCCCAGCCTGGTGCAGGTCTACAATTTTGTTTCTGGTGTCTTTTGACAGCTCTTTGGTCTTGGCCATAGTGGAGTTTGGAGTGTGACTGTTTGAGGTTGTTGACGGGTGTCTTTTATACTGATAACAAGTTCAAACAGGTGCCATTAATACAGGTAACGAGTGGAGGACAGAGGAGCCTCTTAAAGAAGAAGTTCTGTCTGTGAGAGACAGAAATCTTGCTTGTTTGTAGGTGACCAAATACTTATTTTCCACCATAATTTGCAAATAAATTCATGAAAAATCCTACAATGTGATTTTCTGGATTTTTTTTTCTCATTTTGTCTGTCATAGTTGAAGTGTACCTATGATGAAAATTACAGGCCTCTCATATTTTTAAGTGGGAGAACTTGCACAATTGGTGGCTGACAAAATACTTCTTTGCCCCTCTGTATGTATTCATTTATGGATGTTCATCATCCATTTCGTATGATATGTTACGAATGGCAACAATTCGTACAATATGTTAAGAATTTGCAATACGTATGACACAAATTCCAATTTGTTGTGGCTAACGTTAGCTAGGTGGCTAACGCTACCTAGGTCGCTAACATTGGCTAGGGGTTAAGGTTAAGGTTAGGGTTTAGGAGTTATGTTAAAGGGTTAGGGGAAGAGTTAGCTAACATGCAAAGTAGTTACAAAGTAGCTAAAAAGTAATAAGTAATTGCAAAGTTTCTAGCTAAAATGCCAAAGTTGTCCGTAACGAAATTCGAACATGACGTTTGAGTTAAACGCCCACCCAGCCACTCTGAACCGCCCACCCTCCTCTCCTTTTTTCCTTAAGTAACCTTCTGTCTTATGTAACCGTACCAAAGGTAACATATCATACTAATTTGAGTGTCCCGGATTTGTGTTTACTATGTTACGTGTAGTCTATGAGACCATGCTGGTTTAGTATGTTTTCTCATTTGGGGTTTTGTTTCGTCTGTCCATCAGATATGGCCGAGTTTATGCTGCTGCAACGGATCCCTACCACCATTCAGTGGGACCCACGGCAACATACGGCGTCGGAACAATGGTGAGCCTCTTTAAAACTCATAAGCAGTACCTCTCCAACGTTTAAAGTGTTCATATGACCCACTAAGTCCAGACCATTGTTTCTGGCCACGAGCCAGACTTTAATCGAGCCTCAAAAAGGAATCCGTCTCAACCCGCCAGTGGGCACCGATTCACCATCATATCTTCTACTTATTTCTAGGCCAGTCTGTACAGAGGAGGATACAACCGCTTCACCCCTTACTGAGCTGCCCAATGGGAGCCTGGAAGCCGTTCTGTGACCCCGCCACCTCATCCGGGATTGGCCAGTCCCAGGACAATAACTCAGGACAGGTTATGACATCACTGAGCTCTGTGTCACCTCCTGTCTGACTCCCTCCACCCTCCACTTGTCAAATCCAACCGACTGAACGTGTAAATACTGTAGTAGTTATTAACGATTTATTCTATCAGAGAATACATATAGAATAAAGAGCCTGATCTAATGTATAGACAGTTATTTAAAATCTTTATTTTACACTTAATCTGTATTGTTTGTGCCACAGATTTGTTCCAGGGTTTAAGAATGTAAAGATTTCTGCCTCCGTACCTGGGTTATAAGCTACTCTTTCACTATTTTAACAGAGAGAGTTGAATGTGAGCCATTTTATTTTTCATTGGCTGGACTTCATGGTGAAATACTGCAACTCAAGTGGCACAACAATACTGGTTTCTCTACATGGTGACATTTTATACAGTTAAATAACTTATTTTGATGAGTTTTGTTAATGATGTAGCACACTGTTTGAGGACGTTGAAGTGTGTGTGTGTGCTTGTGTGTTGGAGTATGTGACGACATCAATACTCAAAGCACAAGCTATGAGAGACAGCAATGACACTGGTATTGTTAATGTGCACAGTAAAAGTTTTTGAAATGCTTCTAGAACCAGAAAACTATAATTTGCATAAAATGTACGTATGCTTTTGCTTTCCTAACAATCTACCTCTGATTCTGAAAAAGTTTCACTTGTCAAAAAAGCATTCAGGAGCCATTACTTCTCTCAACTAATTAACTGTAACAAAACATTTTTTCTTATTTTCATTGTTGAGCTTCTATCCATCTTCTCTCTGCTTTGCATAATGCTCAACCCACTTTATCCTTTTTCTATGGCAGCCTCATTCTGGGTTTTACTCCACTCTGCCTGACGAGCCTGTAATCTCTAATGTGCTTTCCTTGATTTCCTCTGTCCTGTTAAACTCTATGACGTCTGGTTTCCTCTTCCTGTTCTCTCGCCTGCTTCTCTCCATTCTGTTTGAGAATCTGTGTTCCATCCATAGAAATAATCGGATGAGTTCTAGTTCTATGGGTCATCTCTCCTTCTCCATCCTGTACTCTAGCTTCACTGTTGTTTATTTGCTGTTGATCTCTCAATAAAACATTGTTTCTGTTTCCCTTTCCTCTCTTCTTTGATTCACGTCATTTTCCTTTCTCTTTTTCAATGCCTCTTTTTGCAGTCCTTCACTCTTCTGCTCAAACTTATATTCTCAGTGTTCCTTTTCTCAACATAACTGTACGTTTTGAGGCTGACTGATACCAGTGTAAGAAGGTTGTGAGTGTTTTACAGAAATGACTGTCTGCATATGTTTATGCAACTGTCTCTGGTTCAGTACCTTTGTACTGCAAGGACTGAATCTTAACTTAAAATCAGACCATATAACTTCATATTTGAGTTCTAGGGGGGCAACAGTATTTTAGCTAGACACCCAGCCCTGTGCCTGCCTTGCTGTAGTGTGTGGTCTTACTGTGTGTGTTTCAACCTATGGGCTAAACCTCTTCTTTATGCAAAGTTCAGCTTTAGGTTTTGTACTAATTTCCCCTCTTTCTTTACTGCTTCGTTTTCCTATCTTCTAGGAAGTGGAAAAATACTCTTCTCTTTCCAAGCTTTACTGTTGTTCTGTTTTCTCTCACTATTTGTAAGAGGAGCTTAACCCTAACCTTAACCTTAACCCTAACCTTAACCCTAACCTTAACCCTAACCTTAACCCTAACCTTAACCCTAACCTTAACCCTAACCTTAACCCTAACCCTAACCTTAACCCTAACCTAACCCTAACCTTAACCCTAACCTTAACCTTAACCCTAACCTTAACCCTAACCTTAACCCTAACCTTAACCCTACGAGATAATTGAGGGTTAGATAACCATGCCTACAATATCAATTTGAAATGGAAACTAAAGTCACACTTCATCATGGTATTATTCAGTTTCAACAACGGTTTGACTGTGATGCCTTCATCAGGGTATTATTCCATTTCAACAACGCGCTCTCTCTCTCTCGCTCTCTCTCGCTCTCTCGCTTTCTCTCTCGCTCTCTCTCTCGCTCTCTCTCTCGCTCTCTCTCTCGCTCTCTCTCTCTCGCTCTCTCACTCTCTCGCTCTCTCACTCTCTCGCTCTCTCTCACTCTCTCTCTCGCTATCTCACTCTCTCTCTCTCGCTCTCTCTCGCTCTCTCTCGCTCTCTCGCTCTCTCTCGCTCTCTCTCTCGCTCTCTCTCTCTCTCTCTCTCTTTCAAACTCTGCTTTCAAGTCTGTTCTTTTTCTATTTTCTTTATGCATGACTATCAGATTTATAATTTCCCCTTCTTTCAATCTAATGGCAATTTTTAACTTATTTAGCTACATTTCTTCTTGTGTTTCTTCACTCTTTATCCGTTTCACCTTTTGTTTATTAATCTTATGGCTTTCTTTCTTCACCCTTTGTCTTCTTCTTTACTGACACATTTATCTTTATTTTCTAAACTTTATTTCTCTGCTTTGACACTTTCAAATCATTTCCTCACCATCTTGACTCTGTATCTTATCATGTATTTCTCTAAATTGCTAGTTTCTTTCACTGTAATGTTACCTTCCTCGCCTCTTACTTCTGCTGTCCTCTTCTCTATTTTCCCAACAGCATTTCTTTATTTTCCTCTAAATTGTCCTTTTTCTAGGTTAATCTTTCCTCTTGCAATCTTGCTTTTTCTTTTCCCAACTTCTGTATCTGAATTTTATTCCACTTTTCCTCTGCTACTGATATTCTGCAATTCTTTCCTCTTTGTTTCAGATTTCCTCTTTCTTTCTAAACTCTCCTTTTGCTTTTTACACACTGTCCTCTTCGCTGTCTTGTAGTCATCTAGCTGTGCCACTTTTACATTTCTTGTCTTTGATCATTTCTGTAATTCTGCTTCGCTCTACACTTTGGTATATACGTTCTCTATTAACATGAACTATTTCCTAATACTAACATTACAACCTCCTGATTCTTTTACCTGACTTGTGAGTTCTATCTTTCTGTTTGCTTTATGCTAGAACTCATTTCCAATTTCTTCTTTTTATGTTATTTATTTTGTTTTTTGTTTCTCTATTACCTCTTCTTTCCCTCTGCTCCTCTGACCCTCTTCAGGTCCTCCTCTTTCCCTCTGCTCCTCTGTCCCTCTTCAGGTCCTCCTCTTTCCCTCTGCTCCTCTGTCCCTCTTCAGGTCCTCTTCTTTCCCTCTGCTCCTCTGTCCCTCTTCAGGTCCTCCTCTTTCCCTCTGCTCCTCTGTCCCTCTTCAGGTCCTCTTCTTTCCCTCTGCTCCTCTGTCCCTCTTCAGGTCCTCTTCTTTTTCCCTCTGCTCCTCTGTCCCTCTTCAGGTCCTCCTCTTTCCCTCTGCTCCTCTGTCCCTCTTCAGGTCCTCTTCTTTCCCTCTGCTCCTCTGTCCCTCTTCAGGTCCTCCTCTTTCCCTCTGCTCCTCTGACCCTCTTCAGGTCCTCCTCTTTCCCTCTGCTCCTCTGACCCTCTTCAGGTCCTCCTCTTTCCCTCTGCTCCTCTGACCCTCTTCAGCTCATCCTCTTTCCCTCTGCTCCTCTGACCCTCTTCAGCTCATCCTCTTTCCCTCTGCTCCTCTGACCCTCTTCAGCTCATCCTCTTTCCCTCTGCTCCTCTGACCCTCTTCAGGCCCTCCTGTTTCCTTCTGCTCCTCTTCAGGTCCTCCTCTTTCCTTCTGCTTGTCTTCAGGTCCTCCTCTTTCCCACTCCTCTTCAGGTCATCCTCTTTCCCTCTGACCCTCTTCAGGGCATCCTCTTTCCCTCTGACCCTCTTCAGGTCATCCTCTTTCCCTCTGACCCTCTTCAGGTCATCCTCTTTCCCTCTGACCCTCTTCAGGCCCTCCTGTTTCCTTCTGCTCCTCTTCAGGTCCTCCTCTTTCCTTCTGCTTGTCTTCAGGTCCTCCTCTTTCCCGCCCCTCTTCAGGTCCTCCTCTTTCCTTCTGCTTGTCTTCAGGTCCTCCTCTTTCCTTCTGCTTGTCTTCAGGTCCTCCTCTTTCCCGCTGCTCTTCAGGTCCTCCTCTTTCCCTCTGACCCTCTTCAGGTCCTCCTCTTTCCCTCTGACCCTCTTCAGGCCCTCCTCTTTCCCTCTGACCCTCTTCAGGTCCTCCTCTTTCCCTCTGACCCTCTTCAGGTCCTCCTCTTTCCCTCTGACCCTCTTCAGGTCATCCTCTTTCCCTCTGACCCTCTTCAGGCCCTCCTCTTTCCTCTGACCCTCTTCAGGTCATCCTCTTTCCCTCTGACCCTCTTCAGGTCCTCCTCTTTCCCTCTGACCCTCTTCAGGTCATCCTCTTTCCCTCTGACCCTCTTCAGGTCCTCCTCTTTCCCTCTGACCCTCTTCAGGTCATCCTCTTTCCCTCTGACCCTCTTCAGGCCCTCCTGTTTCCTTCTGCTCCTCTTCAGGTCATCCTCTTTCCCTCTGACCCTCTTCAGGTCATCCTCTTTCCCTCTGACCCTCTTCAGGTCATCCTCTTTCCCTCTGACCCTCTTCAGGCCCTCCTGTTTCCTTCTGCTCCTCTTCAGGTCCTCCTCTTTCCTTCTGCTTGTCTTCAGGTCCTCCTCTTTCCCGCTCCTCTTCAGGTCCTCCTCTTTCCTTCTGCTTGTCTTCAGGTCCTCCTCTTTCCTTCTGCTTGTCTTCAGGTCCTCCTCTTTCCCGCTGCTCTTCAGGTCCTCCTCTTTCCCTCTGACCCTCTTCAGGTCCTCCTCTTTCCCTCTGACCCTCTTCAGGCCCTCCTCTTTCCCTCTGACCCTCTTCAGGTCCTCCTCTTTCCCTCTGACCCTCTTCAGGTCCTCCTCTTTCCCTCTGACCCTCTTCAGGTCATCCTCTTTCCCTCTGACCCTCTTCAGGCCCTCCTCTTTCCCTCTGACCCTCTTCAGGTCATCCTCTTTCCCTCTGACCCTCTTCAGGTCCTCCTCTTTCCCTCTGACCCTCTTCAGGTCATCCTCTTTCCCTCTGACCCTCTTCAGGTCCTCCTCTTTCCCTCTTCAGGTTCTCCTCTTTCCCTCTGACCCTCTTCAGGTCCTCTTTCCCTCTGACCCTCTTCAGGTCCTCCTCTTTCCATCTGACCCTCTTCAGGTCATCTTTCCCTCTGCTCCTCTTTCAGCTTTGTATTTAGTTCTTTATGTTATGCTGTTTTTCTTCTCCATTCACCTGTTCTGAATGCTTTCCTGTCTTCTGAGCTCCTGTGAAAAACTGCTTTCATCTTTCAGTAGTCTAGTCAGAATATTCCCTCTCATGTTCGATGTCCCTTGCTTTCATCTTTCAGTAGTCTAGTTAGAATATTCCCTCTCCTCATGTTCGATGTCCCTTACTTTCAACTTTCAGTAGTCTAGTCAGAATATTCCCTTCTATGCTTCTTCAGCCTACTCAATTTCCTCATTATTTTGAATGCCTTTTCCCAACTGCTCTCTGGTCATATTGTGAGCCATTCTTTTGACATTTAATATTGTGCCAATCCCTAGAAACAGTGCAATCATGTTGATCAGTGACATGATAGCCAGAATTTCAGGACTTTGACGTCAATCTATCAACTCACTGAACTGTCCCTGTAATATGATTGATTGTCCATTGCTGTCTCTCAGTTCAGATTTTTATTAAAAATAATAAATGCCTTTAACAATGTTCAGTTTGAGTAGTCTTCTGGGTTTGATGCAATATGTACATTGATTAAGGAGAAGTGCAACATGTCATTTCTATAACTCAAGACAAACAATACTTATTTCTAAACTTATTTTATTAGGTTCAAGAAAAAATACATATGTACACAGTATTTACAAAATGGGAGTATTTCATTTCAAATACAATCCAGGGAGGGTTGAGACTGGGGAGGGATATTTTGCAAGTATATCCTTTAGTTTCAGCTAGCTGCAACAGAAACCACCTTAGCAGCATAGAAGCAATACTTACTACCGAGAATGGAGAGTTACTCAGCAACAATAGTCACTAGCAAACAGATACTCAACATTGAAGAGGGTGGAGAAAGGAGATATTCTGATAGAAGGGAAGAGGGAGGGGACACATGCAGGTAAGAAGAGTGAGGGGAGAAAAGGAGCAACAGAACAAATCCACTAGACATTGAAGAATTAAAAATGAACCGATGCATCAGGCTGAAGTAAGAAAAGGGAATTGTTCAAGTCTAATAGGACAAATGGAGGCAGGAGTTACACAGTCATGGGCTTCAAGAAGTTCAAGAGGAAAAAACAAACCCACAAGTGTCAGAAGTAACAGTTGAGAGAGTAAGAGTAGCACATTTTTAAAAGGAGAAGCATTGTTAGTTAAATGGAAATGTACAGTTATAAACTGTCATTGAACAAAACATATGAATGTATCAGAACTAAAGCATCAATGTGAGATATGAGAGGTTCTGCAATGTTAAACATCTGACCAGGAGATAGCACGCTACATGAACTTGACTTCACTGTTGAAGAGGTGTCTGAAATCAACAGACAAGACAGAGAAGCATCCTGTTTAGGAAAGGTACAGAGCAAGACAGAGCAACATTCTGATATGGGAGCTAACTACTACCAGACTACTCAAAACTTAAAGGAATGTGACCAAATATAAGCAGATAAGATTTTTTAAATATCTAGAATGAATTGTATGCTGTATGTCCAGATCCATTTCAAATCCCAAAAATGCTAGATACTTAATGTGTTTCCAAGTTAAAATAACTCCCAATGTATTACAACAAATACCGAATGCAGGCAAATTAATTTACAGGTAGACAACGAGGCATCTGACAAAATACATTGAGGTTACAGAGATGCCAAATATTAACTGACCAAAAAAGGTTGCCTTACTAAATATTGATCTGTACTTGATGTTGACAATGACAAATCCATTTCTAGAGAACACCCTGGTTATGAAAAACAAGAACGCATGCAAATGTTTCTGGACAAACAGTATACATTAACACATAGGAAGGCCGATACCTCTAAACCATCATAACTATAGACATAGATTTCTGGCAAACCTTACTAACTATAGATTGTTTCTGGCAAACTAGAGTGGGAAAAAATCTGACATTGAATGTTTTCTTGATTCAAGTTAAGAATAGTCAAATAAAACACATTCAAAAGACTTGACTAAAACAATTGAAGTCAGGCTCCCATGTATAAGACACAGCAACATCAGGTCATATTGACAAAATGGCTTGAACTTGAGTTGGCAGTATCAAGTCTTGCATTTCTCACACTTTTCCCTCTCTCCAGCTTGCTTCTGGAGGCTGGGAGGAGGTGCTCTCTTTTCACATTCCTTTTGCTCCTGTAATGCAGTACTGCAAGAAGAAAAATAAGAGAAAGGAACTGGTGAAGGGAGTGGGGAAAAGGAAAGTTGGACAGAGGATAGGAAGATGAAGAGAGAAGGGACAAGTTGAGTCATGAGTACAACTTCTCAATAATGACCGAAGTGACCGAAACAAGAGCACATATCACACAAAATAGTGCCTGTCAAATGACACAAAGGGATCTATAAATGGGTAGAAGGGTTGCTGAGAAGACTGATCACTCATCCAGACATTCATATTGAAACTGATCCTGCAGTCATGTCATAGATATACATATATCTCTCACAGGCTCTCAATCCAATCATTAAGAATATTAATAACATAATGACGGTACCATATTGATATGTTCCCATATCAAAACACTGACTCACACCAGCCAAACCACTGTTAATCTGAAACCGGTCTGGGTTTGCTCTTTGACAAACTACTTCCAAAGAAATTGACAAATGGGAGACTTGAGCAACACAAACAGTAACAGTTTGTTTCTTGGCTGATGGGAGTGCAGTGCCTTCAACCAAACCTTTCTCTTGCCATCAGGATGTTGTGTGGTGGTTTTAGTACATTACTCATCTCTAAGGCAGTGATATTCAAACTTTTTCAGTGGGGACACCAATTTTTTCACCAGAATTTCTGGGGACTTTTTTTTCTAGCCAGAAGAATTTCCAAACCTACTGACACCCTTAAAAAAAAAAAATTCCATTCATGTTCATCTCATCGAAATGAAAATAAACCAATAAATACATTTACTCAAAAATAGATTTTTCAAATGATCTTTCTCAAAAACGTTTCTATATTGTCCCATACAATGACGAATTAATGCTTTCGTATTTTAGCAACCCCACTGCAGTTCCCTCATGGGTTGAGATGCTGACTTTGAATACCACTGATCTAAGGGGTTCATGAGTACAGAGAGCCAGAAAGGTTGAGATGACAGAAATGCATTAAATAAAATCTAAAAAGAAAAATGGGTTCACAGAAGATGAGCATTTAAAAAATGAGTAAGAAATGAAAGTGGTCAACCAAGTGTGCATATCTGGCAAGAAAAATATTTGGTTGATACAGCAAATATCCCATTTTCAATCCCAGTAAAAGCCCAAAATATACACCTTCTGTCCTGCACACGTATTGAATAAGCAGTCAAAAATATATGGTAGAAATCACACAAGTGTTTGCACTACAAAAGGCAGTTACTATCAATTCCCCATTTAAATCCACAGCAATATCAAAAACAGGAAATGTATTCCAAATCATCCAACTTCTTAGATTTGTAATGACAATTTACATATTCACATCAATTGTCTTAAATCATTAATTGTTTATTACCCATATCTAAAATGCTTCAGCTTCTCATTCACCATATATGTTTGTCAAAATTACACTTGCCCTGGTAAACATAAAACATGTCAAAATGACCAATGAATACAGCTACTGAGAAGAAAAAAGGCCAACTGAATCCATAACAATGTACATTAGATACTGACACATCTACTCTATAGATGAGCACACAGGACATTTGTTACAGCACAGACTTCTGTTCATCCTGTAAGTTGAGTCCTATCTTGTGTATAGCCTTGTTAGTTATTTTATGGTGTTACCAAATCCTTTTCTATTTATATCATTTTTCTTACTTTGTAACTCTGCATTGTTGGGAAAGGGCTCGTAGGTAAGCATTTCAGTCTGAACCGGTTATATTCAGTGCATGTGACAAATACATATGATATCTCCACAATGTCACTGAACTCACTAAAATACCTCGAGCTTTGATGTGAATCAAGTTAATACTCTTCAAGGTCATGCCTGAAAACAAGGGGTATATATGCTGATATTAGATCAACTGATATCACCAACTCATGTTCCATTTCTAGGTTCTATTTATGTATTGACAATTATGTTGATTTACAATTAACTCTCCACACTAGTCTCCTCGCATCAGATCTTATCAAGAGTATACACAGGGATGTAGCCTAATGTATAACTGCTGGATAGGACCCCAAAATAACTACTCGACAATCCTTCACTCTCACCTGCCTTTACTGAAAACCAAAATGTCTGCAATGGGGTTTTAAAAATATCACATGGTGATTTCTTAGCTTTAAATATATAAGCAGATTATTTGATTACTGACAAACATTTGATAAGCAGAGTCTTATGCTTTAGCTGCCAACATTAATGTCCTAAATTAATGTTTTGTGGCAGAATGTGAATTTTCAATTAAGGAGACAGTTACACAAATTCAGGTTTAAAAGGTATCTGCACCTGCATAATTTGACAGTTTGGCTTCATCATTGTCTTGCAAATGAGGGGTGTTCTCCAAGGGTTAATACTGGCACCCTTCATTTTATATCACAATTTCAGACACACTATCATCACGTGGATGGAATTTAAGCAATTACCACAGACTTGATATCATACACCTTAACCCAAACCAATGGTTAGTGTTTGTGAATGAGCCAATAGTGAATACCAGGTGATCTTTGCCGTGCTGTCCTCCACCTCCTTCCAGCACACCAAGAGTCATTTTTCTTACCAGCCATACATACATACTCAGCCTTACTGAACGGAGTGTGGAGCATACAAACCCAGACGTTGCTGCCATCTGCACAGACAGCGATCTCATCTCCATCTGTTGTATGGCGGGACTGATCCAGCCACCATATTTGAAGGCGAAGACGTTGCCACTATCTTGATGGAGCTGACTTCTTCCTGTGTGATGGGAGTGCTTGACGACTGCTATTCCATGCCGCTGAGGGGGCTGTTGATCGGCTAACTCAGGAAACACCACAGGCTCGCTCAGAGCCTCAACTTGGTTATTTGGTACTCTTAAGGGGTGGGAGACTGCCTCCTTGTCTGCTCTCAGGGGATAGATGGACTATAGGTGGATATCCTGCCTCCTGGACACATACCGAGGGATTGCAGAGGCCATTCTTGGTAAGTATTAGGGGACTGTATCCACCATCACACTTTATAAGTCAATGCCTACCAGAAAGGACTAGACACCAGGCTTGGAGCTCTATTATATTAGAGAGCAGATATAACTGGGATGTAAACTTTGTGGTCAAACTTTGGTGAACTCTGGGTGACGACTGTTGAAGGGTGAAGCAGGGGACTGTGGGTAGCGGACAACTGTGGGGTAAGGATGGATGTGGCCAACCTGGGCAAGGAGCCAATCAGAACCTTCAGATTTCTCAGTCAATACATTTCAGGGGTGACAATTGTGCAGGGATAGGCAGGAACAGGAAGCGGGGGTAACTTTCCCCACCCGATCGCCAATCATAGACAGCTTGAGGGAAGGGGGGACAGGACATACAAACCACCATCTCCTCCGCTCCCGAATTGGACGCTGGATCACGAAGGCTTCCTGAAAGCAGCAAAGGGCTTGCACAGTCTCTAGAGCTGAACACCTGAACAGACAAACCTCTTCTCTGGTTGACGGTTTGGTTTTGGAGTGGATGAGCAGCCTGTTGGATGAGGGCTTGAGGGATGACTTTAGCTCATTTCATTTTCATCTCCCTCTTGGGTTCTCAAGGCTCGTCTTCACATGAGTTTGAGGCTGTTGACTTGAGGGAAGGAAAAACATAACAGAACACTGTTAGCTTAAAACTTCTGAGAGTGATAGTGGATGGGAGACCTTGAGGCTACACTCTTCCCTGATCTGTGTGAGTTGGCGCTTGATCTTCGGGTCTTACATGGAACTAATGCCTAACATCTGTTCGTCATTAAAATGTTCTAAGTCGAAGGTATAATTAATATCTTGAGTTGATCAGAGATGTGTGGGACTAAGCTATTCTAAATGTATTTATGTGCAGCATGTATGCAGATAATCTCCCCCACTCTTGTTATTCAGTCCATATCTGTGAGCACATTGCATCTGTGGGTGGGATCCTCACTGAATTTCAGCCTTAAGTGATTTAGTGGGTCCTAGTGCATATCTCCCTCTTTCTACAGGACTAAATTGTAGTTTCAGTCTAACCACTAGTCTCCCTCCTGAAGTGTAGTGCAGTATAACTGGAGGGTACATTCCTGACCCTGTCTATCTCTCAGTATCTCCCTTTAGTGTGCTTTCCCCCCTCCCCGGTAAACCCCCCACCCCCTCAGGAGGCTGCCAGACAGGCTGAGCTGGTCTTGCAGTCTATCTTGCTGGGGTCAGAGGGGAAGAAGGTGACCCCCAGGCCTGTGAGGA
This sequence comes from Oncorhynchus gorbuscha, assembly GCF_021184085.1. Lineage (NCBI taxonomy): Eukaryota > Metazoa > Chordata > Actinopteri > Salmoniformes > Salmonidae > Oncorhynchus > Oncorhynchus gorbuscha. Next base: position 4,957,140 of record NC_060191.1, read on the forward strand.
AGGCCATGCAAGAGTCTAAACAAAGGAAGCCCAGACTGGACTGCACATACTCCACCGGCAAGTCTGGTCTGAATCTGGGAAAACAGAGGGGAGAGGCAATTTAAAGTTGGACCATTTCTATCTCACATACAATTACATTTACATTTACATCATAAAATGATGAATTGTTAGGAACCATGGAGTTTGTAGGAAAGGCCTCTGGCGTACGTTTTGAATAAGGCCCTGAGAGCGATCATCCTCTCCCTCTCTACAAACTTGTCTATGAGGTAGGATGCCATGCGTGGGGCTCTCCGGTAGAGCTGGAAAAACCGGTGGAAGTTTCCCAGAGCCCAGGCGGCGCGGAGGGAGAGCGCGTGGGACACACACTCATCCGCCCGCAGCGCCGCAGTCAGGTACACCAGCTCAGTCGTGATGTCTGTGTGGGGGGCAAACACGCAACCAAGAAAATCAGGACATTAAGCTCGATTCTATGCGAGCCAAAATCCAATGCAGAAATATGATGATTGATGAGGAATATCAGGCAGGTGGTAAGTTACCTCCAGAGTTTTTAGTGAAGATATAGTAGAGTAGTCTGTAAGCAGTGAACTCCCCTATGTTCTCTGACGGGTTGTCCTTATACAGGGCCTTCAGCTGCATCTGGCACTGGTTGAACTCTGCATGGTCGCCCTGGTAACAACGCAAACATTTAGAGAAGAATGCACATCTAGAAAGACACCGCACCTTTAAACTCAAAAACGGCGCCCGACGTCAAATACGAGGTAGCGAAGGAGGACAGTGTATGGAGGCCCTCTCACCTTTTCCAGAGCAATGCGTGCATGGCACTCGTATACTTCCACTGTGAACTCTGTACGAACTCCTTGGACCTGAAATGAGAAGAGACACCTGTTTTCATATCCTCATACAATAGGACTCAAATACTGTGATAGGACGAAGTGCCTGTTCGACTAAACTAAAAAGGACATGTAGTAAACATACCGTGAGGTCCTGACGTATGGACTTCATCTGTTCACAGGCGTAGGGGTAGTCCTGACGGGTCTTCCAGTGGGCCTTCACAGCCAACAGAGACTTCCTCAGCACCTGGCCAGAGACAGGGGATTAGGAGACAAACATCACACAATCTGAAGGGAGGCCTCAAATAAGGATCCTCTCATTCCACGTGACAGGCGATACTCACAGATACGGGACGCACTGTGGCAGGGTCGGGGGCACAGGTGAGTCTCAGGTAGATCTTGGTGATCTCTTGGCAGGTGCCTACGATGGGGCAGTCGTCCCAGCTCAGGTCCTCCTTGGGCAGCTCCAGGTTGTTGATGGACAGCACCAGGGGCTCTGAGCGCATCTTGGTGTTGTGGAAGCGTGCCGCTCGGCTTTGTTTCTTGGCCTCCCGGTGGGGGTCGTGGAAGTCCAGGCCGGCGTTCCCACCTTTCCTCTTCTTGCCCAGGACGGTGGAGTTAGCATCATCCATGTTTCTGAGAAGAGAAGCCGAAATGTGATCAGCACAATGAGAATCAGGGAAAGGTGAATATTAGTTTGTGGGTGGGTCAAGGCCAATAGTCATTGAAAGAAGATCTCACCCAAAACTAGCTGTTGGTATTTGTTTCATTAGTCCATTGTTGATATAGTCCCAGAAAGTTTTGCATGTTGGCAATCAAGTTTTCAAGATGTACCACTTTCAAAATACAGCCGGTATGACACATTTTGCCCGCATGTTGCAGTTTGGCATAATTTGATGCAAAATGCACAATTCCGGCTTTATTTCTGTATTTTGAAAGTTGTATATCTTGAAAACTTGATTGCTGACATGCAAAACACTTCGGCTGGAATTTTTCTTTAGGCCAAAACATGCTTATTTACCTCCGTCCTCTGTTGCCTCTTCCGCCCCTTCCTCGTCCCCTCTCTCCACCCCCTCTGCCTCGGTCCCTGTCACCCCCACGGCCACGCCCTCCTTTCTGGTTGCGCCGGGGAAGCTGGGTTCGGAGGTCACTGGACATGCTGCTGTCCGACTGGGACTCAGAGTCACTGGAAGAGGAGGATATTACAACATAAAAATACACAGCATACTTTCTCTTTTTAGAGTGGCTATCATTATACTATATTAAGGGGAATATTTGCCCTATAACAAAGCAGGTTGGGACAAATAATACACGTAGCCAATTATGGGGAGAAAAAAAAAAATCACTGAACTAACTCAAAACACACACACACACACACACACACACACACACACACACACACACACACACACACACACACACACACACACAGTCTCTCACCTGCGTCTATGTCTCTGGCCATTGCGGTCCCTGTGTCGGCTGTGGGAGGGAGAGGGGGAGCGAGAGGAGGAGCCTGAGGAGCTGGATGAGGGGCTTCTCTGGGAGAAGACGTTCCTGTAGTGCCCCAGCCTGGCCCCACCACCCCTGCCACGCGTAGCCCCACCACGACCCACAGAACTCTCCAGAGTCCTCTGGGTGGGCACAGCCTCCCAGCGAGACTGCTTGGCCTTCAGTCTGGACGGAGAGATAGGAGAGAAGGGATTAGGATGACTAGCACCTCTTGATAGAGCTTAGACAGAAATTAGGCATTTGGTCTCCAAGAGGGGATTTGGGCTTTCCAAGTCCGGCGGACGGTGACACATCGGGCCAAGTCCGGCGGACGGTGACACATCGGGCCAAGTCCGGCGGACGGTGACACATCGGGCCAAGTCCGGCGGACGGTGACACATCGGGCCAAGTCCGGCGGACGGTGACACATCGGGCCAAGTCCGGCGGACGGTGACACATCGGGCCAAGTCCGGCGGACGGTGACACATCGGGCCAAGTCCGGCGGACGGTGACACATCGGGCCAAGTCCGGCGGACGGTGACACACCGGGCCAAGTCCGGCGGACGGTGACACACCGGGCCAAGTCCGGCGGACGGTGACACACCGGGCCAAGTCCGGCGGACGGTGACACACCGGGCCAAGTCCGGCGGACGGTGACACACCGGGCCAAGTCCGGCGGACGGTGACACACCGGGCCAAGTCCGGCGGACGGTGACACACCGGGCCAAGTCCGGCGGACGGTGACACACCGGGCCAAGTCCGGCGGACGGTGACACACCGGGCCAAGTCCGGCGGACGGTGACACACCGGGCCAAGTCCGGCGGACGGTGACACACCGGGCCAAGTCCGGCGGACGGTGACACACCGGGCCAAGTCCGGCGGACGGTGACACACCGGGCCAAGTCCGGCGGACGGTGAAACACCGGGCCAAGTCCGGCGGACGGTGAAACACCGGGCCAAGTCCGGCGGACGGTGAAACACCGGGCCAAGTCCGGCGGACGGTGAAACACCGGGCCGGTGAACACCGGGCCAAGTCCGGCGGTGAAACACCGGGACGGTGAAACACCGGGCCAAGTCCGGCGGACGGTGAAACACCGGGCCAAGGACGGTGGTGAAACACCGGGCCAAGTCCGGCGGACGGTGAAACACCGGGCCAAGTCCGGCGGACGGTGAAACACCGGGCCAAGTCCGGCGGACGGTGAAACACCGGGCCAAGTCCGGCGGACGGTGAAACACCGGGCCAAGTCCGGCGGACGGTGAAACACCGGGCCAAGTTCGGCGGACGGTGAAACATCGGGCCAAGTTCGGCGGACGGTGAAACATCGGGCCAAGTTCGGCAGACGGTGAAACATCAGCTAGACGGTGAAACATCAGGCTAAATTCCTAGACAGTGAAACATCAGGCTAAGTTCTTAGACAGTGAAACATCAGGCTAAGTTCTTAGACAGTGAAACATCAGGCTAAGTTCTTAGACAGTGAAACGTCAGGCTTTTTCAAGAACTGCTCCACTCACTCAGGCAGAGGCTCGCGGTCCCAGTCGATGGTGTAGGCAGACCCATCCTGTAGTCTTTTCTGTAGGACCTCCTTCAGCCCCTTTTCGGTGCGGTCCTTGTCCTCCTCATTCTCACAGGCTGTGAAGCAGCGCTGAACATACTCCTTCATCGCCTGGGGCCAGTCCTGGGGCCTGAGGGAATCATTTTTATAATCAGCACTGCAACAGTAAATCAGGGGGAAAGGAAACTGGTTTGGGAGTACTAGGTCAACAATTTGAAGTGACTAATTATTAGTTTGAGAAAGCGGGACATGGTACTTCTGAAATCTATTGGATGCAGATTTTAAACCCCTGTCATCTTCTGATCATGAGTAGAGATACTTCATTCTTCCCCAGTAGGGATTAAGGATAGTAAAGACTGATATATTGATGTCATTAGTAGCTGTCTCCTCACCGTGTCTGGGCACCGCCAGGTGCAGCAGGAGCAGCAGCTGGGGAGGAAGGAGTAGCAGCCAATCCAGTGGGTTGTTCCCCAGGAGGGAAACTCTGATTGGTCATGACGTAGGGTCGCTTGGGAATGTTGAACTTCATCGCACCTGCTCCAGGTGCCTCTGTGGAAGACAATAAAGAAGGCATTGAAACAAAGAAAATAACACCAAGTGATGGGAAACAAATACAATGATAAGCTGACAGAAAAAAACATGCTCTAGACACCCTCACACACACATAACTCAATACCCTCACACACTTACGTTTCATGCGGTGCCAGAGCTGCTGTTGCTGTGGCTGTTGTTGTTGATGGTTCTTGTTTTTGTTGGCCTCTCCTCTCCCAGCTCCTGGTCCATACTGACCCTGTCCTTGTTGCTGGTGTTGGTTGTTATTCTGCTGCTGCTGGTACGAGTTCTGAGTCTGGTAGCTCTGCCCATAGCTGGGCCTGCCCTGGTTGTGGTTGTAACCTCTCATCTGATTGGGATCGTTGTTGGGGTAGGGCATGGGGTTGTTGGGGTTGTAAGAGTTCTGCCCTGGAGGAAGGGGGTACTGGGAGTTGGGAGGGGGAGGGATGGCTGGGGGAGGAGGGGTGGGGGCTGCTCAGAGCTGGTGGAGCTCTGGGGGGGTGGTTGAGGGGCAGCAGGAGGAGGGGGTTGGGGCTGAGAGGGGTAGCTGGAGGACTGGTCATCCATCACGGGCAGGGATGGAGGCTGTGAAGGTAGGGACAAATAATAGATGGGGGAAAAGAAACTTGTGAAAGAATGGTAATAAACTGCAGAGATTCCAAAACTTCAAACTGAGAATATCCCAATATGAAAGGAGAACTGCAGAGCAAAACATTCTAACTGCAACAGACTTCAGCTCCAGACATATTCTTAGTGGAAGGATTACATTATGTTGAGCCGCGAGGAACCGGGTAAAGGCCCGTTACGTCATCGGTCGAAAGCGGGGAGGGAGGAGCGTCCTTCTCAAACCCGAACAGTAATCTGCGCCCCTTCTCAAACCCGAACAGTAATCTGCGCCCCTTCTCAAACCGAACAGTAATCTGCGCCCCTTCTCAACCCGAACAGTAATCTGCGCCCCTTCTCAACCCGAACAGTAATCTGCGCCCCTTCTCAACCCGAACAGTAATCTGCGCCCCTTCTCAACCCGAACAGTAATCTGCGCCCCTTCTCAACCCGAACAGTAAACTGCGCCCCTTCTCAACCCGAACAGTAATCTGCGCCCCTTCTCAACTCGAACAGTAATCTGCGCCCCTTCTCAACCCGAACAGTAAACTGCGCCCCTTCTCAACCCGAACAGTAAACTGCGCCCCTTCTCAACCCGAACAGTAATCTGCGCCCCTTCTCAACCCGAACAGTAATCTGCGCCCCTTCTCAAACCGAACAGTAATCTGCGCCCCTTCTCAAACCGAACAGTAATCTGTGCCCCTTCTCAAACCGAACAGTAATCTGTGCCACTCAGTAATTTTGTCAACAAGGCAGCATGACGCATTGACACTGTAGGTGTGTACCTGACAGTGAGAGATAATTAGGGATGCCTGTCAGGGTAGAAATAGAACATTATTCAAATGCCAGTCATCAATAACATCTTAATTCATACGTTTGATTCCTGGTTGTACTTCTGTCCGGAAACAGAAAGTCATTTTTACACAAATACCTGGCATTGGGGAATCATTTAATTAATGATTCATAAACTGCAACAGAGGAAGAGTGAAGTAAACTGAACATTTGATTGATTTAAGTAGCAACAGTAGCAGTTTTCTGATGGTTACCTGTCCAGTTGGAGTGGTGGGAGAAGGGTAAGGTCCTGGAGGTATACCATACTGGCCCTGAGGAGGATAGCCGCCACCACCACCATACTGGAGAATCAGAGGAAAACGCACTTCAAATATGGTACTGGCTTGGCTTGTTCTATCGGTGTATCATGTTAACAGTTCATTGTTTTTTAGTCACACAGTGCAGATTTTGTAATGTGTAGGCTAAATCTAACAATTCCAATTCCTTATCTAAACGCTATAGTGCATAAAGCCGGCATCAGTGTCGGGGAAATCATTACCAAGGACTATTATCATAACAGTTCATCTGAAATGTGGAGGGTGCGGAGGATATGTACACGTACGGGGCCCGGCGCCATGGGATAGTAGTAATTGTAGGGGTAGGTGTACCCAGGATACGGCTGCTGCTGGTTCTGTTGGTACCACTGTTGGTAGTACTGCTGCTGTTGCTGCTGCTGTATGGCTGTTGACTCAGTTACTACAGGCTGAAACTGACCAGCCTGGAAACACAAACAGACAACTACTAAGTGATGAGAGATTAAATCAGAATGAAAGCCGACTCGTCCATTTGAATCATATTCGGGTAAAAAGCCAGGAAGACCTGGGACAGTTTCTACAAAGCCTCAGAGTAGGAGTGCTGATCTAGGATCAGTTTAGCCTTTTAGAATCCTAATCAATAAGACTAAATACAGAGGTTGAAACCTGATCCTAGATCAGCACACTTACTTTGAGACACTGTGGATACGAGTCCAGATCAGACGGTTGTGTGTCAGAAAGAAACAAAATGGTCCATGCTGTTCAGCTCGCCAAGTTAAGATAACTGTTGAGGTAATATACACCGCTCAAAAAAATAAAGGAAACACTAAAATAACATCCTAGATCTGAATGAATGAAATATTCTTATTAAATACTTTTTTCTTTACATAGTTGAATGTGCTGACAACAATATCACACAAAAATGATCAATGGAAATCAAATTTATCAACCCATGGAGGTCTGGATTTGAAGTCACACTCAAAATTAAAGTGGAAAACCACACTACAGGCTGATCCAACATTGATGTAATGTCCTTTAAAACAAGTCCAAATGAGGCTCAGTAGTGTGTGTGGCCTCCACGTGCCTGTATGACCTCCCTACAACACCTGGGCATGCTCCTGATGAGGTGGCGGATGGTCTCCTGAGGGATCTCCTCCCAGACCTGGACTAAAGCATCCGCCAACTCCTGGACAGTCTGTGGTGCAACGTGGCGTTGGTGGATGGAGCGAGACATGATGTCCCAGATGTGCTCAATTGGATTCAGGTCTGGGGAACGGGCGGGCCAGTCCATAGCATCAATGCCTTCCTCTTGCAGGAACTGCTGACACACTCCAGCCACATGAGGTCTAGCATCGTCTTGCATTAGGAGGAACCCAGGGCCAACCGCACCAGCATATGGTCTCACAAGGGGTCTGAGGACCTCATCTCGGTACCTAATGGCAGTCAGGCTACCTCTGGCGAGCACATGGAGGGCTGTGCGGCCCCCCAAAGAAATGCCACCCCATACCATGACTGACCCACCACCAAACCGGTCATGCTGGAGGATGTTGCAGGCAGCAGAACGTTCTCCATGGCGTCTCCAGACTCTGTCACATGCTCAGTGTGAACCTGCTTTCATCTGTGAAGAGCACAGGGCGCCAGTGGCAAATTTGCCAATCTTGGTGTTCTCTGTCAAATGCCAAACGTCCTGCACGGTGTTGGGCTGTAAGCACAACCCCCACCTGTGGACGTCGGGCCCTCATACCACCCTCATGGAGTCTGTTTCTGACCGTTTTTAGCAGACACATACACATTTGTGGCCTGCTGGAGGTCATTTTGCAGGGCTCTGGCAGTGCTTCTCCTGCTCCTCCTTGCACAAAGGTGGAGGTAGCGGTCCTGCTGCTGGGTTGTTGCCCTTCTACGGCCTCCTCCACGTCTCCTAATGTACTGGCCTGTCTCCTGGTAGCGCCTCCATGCTCTGGACACTACGCTGACAGACAGAGCAAACCTTCTTGCCACAGCACGCATTAATGTACCATCCTGGATGAGCTGGACTACCTGAGCCACTTGTGTGGGTTGTAGACTCCGTCTCATGCTACCACTAGAGTGAAAGCACCGGCAGCATTCAAAAGTGACCAAAACATCAGCCAGGAAGCATAGGAACTGAGAAGTGGTCTGTGGTCACCACCTGCAGAACCACTCCTTTATTGGAGATGTCTAGCCAATTGCCTATAATTTCCACCTGTTGTCTATTCCATTTGCACAACAGCATGTGAAATTTATTGTCAATCAGTGTTGCTTCCTAAGTGGATAGTTTGATTTCACAGAAGTGTGATTGACTTGGGAGTTACATGGTGTTGTTTAACTGTTCCCTTTATTTTTTTGAGCAGTGTATTATACCCAATAACAAGCGCCTGTGAGATTAAAGCCGATGTTACAGGAAGGCCATAAAGATCATCAAGGACATCAACCACCCGAGCCACTGCCTGTTCACCCCGCTATCATCCAGAAGGCGAGGTCAGTACAGGTGCATCAAAGCTGGGACCGAGAGACTGAAAAACAGCTTCTATCTCAAGGCCATCAGACTGTTAAACAGCCACCACTAACATTGAGTGGCGAGCTGCCAACACACGGTCTTTGACACTGACCCAACTCCAGCCACTTTAATAATGGGAATTGATGGGAAATTATGTAAATATATCACTAGCCACTTTAAACAATGCTACCTTATATAATGTTACTTACCCTACATTATTCATCTCATATGCATACGTATATACTGTACTCTACATCATCGACTGCATCCTTATGTAATACATGTATCACTAGCCACTTTAACTATGCCACTTTGTTTACTTTGTCTACATACTCATCTCATATGTACACTGTACTCAATACCATCTACTGTATGCTGCTCTGTACCATCACCCATTCATATATCCTTATGTACATATTCTTCATCCCCTTACACTGTGTATAAGACAGTAGTTTTGGAATTGTTAGTTAGATTACTTGTTGGTTATCACTGCATTGTCGGAACTAGAAGCACAAGCATTTCGCTACACTCGCATTAACATCTGCTAACCATGTGTATGTGACAAATACAATTTGATTTGATTTTTCCTATTCTGGTCTTGCATGCACTCTAGCCAACATTTTGCAGATACAGTGCAGGTAGGCTGTGCAGGTAGGATAGTCCACATTATTATGGATATTTGTATTTGTCAAACAGCAGTCAAGCATCGATCATGTCACCAGAATAAGACCCTCAATATTTACTGTAAAGGAGCATCAAGCTCATAGCGTGCACTTTCATAATTTGCTTAATCTGCAGCCTAATAAACTGCATGGTTTCCCAAGTTGTAGTGGGTGGACCACACACCATATCATTGCGTGACTCCAAGTTGTCAACCTATGATTGGCCAATGATTTGACACTTCAAAGTGTTATTTGACACTCAAAGACCCAAACGAAACGACTGAACAACGAAGGAGCACAGCAAGTGAAAGAAATAGGTTTTGATTATGTTTTACTGGTAACAGGGACATAGGTAGGTAAATGCCAAGAAAATATATGTGTGTGTATGTAACCTTTATTTTACTAGGCAAGTCAGTTAAGAACAAATTCTTATTTACAATGACAGCCTACCCCGGACGACACTGGGCCAATTGTGCGCCGCCCTATGGGACTCCCAATTACGGCCGGATGTGATACAGCCTGGATTCGAACCAGGGACTGTAGTGACGCCTCTTGCACTGAGATGCAGTGCCTTAGACCGCTGCGTCCATGTGTGTGTGTTAAATAGTTAACTGTACTAGAATGCTTAACCTCTTGAACCTCTGGGGGCAGTATTTCATTTTTGGATGAAAAACGTTCCCGTTTTAAACAAGATATTTTGTCACGAAAAGATGCTCGACTATGCATATAATTCACAGCTTTGGAGAGAAAACACTCTGACGTTTCCAAAACTGCAAAGATATTGTCTGTGAGTGCCACATAACTAATGCTACAGGCAAAACCAAGATGAAACTTCAAACAGGAAGTGAGCCAGATTTGAGGCGCTGTGTTCCAATGTCTCCTTATATGGCTGTGACTGCGCCAGGAACGAGCCTACTTTCTGTCGTTTCCCCAAGGTGTCTGCAGCATTGTGATGTATTTGTAGGCAAATCATTGGAAGATTGACCATAAGAGACTACATTTACCAGGTGTCCGCCTGGTGTCCTCCATCGAAATTGGTGCGTAATCTCCAGCTGCATGTATTTTTCCATGTGATTCAGAGGAGAAACCAAACTTCCACGAATGATATATCATCGAATAGATATGTGAAAAACACCAAGAGGATTGATTCTAAACAACGTTTGCCATGTTTCTGTCGATATTATAGAGTTAATTTGGAAAAAAGTTTGGCGTTTTGATGACTGAATTTTTTTCTTCTTAGCCAAACGTGATGAACAAAACAGAGCGATTTCTCCCACACAAATAATCTTTTTGGAAAAACTGAACATTTGCTATCTAACTGAGAGTCTCCTCATTGAAAACATTTGAAGTTCTTCAAAGGTAAATGATTTTATTTGAATGCTTTCCTGTTTTTGTGAAAATGTTGCCTGCTGAATGCTAGGCTTAATGCTATGCTAGCTATCAATACTCTTACACAAATGCTTGTTTTGCTATGGTTGAAAAGCATATTTTGAAAATCCGAGATGACAGTGTTGTTAAAAGGCAGCAAAAATGTTAAACATCGGTTATCAGTATTGTTTTTTTTGGCAAGAAAAATATCAGATATCAGTATCAGCCAAAAATGTCATATCGGTGCATCACTAATTAAAAGCTTATTTGACTCGTCAAATAGTACTATTTGACGCGCATCTTTATTGACACGCAAAGACCCAAACGATGTTCCAATAGTACGTTGTGAAGACAATAGCAGTGACGCTATTACTGTGTCGGCGAAAGTCAACATCTTGCACGACAGAGAACAGTTGATTGTCAAGGGCAATGAATTACATTCACTTGGCGTAAATGGATTTCGCCTTTGAGTTCTCTCTCTGAAATGTTCTTACTCTTTCAAATGACTGATGGACTTGTTGACTGCTCGATCCACACCAGCAGACATTGTTGGCTAGGTTAGGAATGCTGTGTTGAACGTGTAGCGCAACATTTTTACGTGGCGTCATTACGTCCTGTACCTACGTTATATAGGTATGCGCATCAGCTTTGACATCGGTTTTGCACATCGTAGTTAAACTAGACATTGGGCCGATACCGATGTTGCCATTTTTAGCTAATAACATCCGATTCCGATATGTTCACCAATATATCGTGCATCCCTAGTCAAAAGTACTGTCGGACTGAGTTGTAATAAACGGTCATAGCCCCAATTAAAAAGTGAACATTTGCCGTTGATGACATAACGTTTCTTACATGGTTGGGTGGCATTTTTATATATATCAATATGGGTCGCGGGCCAAAACAGTTCAGAAACCCCTGAATTTGATGAATAGAGCTGCCATCTGCCAGATACGAAACCCCTTCCTAAGCAGAATTTCACTTCATTATCGTAGGTAACGTGCCTTACAGTAAGTGAACAAACGCATCCAAGAAGCAAAACACAGACACATATGCAAACACACACCTGTGCTGTGGTCCGGTTGGCCTGAGCGTTCTTGGTGGCGCTCTGGGTCTTGCTAATGGAGGCCAGTGCCTGTCTGGCCTTCTCCCACTCTGGGTTTTCCGAGACTGTCTGGCCCTCTGGACCTGCTGCTGCGTCATACGACCTACAACAGACAGGAGACATGTGACTGTCTGTCATTCAGTATGGAAACCAAACAAATGTTTAATAACATGACCAAGTTTTAGGTTTGTTAACTTGGAAGATACTACCACCAAACCAGCAAAATTTACAGTACACCAAATTCTTTAATCAAGAGATAAGATTGATTATTTTTGGAAATGTGTAACTACACTGAACAAAAATATAAACTCAACCATTTTAAAGCTTTTACTGAGTTACAGTTCATAAAGTAAACATTTTTTATTTAACCAGGAAAAGCCCATTGAGACCCAAAGTCTCTTTTTCAAGGGAGACCTGGCCAGGAAGGCAGCAGCAATCAATACATTACAGAATTAAAACAGAAAACAATACAACATGATCCAGCCTTAAAATGCATTTACACTCCTCTGGAACAGTCTCCCATCAAAATGTAAAATTCATTCAGTGCCACTAACTTATCTAGATGAAGCATGGATTGTAGACTATTTCACGTTTTTGTACTTCCGGGTTGGAGCGAGCGGTCGCATCGGCACTTCGCTCCGCAGGTAGTATAACCTTTTCATTACATTTCATTATAGCACAACGGTTTGATTTGTCTAATCTTAGCAATTTCTTCTTAGCTAGCTACATAGCCGTCTTTGTATCAAAGAGAATTGCGTAATTATCGTATTTCGCCGTCCTAACGTAGTCTTCACTGCTCTGCCCAGCAGCTAGCCAGCTAGCTAACGTCCACCGATTAGCTGCACTGTAGAAACTATTACACTCAACTGAACGACTCGATTAGTGTAGTGTTAGCTATCTACATAGCAGTCTTTGCTGTCTTCGTATCCAAGATAATTGTGTAGTTTAGAGTGTGTAGTCTTAGAGTGATTATCTTAATTTACCGAGGTTAGCTAGCCAGCTATTTGTCGTCCTTAACGTAGGAGACTCTGCTAGCTAGCCATCAGCTAGCCAACGTCTTCTGAATAGAACTCAACAACCCGGTCGCATTCACAGGTAGTATCACATTTTCATTTCATTTCATTACAGTACAACGGTTTGATTTGTTTGATCGTAGCTAGCTACATAGCTAGCTACATAGCCGTCTTTGTATCAAAGATAATTGTGTAGTCTAGAGCGATTTTCTAGGTTAGCTAGCCAGCTATTGTCATTCTTTTAACGCAACGTAATCAACACTGCTAGCTAGCCAGCTAGCCCCCGAATAGCAGCACTGTCGAAACTATTACACTTCTGAAAAAACCTACACTCGATCCCTCCGATGTCAACAACTACAGACCAGTATCCCTTCTTTCTATTCTCTCCAAAACTCTTGAACGTGCCGTCCTTGGCCAGCTCTCCCGCTATCTCTCTCTGAATGACCTTCTTGATCCAAATCAGTCAGGTTTCAAGACTAGTCATTCAACTGAGACTGCTCTCCTCTGTATTCACGGAGGCGCTCCGCACTGCCAAAGCTAACTCTCTCTCCTCTGCTCTCATCCTTCTAGATCTATCGGCTGCCTTCGATACTGTGAACCATCAGATCCTCCTCTCCACTCTCTCCGAGTTGGGCATCTCCGGCGCAGCCCACGCTTGGATTGCGTCCTACCTGACAGGTCGCTCCTACCAGGTGGCGTGGCGAGAATCTGTCTCACCACGCGCTCTCACCACTGGTGTCCCCCAGGGCTCTGTTCTAGGCCCTCTCCTATTCTCGCTATACACCAAGTCACTTGGCTCTGTCATAACCTCACATGGTCTCTCCTATCATTGCTATGCAGACGACACACAATTAATCTTCTCCTTTCCCCCCTTCTGATGACCAGGTGGCGAATCGCATCTCTGCATGTCTGGCAGACATATCAGTGTGGATGACGGATCACCACCTCAAGCTGAACCTCGGCAAGACGGAGCTGCTCTTCCTCCCGGGGAAGGACTGCCCGTTCCATGATCTCGCCATCACGGTTGACAACTCCATTGTGTCCTCCTCCCAGAGCGCTAAGAACCTTGGCGTGATCCTGGACAACACCCTGTCGTTCTCAACTAACATCAAGGCGGTGGCCCGTTCCTGTAGGTTCATGCTCTACAACATCCGCAGAGTACGACCCTGCCTCACACAGGAAGCGGGGCAGGTCCTAATCCAGGCACTTGTCATCTCCCGTCTGCATTACTGCAACTCGCTGTTGGCTGGGCTCCCTGCCTGTGCCATTAAACCCCTACAACTCATCCAGAACGCCGCAGCCCGTCTGGTGTTCAACCTTCCCAAGTTCTCTCACGTCACCCCGCTCCTCCGCTCTCTCCACTGGCTTCCAGTTGAAGCTCGCATCCGCTACAAGACCATGGTGCTTGCCTACGGAGCTGTGAGGGGAACGGCACCTCAGTACCTCCAGGCTCTGATCAGGCCCTACACCCAAACAAGGGCACTGCGTTCATCCACCTCTGGCCTGCTCGCCTCCCTACCACTGAGGAAGTACAGCTCCCGCTCAGCCCAGTCAAAACTGTTCGCTGCTCTGGCCCCCCCAATGGTGGAACAAACTCCCTCACGACGCCAGGACAGCGGAGTCAATCACCACCTTCCGGAGACACCTGAAACCCCACCTCTTTAAGGAATACCTAGGATAGGATAAGTAATCCCTCTCACCCCCCCCCCCCCCCTTAAGATTTAGATGCACAATTGTAAAGTGACTGTTCCACTGGATGTCATAAGGTGAATGCACCAATTTGTAAGTCACTCTGGATAAGAGCGTCTGCTAAATGACTTAAATGTAAATGCCTCTGGTGCACAAGACGAGAAGGCAGTCTTGCCAAATAGTGTAAATGTCCTGGGGACTTTAAGTAGCAACCAACTAGCAGGCCGGGTATGGTAACCGCTGGTTAAGAGAATGTCAAGTGTGTGCAAAGCCGTCATCAAGGCAAAGGGTGGCAACTTCGAAGAAACACTAATATAAAATATATTTTGATTTGTTTAACACGTTTTTGGTTACTACATGATTTCATGTGTGTTATTTCACAGTTGATGTCTTCACTATTATTCATCAATGTAGAAAATAGTAAAAATAAAGAAAAACCCTTGAATGTGTAGGTGTGTCCAAACTTTTGACTGGAACTGCATGACTATCTGCATATACAACCTTTCTGGTTGCATCCCATTTCCCAGATGATTAAATAAAAATTGAGAAACCACTAGCTAAAACGGAACCCAGCAGCTAAAATGAAATAAATGTATTAGGTCCTAATCTATGGATTTCAAATGACTGGGAATACAGATATGCATCTATTGGGTCACAGACACCTTTAAAAAAGGCATGGCCAGTAAGTATCTGATGTGCACAGTATTTGCCTCATGCAGCGCAACACATCTCCTTTGCAGAGTTGATCAGGCTGTTGACTGTGGCCAGTTGTCCCACTCCTCTTCAATGGCTGTGCGAAGTTGCTGTATATTGGCAGGAAACGGAACACGCGGAAATACACGGCGACCCAGAGCATCCCAAATATGCTCAAAGGGTGACATGTCTGGTGAATATACAGGCAATGGAAGAACTTGGACATTTTCAGCTTCCAGGAATTGTGTATAGATCCTTGCGACATGGGGCCGTGCATTATCATGCTGAAACATGAGGTGATGAATGGCACGACAATGGGCCTCAGGATGTCGTCATGGGATCTCTCTGCATCGAAACAGTCATTAATAAAAAAAAAGTTCGTTGTCCATAGCTTATGCCTGCCCATACCACAACTCCACCGCTACCATGGGGCACTCTGTTCACAATGCTGACACCAGAAAATTACTTGCCCAAATGACACCATGAAAATAGATGAGCTTCCCTGAGACAGTTTGAGCAAGCCCAGTTTCTTCAGCTGTCCGGGTGGCTGTTCTCAGACGATACTGCAGACGAAGTGGTGTGGGGGCTGTGCTTTGGCAAAGTGGGTGGGGTTATATCCTTCCTGTTTGGCCCTGTCCGGGGGTGTCCTCGGATGGGGCCACAGTGTCTCCTGGCCCCTCCTGTCTCAGCCTCCAGTATTTATGCTGCAGTAGTGTGTGTCGGGGGGCTAGGGTCAGTTTGTTATATCTGGAGTACTTCTCCTGTCCTATTCGGTGTCCTGTGTGAATCTAAGTGTGCGTTCTCTAATTCTTTCCTTCTTTCTTTCTTTCTCTCTCTCGGAGGACCTGAGCCCTAGGACCCTAGGACTACCTGACATGATGACTCCTTGCTGTCCCCAGTCCACCTGGCCATGCTGCTGTTCCAGTTTCAACTGACCTGAGCCCTAGGACCATGCCCCAGGACTACGTGACATGATGACTCCTTGCTGTCCCCAGTCCACCTGGCCATGCTGCTGCTCCAGTTTCAACTGTTCTGCCTTACTATTATTTGACCATGCTGGTCATTTATGAACATTTGAACACCTTGGCCATGTTCTGTTATAATCTCCACCCGGCACAGCCAGAAGAGGACTGGCCACCCCACATATGCTCTCTCTAATTCTCTCTTTCTTTCTCTCTCTCAGAGGACGTGAGCCCAAGGACCGTGCCCCAGGATGACCTGACATGATGACTCCTTGCTGTCCCCAGTCCACCTGACTGTGCTGCTACTCTAGCTTCAACTGTTCTGCCTTATTATTATTCGACCATGCTGGTCATTTATGAACATTTGAACATCTTGGCCATGTTCTGTTATAATCTCCACCCAGCACAGCCAGAAGAGGACTGGCCACCCCTCATAGCCTGGATCCTCTCTAGGTTTCTTCCTAGGTTTTTGCCTTTATAATATAATAATAATAATAATAATATAAATGCCATTTAGCAGACGCTTTTATCCAAAGCGACTTACAGTCATGTGTGCATACATTCTACGTATGGGTGGTCCCGGGGATCGAACCCACTACCCTGGCGTTACAAGCGCCATGCTCTACCAACTGAGCTACAGAAGGACCTTTCTAGGGAGTTTTTCCTAGCCACCGTGCTTCTACACATGCATTGCTTGCTGTTTGGGGTTTTAGGCTGGGGCTATATAAATAGATTTGATAGAAGACTGAGGATCGTCCAAATATTGAAAGTGTGTAAATAGTTACCCATGTTGTTTTGTAAATGTGTGTGTGTGTGTGTATATATATATATATATTTTTTTTTTCTCAATTTTTGGGGGGTGTGTGTTAGAATACCATTTTGGTATTTTGTATATAGTTATGTTTCAAAATGTATAACTTCACCAATTTGGCCACTTGGGTACATTTGGGCTACTTGTGTGGGACACCTGGGTGACTTCATGATAAATGTCATGTAGCACAATCATTTTGGAAGTTATCATTCTGAAACTTTGCACAAGTACTGTTGCCCTCTTATATTTTTCACTGAAATTGTCCCCATCATTCTATCTGAATGTTTGTTTTATCTTGTTCATTTTGAAGATGATACAAAAATAAAAGCGTATGGTTTTTAAAATTGTTTTATCTAAACCAGATCTATTGTGTTATTCTCCTACATTCAATTCACATTAACACTCTGAAGTTTGTGTGTTCTTTCAAATGGTACCAAGAATATGCATATCCTTGGTTCTGTGCCTGAGCTACAGACTGTTAGATTTGGGTATGTCTTCAGGCGGAAATTGCACAAAGTAGGGGGAGCTGTAAGAGGTAAACTACAACCTAAAACCTCTTACCTTGGAATAATTAAGTCTCATGTTAATAGGAACCACCAGCTTTTATATGTTCTCATGTTCTGAGCAAGGAACTTAACCTCTTGCTCCTGACACGCAGGTGTCCCATCTAGACATCTGGGAATGCAAATGCGCTACGCTAAATGCTAATAGCACTCGTTAAAACTCAAACGTTCATTAAAATACACCTGCAGGGTACTGAATTTAAAGCTACACTCGTTGTGAATCCAGGCAACAAGTCAGATTTTTAAAATGCTTTTCGGCGAAAGCATGAGAAGCTATTATCTGATAGCATGTAACACCCCAAAAGACCCGCAGGGGACGTAAACAAAATAATTAGCATAGTCGGCACTACACAAAACGCACAAATAAAATATAAAACGTTCATTACCTTTGACCATCTTCTTTGTTGGCACTCCTAGATGTCCCATAAACATCACTATTGGGTCTTCGATTAAATCGGTCCATATATAGCCTAGATATCGATCTATGAAGACTGTGTGATCAACGAAAAAAATAGCGTTTTATAACGTAACGTCAATTTTTAAAATAAAAAAAGTTGACGATAAACTTTCACAAAACACTTCAAAATACTTTTGTAATGCAACTTTAGGTATTAGTAAACGTTAATAAGGGATCAAATTGATCACGAGGCGATGTATATTCTATAGCTGTACGTCTGGAAATAATGTCCGGGTAAATCTCAACCAAAATATCCTTCTGTAGCCCAGTTGGTAGAGCATGGCGCTTGTAAAGCCAGGGTAGTGGGTTCGATCCCCGGGACCACCCATACGTAGAATGTATGCACACATGACTGTAAGTCGCTTTGGATAAAAGCGTCTGCTAAATGGCATATATATCCGGTCGGAGACCGGAAGAACTGCGCTGCCTTGTGTCTGTTTGACCAAGAAACAAATCGTAGGCAAATGACAAGACTGTTGACATCGTGTGGAAGCTGTAGGTATTGCAACCTCGGCCCCATTTAATGTGGTTCACGTTAAACAATGGGTTGAAGTGGCGCATGGATATATTTTCCCATTTTCAGTGATAATATTTTCTTGCACTTTTCGATGAAACGCACGTTCTGTTATAGTCACAGCCGTGATTTAACCAGTTCTATAAACGTCTGAGTGTTTTCTATCCACACATACTAATCATATGCATATACTATATTCCTGGCATGAGTAGCAGGGCGCTGAAATGTTGCGCGATTTTTAACAGAATGTTCAAAAAAGTAGGGGGTAGGAGTAACAGGTTAAACATTATCTTTTTTACATGGCACATATTGCACTTTTACTTTCTTCTCCAACACTGTTTTTGCATTATTTAAACCAAATTGAACATTTTTCATTATTTATTTGAGGCTAAATAGATTTGTATTGATATATTATATTAAGTTAAAAGTGTTAATTCAGTATTGTTGTAATTGTCATCATTACAAATATATTAGCTTTTATTTATTAAAAAAAATGTATTTATTAAATCGGCATTGGCTTTTTTTTGGGGCCTCCAATGATCGGTATCGGCGTTGAAAAATCCTAATCGATCAACCTATAGTGGTTACACGTGGTGTGCATTTGTGAGGCTGTTGGACTGAATGCCAAATTCTCTGAAACGACATTGGGGGTGGCTTTTGGTAAAGAAATAAACATTAAATTCCATGGAAACAGCTCTGGTGGACATTCCCTTAAAACGTGACATCTGTGGCATTGCACAAGGTGCACCTGTGGAATGATCATGCTGTTTAATCAGATTCTCGATATGCCACACCTGTCAGGTGGATGGATTATCTTGGCAAAGGCAAAATGATGACAGATGTACCTTTTGCACAAGATTTGAGATAAATAAGTGTTATGCGCACATGGAACATTTCTGGAATCTTTTATTTTAGCTCATGAAACCAACACTTTACATGTTGCGTTCATATTTTTGCTCAGTGTATATGAATACACTTTAGTAAGGTAACCTGTTGAATGAGCATCTCAGTTGCTTGAGCATGGCCCTGCCACACACACAAAATTCAAAGCATGCTATTTCTGTGGCCCCTAAATAAAAATGGGACATTCTCATTGATGGGAAATAAATGTCTCTCCGTTAACAGAAGGTATGTTGAGCGAAGCTCAAAATAAGAGTGCTTTGACTCCACATGAAGAATAGCAAGAACCCCTGCTAGTACAGAATAAAACAGTCATTGCCTTGCCCTGCCTATATTTAAGAGACAGTAACTTTTCAGACTATTAGCTAGACCATTTCCAAATCTTATTTAAGTGATTCAATGACAATACTGCCCAAGCCTTGAGAGAGTAGCTCAACTGCCCGGTCCGGAATCAACCCATTAGCCCTATTACACCAGTTCTTGATGAACCATTGTAGACATGAAAATCGTGTTGATACTAGAAGTTGTTGTGACCCGGCCTGGAAGATAACGTTAACTTGGTGAGAGTCTTGGATTGATGTTACTAGGTTACTGGACTGTGACCCCGATAGCTAATTACCTTGTCAATCATAACTACGTACTACATAGTTGGTGGTATTTGCTAGTACAGAAGCCTAGCCGATACGAAGCTGCAGGAAAGTAGGAGTTAGCTCACGTTAATGGCTAATTAGCGTTAGCTAGGTAACTTTAGTTACATTAACTAACGGAACGAGAAGAACTCGGCGAATCTTCGGACGTTATTAAATGTCAATGTCTAGCTATAATACAGGTCAAAATAAAGTGAGAACATATTCGAAAGCTCGATATGATTCACTTGATAATTTTAGATCTTACCAGTTAGCAGCTGGAGCTGTCTGGGTCGTATTCGCCGCCATTTTGCCACCGAGATAACTAACTAGCTACAGGACCAATCTAATAGAACGTCGTCGGCCAGAAGACCCTAACGTAAACAAGAACAATTAAATCACAATATACAAGGAAAGTTGGTCTTTCACACTACCATCCACTACTTCTCAACAAGACCGTCTTTAAATTTAAGGGAAAAACACACTATAAGGCAATATCTAAACGTCGAATAATGCCATTTTCACGAGAACAACCATAGCTGCAGTGGATCTTCAACTGAAAAACAAAATGGCAGTTGCATTAGATATGGAACGTATGCCTCGTCTTCCGTTTCCTCTCATTGGAGGAAAGTACTTACCTACTTTGTTCCTAAATTTCAAAGTTTTGCCTTCTCATTATCACTACTGCCACTACTTGCGTAATACAATTATTGTTGTTAAACACCGTAACCCTTGATGTTGCAGAATAATATTGAATAAAACGTTTTTTTTACTCTACTGGTGAAAAGCTGTTATAAATCAAATATATATATATAAAGACTCTTCATCCTCCACCACACAACTGTCAAGCAAGGTGAATGTGATAAGATAGTCTCGACCAGGGATGGGCAACTTTGATGGGGGTGGGGGCCACAAAAAAATCTGAACTCATCATGAGGGGCCGCAGTAGCTCGCTGGTCGCTTGTACCCAAATCCATACCCACACGTGCAGTCAGAGCCGGCCATAGCCTTTTAGGGGCCCTAAGTGAGAGTGGCTGATCCCCCAGTCGGTAATTCGACCATGATTACTACAAGTTTAGATAGCTGGCTCGACTAATTTACCAATCTAAAAAATGTTATCTGACATGAGCTAATTGAGTGACTGTGTAGTGACTGACATAACAAGAGAAAGACTGCTGATCCACAACCAAAAATTGCACCTTGTGTATTCTACTATTCTAACTCTAAACAGTAATTCGAGACCCTGACAGAGTTCCTGAATTAAAAATAAATAATAATATTTGCGTTTTAGGAAATTGATTCTCGTATAGCCGTGGGAAGTAGGTATGCTGAGGGTGCCCCCCTGAAAAATTTGAAAGTAAAAAATATTAATATAAAAAAATTCTCACAAAAGTTATATGTTTTAATGTCACATCCACAAGTATGGTAAAATGCCTTTCTTGCACACTCAAAACCCAACAATGCAATAATCAATAACAATGTATTAGTATTTGTTTTAAACACACAAGAAATAAGAATAAGAAATATGAAATAGATAAATAAATAAATAATAAATAAATAAAATAAGGAAGTAAGCATAGTATATACAGGGATTTTTTTTTAAAGTCAGTTCCAATAACATATTTACAATGTGCAGGGTTACTGGAGTGATGGAGGTAGATATGTAAAAGGTTAAGGTGACTAGGCAACAGGATATAAGATAAACAGTGTAGCAGCAGCTTGAATGTGAGTGGGTGTGCAAGTGTGTGGAGTCTGTATAAATGTCTGTGCATATTATGAATGCAGCAGGGTAGCCTAGTGGCTAGAGCGTTGGACGAGTAACCAAAAGGTTGTAAGTTCAAATCCCCAAGCTGACAAGGTACAAATTTGTTGTTCTGCCCCTGAACAGGCAGTTAACCCACTGTTCCTAGGACATCATTGAAAAAAAGAATTTGTTCTTAACTTACTTGCCTAGTTAAATAAAGGTTAAAAAAATGTGCGAGCAAGCAAATGATGGATTGAGTGTGTTAGTGTGTAAGGTCCTGTGAATGTGCATAGAGACAATAAAGTCAATAAGATTAACTCAGATAGTCCATGAAGCAAGTTTGTTAGCTATTTATCCATCATATTGCTTGGGGATAGAAGCTGTTCAAGAGCCTGTTGGAGTCAGACTCGATGCACCGGTACCACTTGCCGTGCGGCAGCAGAAAAAATAGTCTATGGCTTGGGTGGTTGGAGTCTAATAGAAGTGCACTGGGCCTTTCCTAGTTCTGGATACATGGGCCTACAAAAGGGGGCTGCCAGTTTCCCATCCCTAGTCTAAACTCTGGTCTACATACAGCCAGTTCAATTTGAATATTTGACTTGGGTCATGGCAGCATTGTTTGCAGTGTGCAAATTATATTATACTGTGACATTCGGGGGTCTCTATTTATTTCATGGGACCTCCTAAGTGTGCACACACACAAAAATGCATGGGCCTAATAGTAAAGACATGATATTTAACTGTCTGTTTTTTATTTAGCATGAACACAACCAGTCATGATGTTTTCATCTTATTGTCAAACAAATCACTTAAAAAAGTAGGCTACCTGCGCATGTTCATCCACTCAAGCATCGAAACAATGCACTGTGCACTCACGCAATTTGATGAATCTGTTACAAAACACCAAAAAGTGTAATGACATTCAGCGATTGTCTTTGGGTCTATGCTCTTGTAGCCTGAATTAATACATTTTTTATAAAAATAAAAGTTGGGACACCTGAAAAGGGTGTGAGATATGGGACTGTCCGGAGATGACAACCCGTACTGGGCATAGATGTCAGTTTTATTGAATAGTTTGAGGTATGGCCTTGTCTCAGAGGAATGTGCCTCGGAGCCAGATGCTGATGGTGGGTTGGTTGCCCTATGCAATAAAAAACAAATCTGTGAAAGTTTTAAGGACTTTGTTCAAAAACCTCCAAATAGCCTATAATTTACATTCTCAGAACATTAATAAAACCTCCTACGAAAACTTCAAGGGAACCATAGTAAAATGCTCTCAGAGCCTCCCTGCAAACTGTAAGTTTGCAAAATGTAAGTTCCCAGAACAGGCTAAATGTTCACTTCTGTTCTTTTTAAATAACATTCTTAGAATTTTCTTTGAACATTACTAATGTTTTCTTGTGGTTTTCATGGAAAGTTTTCTTAATGTTCTAAAAACATGAGGAAACCTGCACAAAACCTTATGCTGAAGTACAGAAATTCCTACAGAAGATTGTTGTTTCTTAATGTTCTCCAAACGTTTTGAGAACATGACTTTAACCAGTAAAATGTAACTAAATCAATCAGAAAAAGTTATGTAAGCCCCAAAAGTAATTATTTATCATGAGAGGGCCATAAATAATAACTAAAAGAAAGATTTCAATCTCACCTTTCTGGTTAAAATAGCTGTAAATTGCTGAGATATAGTCACTTTTGAGGACACAAGCTCAAGTACACAGTACAAATATGATAAAAAAATATTACATATTTTATGTGATGTATTTCCTATTCAACAAAACTGTATGAAGAAGGCTTAAAATAAATCTACTAACTATAAGATTCCACCTTCCTTGTAACTGTGAAATGCATATTTGTATGTTTAGTGTTAGAGAAAATGTGCATATTTTCTAAAGGTCTCTCTTGATCCAAACATCTTCCCCCATCGCTGTGAATGTATCACAGAGCTCTAGCTTTTGCACGCCCAATTTTTCAGTTTTTGATTTGTTAAAAAAGTTTGAAATATCCAATAAATGTCGTTCCACTTCATGATTGTGTCCCACTTGTTGTTGATTCTTTACAAAAAAAAATACAGTTTTATATCTTTATGTTTGAAGCCTGAAATGTGGCAAAAGGTCGCAAAGTTCAAGGGGGCCGAATACTTTCGCAAGGCACTGTATCTCATTAGGGGAGCCTAAAAAAACAATCCACTTGTTTAGAGATACACATTTTAATAAATGTTTCATAGAGCACTAACATTTAAGGTGAGTGTATTGGGGGCAATTGGCCCCTCCTCCAATGTGGCAACTTGCTCCAAATGAGGATTTTCCAAATCATGTCCAAATAATCTACAAGTCACTTCATTGAGTTACGCAGTAATTTCCCCCCCGATACTTTAGGATGATTTTGACATGATTTGGAGATTTTTTTGCTGAAACAAAAGACATTGCTTTTTGTGTCAGCAATTGGACTTTGTTCTTAGGGGAGCTAGTTACCTTCACGTTACCCTACACATCAAATCAAATTGTATTGGTCACATACACATGGTTAGCAGATGTTAATGCGAGTGTAGTAAAATGCTTGTGCTTCTAGTTCCGTCCGTGCAGTAATATCTTACTAATATCTAAGTAATCTAACAATGTCCCAACAACTACCGTATACACACAAGTGTAAAGGAATGATAAGAGTATGTACATATAAATATATGGATGAGTGATGGCCGAGCAGCATAGGCAAGATGCAGTAGATGGTATAGAGTACAGTGTATACATATGAGATGAGTAATGTAGGTTAAGTAAACATTATAGAAAGTGGCATTGTTTAAAGTGACTAGTGATACGTTTATTACATCCAATTTTTTATTATTAAAGTGGCTAGAGATTTGAGTCAGTATGTTGGCAGCAGCCATGCAATGTTAGTGATGGCTGTTTAACAGTCTGATGGCCATGAGATAGAAGCTGTTTTTCAGTCTCTGGGTCCCAACTTTGATGCACCTGTACTGACCTCGCCTTCTGGATGATAGCGGGGTGAACAGGCAGTGGCTCGGGTGGTTGTTGTCCTTGATGATCGTTTTGGCCTTCCTGTGACATCGGGTGGTGTAGGTGTCCTGGAGAGCAGGTAGTTTGCCCCCCGGTGATGCGTTGTGCAGACCTCACTACGCTCTGGAGAGCCTTACGGTTGTGGGCACCTGTCAGGTGATACAGCCTGACAGGATGCTCTCGATTGTGCATCTGTAAAAGTTTGTGAGTGGACTTTCTGAGGGCTACCCTCTTCACCTCGGGGCGGCCTGTCAGAAAGTCCAGGACCCAGTTGCATAGGGTGGGGTCGAGACCCAGGATACTATGGGTCTCCACCCTTAATGACGAGTTTGGAGGGTACTATGGTGTTAAATGCTGAGCTGTAATCGATAAACAGCATTCTTACATAGGTATTCCTCTTGTCCAGATGGGTTAGGGCAGTGAGCAGTGTGATTGCGATTATGTCGTCTGTGGACCTATTGGGGCGGTATGCAAATTGGAGTGGGTCTAGGGTGTCAGGTAGGGTGGAGGTGATATGATCCTTGACTAGTCTCTCAAAGCACTTCATGATGACGGAAGTAGTTGATGGGGTAGTAGTATTTATATTTGAATTTTACCCCTTTTTCGTGTTATCCAATTGTTTTAGTAGCTACTATCTTGTCTTATCGCTACAACTCCCGTACGGGCTCGGGAGAGACGAAGGTTGAAAGTCATGCGTCCTCCGATACCACACACACACACACACACACACACACACACACACACACACACACACACACACACACACACACACACACACACACACACACACACACACACACACACACACACACACACACACACACACACACACACACACACACACACACACACACACACACAGCGCCATCCAACCCGGAAGCCAGCCGCACCAATGTGTCAGAGAAAACACTGTGAACCTGGCAACCTTGGTTAGCGCGCACTGCACCCGGGCCGTCACAGGAGTCGTTGATGCGCGATGAGACAAGGATTTCCCTACCGGCCAAACCCTCCCTAACCCGGACGATGCTAGGTCAATTGTGCGTCGCCCCACGGACCTCCCGGGCTGCAGTACAGCGCCCTTAACCACTGCGCCACCCGGGAGGCCCACGGGGCGATGGTCATTTAGCTCAGTTACCTTAGCTTTCTTGGAAACAGGAACAATGGTGGCCCTATTGAAGCATGTGGGAACAGCAGACTGGGATAGGGATTGATTGAATATGTCTGTAAACACACCAGCCAGCTGGTCTGCACATGCTCTGAGGACGCGGCTAGGGATGCCATCTGGGCCAGCAGCCTTGCGAGGTTTAACACGTTTAAATATTTTACTCACGTTGGCTGTTTTGGTAGCGGGCTGTGTCAGTGGCACTGTATTGTCCTCAAATCGAGCAAAGAAGTTGTTTAATTTGCCTGGGAGCGAGACGTCGGTGTCTTAATAGCAATGAGCCCGTCTACGGAGCCATACATGAACAATGTAATGACAGACAGAAAATTATGACTGATACGTAACTGACACTGTTTTATCAGACATATTGATACTATGTTGTAGTGTCTTAAATGCATTGACTCATGAACCTTAATAGTTGATATACAGTGATAGTAGAAAATACAATCGGGTGGAATCAAGCACTATTAAAGATTAATAGCGTCCACATGTGGCATTGAACTGAACAGCAGACACGATTTAAAAAAAAGTCTATAAGGCCACTAATCCCATGGCTTTCATTTGAAACATTATGGGGTTAATGGCTAGGTCATGTCACCCGAGACAGAAGTCCAACTTCTGCCAGATAAGAGCAAATAATTATATATTTTTTATTACTGAGCAAATTCTGATTTCCCAACGGGCTCTATTCTATTTATGAGGTGATGTTTGGCAAACAGAATAGAGCCCGGGAGAGGTGAGTAACATGGCATAATAAACACACATACATTTGTACCTAATCCCCCCCCCTGCTGTTCCCTCTATTTCCTGCCCTGCACCTCGACTGCTGCAGGATGTAGGTCTTTTCATACTCACAACCCTAGGCACAGTGTCTTTGCAAAACACACATACACACACATAAATGGTCGGCAAAGGAGGATATCTTATTATTGTATAATGTGTGTGTGACACAGAGAGATAGAGATAGAGAGCAAGGACTCAGATGCAATATCCTTTATCAATATTTGAATAAAGTGAAATAAATGTTCAATAAAAATGTTTTAAACATTCCCATAGGCACTCATCAGTGTGACCACAAGCACCTCCACTGGTTCCTGTTAGTCTACTGGTTCATCCAGGGGTTGTATTTGGAAAGCATGTCCTAGAGAGCGACTGACTTGCCTGACAGCATTCCCGAAAAGGGAGGAATTATAGCCAATTTCCTACACCCATAGTAATGTACAGGAATGACACCAACCTGACTGGCTGAGGGAGAGAGACGATTTGTCATTAATGTAGCCTAATTATTTGTATTTTATTTATTTAACTAGGCAGGTCAGTTAAGAACAAATTGTTATTTACAATGACGGCCTGCACTGGACGACGGTTTGGCCAATTGTGCGCCACTCAATCACGGCCGGATGTGATACAGCCTGGATTCGAACCAGATCACTGTAGTGAACCAGGTTACTGCCTCTGAGATGCAGTGAGATGCAGTACCTTAGACGCTGCGCCACTCGCGAGCCCCTTATGCTACACACTTGTAACAAAAACCTTGTATCAAAAACATTTAGTTATTGATTGTTTGATTATGTGTGCACTTGATGTGGACTCGAGACCCCGTCATTCTCCCTCCGTAAAACACTCCCTAATCAAATATCGCGTCACTTCCTTGCCAATCCCTTAGAAAAAGAAATATTAGAAAGGGCCGAACGACGCTGGGAAAGAGCGAGAAGAAGCCAGAAGAGAAGATAAAGAAGTAAAGCCCGATGAAAAGAGGGATAGTGAGGCGGGAGGAAGCGAAACACGAGCGTAATCAAAGTAAGTTTCCCATACTTTTTCTCCTTTGGAAACACTCCACTCAGAAACTTGATCGGCGGAGCGCAAGTTTTGCCCTTTTCCCTCCCCATTGACATCACTCATTATGGCCTTCCATAGACTACTACTGCTAGGCAATCAATATGATACGTTTTAGAGTTCAATTCGCAGACATTTGTTGAAATGGGTTCCTGAGCTATGGATGGCAGTAAGTTTGACATAATGTAGTCTGCCTTGCTGCATAAAAGCGATCAGTTTTATGAGGAGTTGTTGATTTTTGCTTTGATGAGGCAATATCACTTGCAAGAACAAGGGGACGCACATAGGTACTAATTAACTTTCAACCGCTTACTGTTTCATCCTCTGATGGAAGTTATTGGTAAATAGTAAACAAATGACAGTAATGTCAGACTGCTTTTTAAATGTAGGCTACCTCATTGTCTTTAAAAGCTCAGTAGCACCGGTTTGTGCCCATTTTCAATATAGTTTTCAATTGAATGGAATAGGGAATCATTGTAATTGCTTTTAGTATTAATATAGTGTTTGTCTGTGGCTTTTAGGTCCCCTACCCCGAGGGAAGGAATCCAGGCAGAAGTATGTTTCACTTGCAAGTCCCAGCATGGCCTTGGCATAAATATCAATGCCAAACGACTCGTTGGTTTCTCACACTCTTGCACAACAGTGATGTTTTCATGTAGGCCTGTCATGACAGGTCACTGTATATAAGACCATAGAAGTCTGCCCTGTACAGTGACACTAATCAAGGGAAATGGCCCCTCAGTGACAGCTTGCCTCTGGGCCCCTCATATTCACTTTCTCTCTGTTATCTATGTTGACAGTCTAGAATGGACTTCTCTGTTCACTGTAGGTTTATATACTGGCAAAATACCTTTTTGTGAAGGTATTTTATTTCTGTTATGTGTGTTTTAAATAGATTCATTGAGTTGATATTTGTCTCACACTGACTGAACTTGGCTCAGTGTCCGCATAAATAGATCACATCAAAGTAAGAACATCAAGGTAGTTTGTTAGTTTCATTTAGTCTGTCAGTGTGTTTTCTGATGCATAGAAGTGTTTCTGCTTGATGTGTTGTCTCACCCAACTGGTTTTCTTTTCTCTCCGTCTCTGGCCTCTTTCTTTATATCTGTCACTCTTTCATTTTCCCCCATGCTCTCTTCTCTACACCACCTTTTCTCTCCCTCTGTACCCCATCTTCTCTTTCCCTCTTGCCTCCTTTCTCCATAATTCTTTCTCCCTCTCTCAGCTGTCATGCCACTTCACAAGACGTCCCACAAGGCGCCTCGCCTGGACCCCACCATGATCTCCGCTCCGCTGGGGGACTTCCGCCACACCATGCACATCGGGAGGGGAGGAGATGCTTTTGGTGACACCTCCTTCCTGGCTACTGTTGGCCCCAGCTCTGACCCTGGGTCTCCGGGTGCCACGGCAACAAACGACTCAATGGCGCCCGTTGATTCCGAGACGCCACTTAACCACACTGATGATGTCACAGATGGCTTTGGAAGCACACTGAACAGTGAGCTTCAGCATTCCGAGTCGGTGTCCTCTTTCACACTCGATATGGATTTCGACCTGGGCCCATCCATCATGGGTGACGTGCTGGGGGTGATGGATGGACTGGGGCTGGACTCAGACTGGACTAGGACTCGCGCTAATGAGGAAGACATCTTCAGTCCAAGCAAAAATCTTGTCGTTGAAGTGGAGAATTTTAAAATCGTGGCGGAGGATCAGTCTGTCAGCATAAGGAACGAGCTGAATGAGAAGAAGCTTTTAGAGATCGAGGGAGATGAGGTGGGAGATGGAAGGATAATAGAGGGGACTGGAGGGATCAAGACCAAAGGCCAGAGGCCGAAGGTGAGATTCAGCGACAAACGAGAGGAGATCATTCGCCAAGCGTCAGAGGAGGAAGGTCAGGGGTTAGATGTTGAGGAAGAGTGTGTGAGTCCCACCGAGGAAGATCGAGAGAGCGGGAACAACATCATCAGCGTGTCAATCGCGGGAATAGAGGTACAGCCCACCAATCACACGGCTGATTCACCTTCCAGTCCCGCCTCCTCACACAGCTCAGAGTATGAGGGTGTCACCCCTTTGGACAGGAGGAGGGTTGACAACTGTCACTCAGAGACTGATTCCGAGGAAGAGGAAGGGGGAGACAATGGACGGGGCTACACATTTGAAGATGAGTTTGATGATGAAATCGGCCTATAAGAGTGCTACAGGGCACCTTACGTCAATCAATAAGAGGATAAAATGGTTCCTCGTTGGTTGTGAACTATGTACAGTTTACTTCCTCTGTGCATTCTGCAAATTATCATTCAAAACGGAGGTTTAAGCAAAGCTAAGTATTTCAGAACAACAACTGGATATTTGAAGAGTCTCTGTTGAAATGTTTTTTGGACCAAATTGCTCCTTTGGATCCTCAGTCATAGACATGCAGTTAGTAAACAGTTACTACAGGAATCCGTTTCATCGACTCAATCTTATAAGCTCCAATTGATGGACAGAAACAATTTGACCTATGAAATAGCCACATGTATTGACATCAGATTTGAAATGCTACATTTTTAACAGACACTGTACTTCAATTTATTATGTCTCAATTGAAAATACAAAGAATAGCCTAGTATTGTTTTAGGCCAAGCAGGTTTTCAGTGAATAAATAGCCTAGTTTGCAGCACTTTAATTCATTTCAAGAAACTGGAAGCTTTACTGTTAAATCAGTGCTCAGTAAAAGATAATGACAGTTTTTAAATGACAATGATTAAGGCAAATTGAAATGTTTTAACTAACATGTTTTAGTTTTTACCAGGTCAAAGGTGTTTCTTAAGAGAAAGTGCATATGATACAGAAATACTCGTATCTTATGCTGAAGGTGCCTTAAAGGGAGTCGTTGTTCATATCCCTGTGCTTTAACTCACCATAGCCATGACTTCCTTCTTGATGTTGTATTTTCATATCATGTATTGCTCAGAGCAAATAGCTTTGTTGTCCGTTTGCATTGCATCTTAATGCTCTTTACAAACAAACTAAATGAACCAGCCTTTTATGACAAATATATCGTTATTTGCCACCTGTTTCTCCACATAATTAATGGAAAGTTTTTTTTCTGAGTGATTTTATTGTTAAATGCCACTGGGTTATTCCACAAAATGAGTCCTTTTTAGGTAGTTTAACTTGGTTAAAAATATATATATATTTTAGCACATTTTCAACTTAATAAAACATGTTTTCCCATTTCGAGGTTAAATAAATAAAAATAATATAACTGCCAAATAAAGTAACAGGGTTGACTTAAACAGGGTTAATGATTTAATCTTAAATCAGCCATAAATCCCCTTGTGACAGGGGGAATGGAAGCTTGTTGCGTGCAACAGGGAGGGGCATTTGAATGCCAGGTTCACAACATTTTATTACATTAAACATTATTAGCCTGTAGCAATGGGGTAGCAGGGTTGACGAGTTAAAGCTCAACCCACTCAGTTTTCCACAACACCAGAAAATGTCCAAAAAGAGTAGAACCAGCTCACCTGCGTTTGCACTAAAAATCTTCTGAGAAGTCAGTGCAAAGAGGGACATGTCAATGCTGAATTTTATTCATATAAAAAAATCAGATTTATAGAATTTTCCATGTGGTCTACTTCGTTTAATATAACAGGCTTTAAAAATCCAATATTGGTGCACCATTTCTACTTAAAATATCAAAGGATACAAAAGCAACTAATTTCATGGAACAACCCTACTCTGTTTGGATTACCTCATTTTAAGAATTTCCTCTTATTTAGAGCTTTAATATCTATGGTGTTTTCATGACATAAATCTGTCATTCCTATTTTTTTTAAACGGTGAACTGTTCACATTCCAATATTTAATTTCTCAAGTCAGAATTTTTCTGACCTAAATTACATCCAATGTAGGCCTATTTTTATTTTAATGCATTTAGCCTGTGTAGTCAATTACAAAAGTTATTGGTATTGAGATTTTAACAACCACTGACAATATCTGAAATCTCATGTTTTGAATTTCAGTTGCAAAGCATGTTTGACCTTATATTTAATGCTTCTTTTGGACCAACATTGTACAAGGGGGTTGGGTTGAATGCGGAAGACACATTTCAGTTATATGCATTCAGGTGCACAACTGACTATCCCCCTTTCCCCTTACAAGTAATGCTGTAGGGAGAAGAGGAGGGGGTCTGGAAAGAATTGTCTCTGGACATGTTCTTTATCTCGTGATGGATCCTCTTGGATATGCTGGTTACTTCAATAAACATATTTCCTTACAGCGTAATGTTTCAGCAAAGTGTTTCCTTGTGTCAGTGTGTCTTCAACTTATGTGGAAAGATGGCAGGAATATGAATGTGAGAATACACTCTACTACGTCTGTATTTGGACAGGGATGACAACCTTTAAAATGTGGCTATATTCTCCAGCATTTTGGATATGAGATAATCAAATCAAATCAAATTTATTTATATAGCCCTTCGTACATCAGCTGATATCTCAAAGTGCTGTACAGAAACCCAGCCTAAAACCCCAAACAGCAAACAATGCAGGTGTAAAAGCACGGTGGCTAGGAAAAACTCTCTAGAAAGGCCAAAACCTAGGAAGAAACCTAGAGAGGAACCGGGCTATGTGGGGTGGCCAGTCCTCTTCTGGCTGTGCCGGGTAGAGATTATAACAGAACATGACCAAGATGTTCAAATGTTCATAAATGACCAGCATGGTCAAATAATAATGTTTCATATGAATGTCCCCTTTTTATTTGAGGGTATTTTACTGTTTAGAAATGAAAGCACTTTAGAGATCTAGTCCACCCCCCCCCCCCCCCCATTTGACGATGTCAATTTTGCTTCTAGTCTACCAAAGTAGTCAAAAGTATAATATTTGGTCCCAAATTCCTAGCACATATTGACTACATCAAAATTGTGACTACAACTCATCAGGTGCATTTGCAGTTTGTTTATGTTTTGCCTAATAGAAACTGAATGATGACTTGAGTCATTTTCTAAGTGAGTAGATACAATGTTTCTGAACGCTTCTAAATCAATCCTGATAATACCATGATTAAGAAAAATCATTCATGAATAATGAGTGAGAAAGTTAGGCTCCAACAAAGCATGCAAACCTGTCACCATTATCAATAATGGGGGAGATGAGCATTTGTTTTGGGGGGGGTGATCTTTATCCCTCTAACTTTCTCACTCATTAACAAATAATTTATGATTATCTATAATCATGGTAGCATTCTTATTCATGTAGGTGTTCACAAACACCTATTCTTACGATAAAAGTGTCTAAAATGACAGAACATTATTCACCATTCACTTCCCATTGGACAAACATCATCCGAAACACAACCTAAACAAGCTGTAAATAGACCCCTTTCTGTGCTTACAAATATTGCAGCACGAGGGCGCTGTGCGCAAAATGTGCAAATTGGTGGCAGAACAAGGGGGAGTTCTCATAGAACACCAGCAAAAAAATCTAGCTAACAACTGCTGCATCCAAAATTAGTTATTTTGCAATGATCCCAACCCAAATATAACCTTAGCGACTGTTCAAGCAAGAATCAAAACGTAATTGTAAGCGTATGAGAACCTCAAAAAGTTATTTTGTTTATAAGTAATATAAAAACGTAAATCTCAAATCAAATCAAATTTTATTTGTCACATACACATGGTTAGCAGATGTTAATACGAGTGTAGCGAAATGCTTGGGTATGTCGAATGGGCAGATGGCGATGGCTTTCTTATTGCCGCCAAGAGTAGCGCGCATCTGTGCATGACGTCAGTGTGTCGTGTACTGGAAAAGGGTCTATGCATCCAAGAGGTTTGTAGTCACAAGCTTGATGTAGTTAGTGGTCATGTCAGAATACCCATACTTGTGTCCTAATAGGCAGTGGTCTAAAGTACTAAAGTCGTTTTTTGGGGTATCTGCACTTTACTTTACTATTTATATTTTTGACAACTTTTACTGTATTACATTCCTAATGCAAATAATTAACTTTTTACTCCATACATTTTCCCTGACACCCAAAAGTTACATTTTGAATGCTTGGCAGGACAAGAAAATGATCCAATTCAAACACTTATCAAGAGAACATCCCTGGTCATCCTGGTACCTCTGATCTGGCATACTCACTAAATGCAAATGCTTCGTTTATAAATGATGTCTGTTGAGTGTTGGAGTGTGCCCCTGGCTAACAGTAAATAAGAAAATTCAATGGTGCCATCTGGTTTTCTTAATATAAGAAATGATTTATACTTTTACTTTTGAAGTGTATTTGAGCAATTACATTTACTTTTGATACTTAAGTATATTTAAAACCAAATACTTTTAGACTTTTACTCAAGTAGTATTTTACTGGGTGACTTTCACTTTTACTTGAGACATTTTCTATTAGGGTATCTTTACTTTTACTCAAGTATGACTATTGGGTACTTTTTCCACAACTGCTAATAGGCCGTTTGAGTATGCCAAAAAAATATACAATTTTATAGTATGTTACGTTTCAAAAATCGAGTATACTTTAAATGTGCAGATGTCATACTAATTTCGGATTTGACAACAGCTGATAATCAATAGGGATGTGCTACCGAAATTATTCAATAATGCGAAACCATGCAGTCCAGTATGACGCATTCTCAGTATGCGAAAATAGAACCTTTTATATTTTGTGAATTTTCTTAAATCATGTATGGTTTAAATGCCAGGATGTTATGCTAATTCTGGCTCTTCATATTTGTAGAATTCGATACACACTTTTCCACAATGCATTGGAAGAGGTGGGCTGCGAGTGATAAGCCCCTAGTTCTCTTCCAACAAAACTAGGCTATCATTAATTGGGAAGATAGCTAATAGCAAGCTTCTGCGGCAACCTGGTCTTAGAACATTTCATATGACTCTGTATGTAAATCCGGGACACTCCATTTAGTATATGTTACGTCTGGTATGGTTACAGGGGACAGATGGTTACTTAAGTCAAAAACAAAAGGAGGGTGGTTGGTCGTGTGGATAGGATGGGTTGGCG
This sequence comes from Oncorhynchus gorbuscha, assembly GCF_021184085.1. NCBI lineage: Eukaryota > Metazoa > Chordata > Actinopteri > Salmoniformes > Salmonidae > Oncorhynchus > Oncorhynchus gorbuscha. Next base: position 4,991,896 of record NC_060191.1, read on the forward strand.
TATAACGTGAACGTCTAGCAACCCAAAGCAAATTTTCAACTACTTTTGAGCTCCTGCAACTACTTAGCATGTTAGTTAAACCTTCCGTTAACCCTAACCCGAATGCCCAGACTAGCTAATGTTAGCCACCAAGCTAGAATTTGTAACATATCATACGTTTGGCAAATTCGTAAATCATGTAATGGGTAATGGACATCCAAAAATTAATACATACAATACGAAACGTAACATCGTTCTAAATTGAGTGTCTCTGCTTTAAATACAGAATACTACAAAATGCTCTGAGACCAGGTTGTTTACGGTGTTCAAATGTCGTTTTTGTTCTTACAATGATCACGAGTATCGCATCATAGAATAGTCTTTTTTTCTCCTTAAAAACTACGTGGATTTCTGTTTTCTCATTGAAAGTGTTTATTGTTCTCTTGGCCTTAGTCAACGCTTTTAAACTAAATACTAAACCATCCTTTGATTTGTGATGTGGCTGTGTTATTGATGTCATATTAATCAGGCCTTTTGATTTGAACATATGGATTGTTTTAGTGTTGTAGGCGTGGCTATGTATTTCATTAATGGATCAAGCCTCAACATTCATTCTGATCTCGTTCCCAATGATCAGTACTTTAGTTTATTATGGTGCTGTCCAGCAGTTCTGAATTTGCATGCACCCAACTGTCCACGTTTTATGTGCAATAGTCCTTTGATTTGAACATTTTGAACGTTTGTGTGTACTACTAGGCTGTTTGATTTCATTACTATATGTTACAGCACTTTGTTGAAATGAAACCAAATTAGTTTGTCTTCAGTCCTTAAATAGTAGATGAGCTATATGGTCTACTACGGTGTATGTCTAATGTGATAGTCTTCCTCTAACCAGCCTGAGTAGGCCTATAACTCCATTCCTATTTTATTCAGAGTTTAGAGAAATGAATCGAATTGGAAATGAACTATTATCAGGCTGGTTAACGTACTGCATGTCTGTTGAATTTGGAAAAAAATCCACCCACACTCTGCCCCGCCCCACCTACTCAGCCAATCAGGAGCCGCTATTGAGTTGCAGCTGTGGCATACTGCATACTTTTTACTAAACGGTACATGCAAAAAATAATGCGATGGTGAGGGAATAGCATGGAGTTTAAGTATGTAGTACGCTGGTATGGATATTTAGAGAAGACCACTGTGTGCATATTACAGCTCTGGAAAAAATTAAGAGACCACTGCAAAATTATCAGTTTCACTATTTATAGCCATGTTTTTGGGTAAAATTAAATTTTTTTAATTCTATAAACTTCTGACAACATTTCTCCCAAATTGGTCCTCCATCCACACCTTGATTGACCTGGCTGTGTGGTATGGAGCATTGTCCTGCTGGAAAAACCAATCCTCAGAGTTGGGGAACATTGTCAGAGCAGAAGGAAGCAAGTTTTCTTCCAGGACAACCTTGTACGTGGCTTGATTCATGCGTCCTTCACAAAGACAAATCTGCCTGATTCCAGCCTTGCTGAAGCACCCCCAGATGATCGCTGATCCTCCACCATATTTCACAGTGGGTGTGAGACCTGGAGAGGCCTACAAGCCAGTGTCTCGCACCCACTGTGAAATTAGGTGGAGGATCATTGTTGTGAGGATTGGTTTTCCAGCAGGATAATGCTCCATGCCACACAGCCAAGTCAATCAAGGTGTGGTTGGAGGACCACCAGATCAATAGGAAGATGGATGGTCACAAGCCATCAAATAAAGCCAAGCTGCTTGAATCTTTGCGCCAGCAATGGCATAAAGTCACCTAATGTCAATGACTGGTGGCTAGCATGCCAAGACACATGAAAGCTGTGATTGAAAAAAGAAAATCAGGGTTATTCCATCAAATATTGATTTCTGAACTCTTCCTAAGTTAAAACATTGTGTTGTTTAAAAATTAATATGAACTTGTTTTCTTTGCATTATTCGAGGTCTGACAACACAGCATCTTTTGTTATTTTGACCAGTTGTCATTTTCTGCAAATAAATGCTCGAAATGACAATATTTTTATTTGGGAGAATTGTTAGTAGACTATAGAACAAAAAAACAAAAACATTTTACCCAAACACATACCCATAAATAGTAAAACCAGAGAAACGATCATTTTGCAGTGGTCTCTTAATTTTTTCCACAGCTGTATATAAAAATACCCTCAAATAAAAGTTGACACTGTACTAAACCCTTTGATATAAAAGCAAAATGTAATATTAGCATCACTCTAGAAATACTGACAGGGGGGGGGGGGGGGGTACATCAATGGAAATGACTAACTCATGATCTCATTCCTTCATGTCAACCAACAGGCATTTTGTTGGGTTGAGAAAAAAAATATACACCAAAACAGTAAAGTGTTTTATTTTGAACATGTTGGTACACATGCTACTTGTGAAGGCCAGAAGGAATAACATATATGCACAGTACATGGTAAATGCATGCCAACAGAGCAGTGAGGGGACTGAGAAGTAAAAAAACCAGGCTCACACACACACAACTATACAGAGATGGTCCTGAACACATTGAAGCCTGACAGAGCAGTAGAGACCATCACCCCGGGTATCTGCGGGTGCCAATGGATTTCCTTGACCTCTGTCTGACCCTGGTGCAGGAACAGCAGCTGGGGGGGCAGGTCCTTCACCCCCTCCCCCCTCGCACCCACATCACATGACTCGACCGATAGGTCCCATTGGCTGACCACGTCGTCCGCTCCAGAGGCGGCGAACACGCTGGAGTCCACAGGGTTCCATTCTACTGATGTCACTGGCGCGCTGTGCTGCTTGAAGTTAGCCACCGGTCGGCCCGACTGAAAGCACAGGTAGATAATATTACGGTTTAACATCATCTCTCCTCACTTCTGTTGTGAGCATTCTGGTTTAGAATAACTGCATAACCATCTCTAAAATCTGCCTAGTCAAACACACACTGACCAGTCCCATGGGCGACCTCCCAAGGGTGCTAAAGCACAATACGAGTCAGACCATGTAACTACTGTTGATTTGGTGCTCCTCCAGCACTTCAGAGTAATATCAAATCTCTAAAGCTCGAAGCTAAAAATAAATAAAATAAAAGAGGGCCAGTGTGTGGGAGCCAACTTTTCCTCTACATTCCACCTAAATCTTGAAATGCCATCATACAGGATAGGACATGATTACTGTGGATGTAGAGGAGAAGGGGTGGGGGAGACCAGAGGATTTATCACACAACGCATCACCGGGGGCAAACTACCTGCCCTCCAGGACACCTACAGCACCTGATGTCACAGGAAGGCCAAAACGATCATGGACAACAACCACCCGAGCCACTGCCTGTTCACCCCGCTATCATCCAGAAGGCGAGGTCAGTACAGGTGCATCAAAGCTGGGACCGAGAGACTGAAAAACAGCTTCTATCTCATGGCCATCAGACTGTTAAACAGCCATCACTAACATTGCATGGCTGCTGCCAACATACTGACTCAAATCTCTAGCCACTTTTATAATAAAAAAATGGATGTAATAAATGTATCACTAGTCACTTTAAAAAATGCCTCCTTATATAATGTTTACATACCCTACATTACTCATCTCATATGTATATACTGTACTCTATACCATCTACTGCATCTTGCCTATGCCGCACAGCCATCGCTCATCCATATATTTATATGTACATATTCTTATTCATTCCTTTACACTTGTGTGTGTGTATAAGGTAGTTGGGAAATTGTTAGATATTACTGCAAGTTCAGAACAAGAAGCACAAGCATTTCGCTACACTCGCATTAACGTCTGCTAACCATGTGTATGTGACCCAAAAATTTGATTGTCCGATGCACAGAAAACACAGGTAGAGATTGATGGCAGTGTGTGATTGTTCAGCAGCAGTGGTGTGCAGTGAGGATTAATCTGTTAAGAGTGTTGGGACTGCAGCCATTTTAAACCCAAACAAACCAACCCAGATGGTGCAATAATGATGCAAAGATGGCATTTACAGTATTTGCATTGCTTCCATTCCTTTTTATGGGCTTAATATTTTACAGAAAATCTTTTAAAAAATACCTTTGAGAAAATTGCAACCATCCTGGTATTCCTGTTTAACCCGGAAATGCTATTTAAAGTTGCAGCTAATGTAGAAGAAAAAGCTGTGTACATTTGCAAATACTGTGCAAAATCACATGTGAAGAATGCAACAAAGATGCAGAATCATCTGGCCAAGTGCATAAAGTTCCTTCAGCACTCACAACAAGCAACCTTTGACAAAAGTCCCTCTACTTCTATTCGAGGTGAAAATGATTAATCAGACACCTTACCGATAGCAACAGCTCATGGTCCTCCTGGAATCATGTTTTTTTGAGTCAATGGAGAAAAGTAGTCAGAGAAATGCTGATGAATGTCTTGCTCGAGCTGTGTATGCAACTGGTTCCCCTCTGATGCTCACAGGCAATGTGTCTTGGAAGAGATTTCTGAATGTTCTTCGCCCAGCATACACCCCTCCAACCAGACATGCTTTATCTATTAATTTGCTGGAAGCAGAGCTCCACAGAGTTCAAGTGAAGGTCAAGCAAATCAGAGAAAGCAGACTGTATTGCAATCATCTCTGATGGGTGGTTGAATGTTCGTGGACAAGGAACAATTAACTACATCATCTCCACCCCTCAATCAGTATTCTAAAAGAGCACAGACACGGGACAATAGACACACCGGTCTCTACATTGCAGATGAGCTGAAGTCAGTCAATGACCTTGGACCACAGAAGGTATTTGCACTGGTGACAGACAATGCTGTGAACACGACGGCTGCTTGGTCTAAAGTGGAGGAGTCCTAACCTCACATCACACCCATTGGCTGTGCTGCTCATGCATTGAATCTGCTCCGCAATGACATCATGGCACTGAAAACAATAGATACGCTCTACAAGAGAGCCAAGGAAATGGTTAGGTATGTGAAGGGTCAAGTTATAGCAGAAATCTACCTCACCAAGCAAAGTGATAAGAATAAGAGTACGACATTGAAGCTGCCCAGCAACACCCGTTGGGTTGGTGTTGTCATCATGTTTGACAGTCTCCTGGAGGGGAAGGAGTCACTTCAAGAAATGGCCACATCACTGCCTGCCGATATGGACAGCCCCATCAAGAGGATCCTGCTGGATGATGTATTTTGGGAGAGGTTGGTAACAGCTTGAAACTCCTGAAACCTATAGCAGAAGCCATTGCACGGATTGAGGGAGACAATGCCATCCTGTCTGATGTTCAGACTCTGCTAGTGTAACGACCCTGGGTTTATAAGCGCGGAAATAGACTCTGCCGCACGAGCATGCTTTTGTGGCACAGTCGATAGCGCGCCGGACCTCGGGCTCAAAGGTCGAGGGTTCGAGACCTGCTTCCTGCTGTTTCATTATACTAGCAGATGTAAGAGATGAAATCCATAGTGCCCTGCCCCCTTCATTGTTGCTCCAAGCAGAGGAAACTGCAGTTCTGAAATACATCAAAAAGCGTGAAGACTTCTGCCTAAAGCCCATACTTGCCTCAGCGTACATGTTGGACCCAAAGTATGTTGGCAAGAGCATCCTGTCCGGTGCAGAGATCAACAAGGCCTACGGTATCATCACTACCGTGTCTCGCCACATTGGCCTGGATGAGGGCAAGGTTCTTGGCAGTCTGGCGAAGTACACTTCCAAGCAAGGGCTTTGGGATGGAGATGCAATATGGCAGTCGTGCCAACATATCTCATCAGCCAGCTGATGGAAGGGACTTTGTGGATCTGAGGCTCTTCCCCCTGTTGCCTCCATCATGCTCCATATCCCACCATCATCAGCCTCCTCAGAGCGCAACTGGTCCTTGTTTGGGAACACACACACCAAAGCACACAACAGGCTGACCAATACAAGGGTTGAAAAATTGGTGCCATCCGGGCAAACTTTAGGTTTTTTGAGCCTGACAGCGAGCCATCCTCAACTAGGTTGGAAAGTGAGTGAAGAGGAGGCCTCAGCGTCTGATCTTCAAGAGGTAAACATTGATGAGGTCCAGGGAGAAGACATGGAAGTCTGAGAGGAAGACAACCAAAGATTTTGTTTCTAGAATATCCTTTTACAGATGTATGTTGAAAACATTTTTGGTTGCAATGGATCATTGGGGATCATTCAATATTCCTTTTCTTTTGTTGTTCAGTGAAATCATTCCATGTTAAGAGTCAATTCATTTAATTAAAAGTTAAATTCATAACTAAATCAAAGTTTGGTGTCACTTAGAAATGTCCTCGTTTTTTAAAGAAAAGCAATTTGTTTGTCCATTAAAATAACATTAAATTGATCAGAAATACAGTGTACACATTGTTAATGTTGTAAATGACTATTGTAGCTGGAAACATGATTTTTAATGGAATATCTACATAGGTGTACTGAGGCCAATTGTCAGCTTCAATGAAAGGGAGACTCTGGGATGCTGGCCTTCTAGGCGGAGTTCCTCTGTTCAGTGTCTGTGTTCTTTCACCCATCTTAATCTTTTTATTAGCCAGTCTGAGAAATGGATTTTTATTTGCAACTCTGCCTAGAAGGCCAGCATCAACAAGGACATTTCTAAGTGACCCCAAACTTTTGAACAGTAGTGTATATCCAATGCAAAAACATGTACATTTAAATGATATGGGAATTAACAGTAATATTAATATATTCCCACGGAAAGTTTCCACCTCTGAATATTCCCTAAAATGTGCAACCCTAGTGGTGACTATTTAAACAGTCTGATGGCCTAGAGGGGGAGCAGCTATTTTTCAGTATCTCAGACCCAGCTTTAATGCACCTGTATGGTCTCTGCCTTTAAATGCTAAATAATAAATGTTTTCAAGTGCAACTTGAGCAATGATGGTTTTGGGAAACAGCTCTGAGATTAAATGATGCTCCTACGAAGGTTCTAACGATTAACTTAGCCTTCAGTTTCCCAAAATAAACTTGCCCTAGTTCGTACCATATGATCAGATGACCCTCCCCAAATCCAAACCTTAGACTAATGTCTAGTCTAGGGCCAAATTAACCTTACTGCAGTTCTTGTAAGTCGCTCTGGATGAGAGCGTCTGCTAAATGACTTAAATGTTACCTGGAACTGCCTCAAGTCCCAAACTTTCAGAAGTCCGTCGTCCCCGCCAGACAAGAGGAATGGTTCAGTCCTGTTCCAACTGATGACGTTGACGTCTGAGGAGTGTGCCTCCTTGGCACAGAGCATGGAGTTGGGCGGGGCTCTGGTGTCCCAGACCCGGATGGACTGATCCACAGAGCAGGACGCAAAAACCTTGGGGGTAAGATGAAAGAGGGAGGAGGAAGAGAGAGGACAATGAGACAGAAAGTTGCAGTTTTAGCTATAATTCTACAACTGACATTTCATGTCTGCTTCTTCTGACATTAAAAAAGTAAAGTTTCTTTACATCTACAGATATTGTCACTCAGCCTAACATCCCACTGCTTCTCCCATCATACCGTGGCTTCTGTGGGTGACCACTGTAGGTCCTCCACGGACTTGGTGTGAGAACTGAAAGGCCGTTGGTCGATCTGCCAGGAAGTCCCTCCCTCCTGTGGTTCCCACACGTGGATGTTCTTTTTGCAGTCGCCACTGACCAGCCGACCTTTTAGACAAAACATACTAATAAATGAGTTTATTATTCTACTCATGTATTCACATTTATTTAGGGACAGTTTTCCAGAACCACATTAAGACTAGTCCTGTACAAAAAAAATCTAATTTATCGTCAAGGTAATTAGATTGAGCCAGTCATTCTCATTAATTTGGGATGGAAGCCAACATAGTAGACGTCCCCTTATACATAGAACAGTAACTACACAGCGGATGGTGAGGAATATGCACTCTGCTTTAGACGTACCAAAACATCAGACGTGGCAATGGACCGACTCACCAGGTACTTTGGGCGACCAATCAATGGCAAAGCCCTCAGCCATGTGACCCGAGAAACTGAAGAGGGGCGTGGCTTCCTTCTGTTGTTTGACGAAGGTTGACATGGCAGCTGAACTGTAGACGGCTTCCATCTGGGATCGGAGGTCAAATATCTCTACCTGACCTTTCTCTGACCAGACAGCAGCCAATGACTGATCTCCATGATGGGTCACCTGGTTGGAAAATAGACAACGTTAATGTTGAGCCTTTCAAACCACAGTATACTGCTCACAACACACACAGTCCAATCAGGGCGCATGTACAGAAGAACAAACTGAGGGTGCAAGAGATATTCAGATACTCTCAGAAAATGAGAACAGTTAAACTCACTCGGACTCTGTTGATCCCTCCGTAGTGAGGCATCATGGCCAACTCCATCTGTGGCTTCTTATCTTCATCATCATCCTCTTCATCACTCTCTCCATCACTGCTCTCGTCCCCCTCCTTCACTTTCTCTGTAGTACCGTGGAGGTTGTGCATGCGAATGAGAAGCAGTCTTAGAGGAAGGAGGAGAAATGGTATGGTAGGATAAGTCAATGAGGCCTGGGCAATGAAGGACTACCAATAGCAGGGTGTGCAAAAAAGTATATTCAATGTGAGTATTTGGGGATCCCTTCACATCAGCCTCACAATAGGAAGGCAATCTGAGGGTATGCTGAGTGTCATTGTAATGGATCGGTGGGTGTGACAGCTACTTTTCCCCTACATAGAATGTATGCACACATGACTGTAAGTCGCTTTGGATAAAAGCGTCTGCTAAATAGCATATATTATTATTATTATTATTATTATTTATTATTACCTGTTGCTGAGGGCAGCGTCAGCCTGTGTGCCTGCACAGAGCAACATAGAGAGGGGATACTGTTCCCTGCCGTCTCCATTCGCATCTCTCAACACGTCGAAGCTCAGGCAAGGAGCACCTGTCAGTTTAAAACATTCAAATTAATTTGTTTGATGGGCAATACAATCACTCTATTAGCTAGTTAACGGTTGGGCCAACCTGTCTGACACTCGTGGTACATGCGGTAAGCTGACCGGTCCATCTCGAGCTCCTCTCCGGGTTGGAGAGGCTGTTTTCCGGGGACATAAACTTGAGTTTCCTGTTCTCCATCCTTTCCCTCTTCTTCCATTTCGTCTTCGTCGCTGCCACCCCCTTCCATTTCCTCCATCTCTCCATCTTCGTTCGGAAGCATGTCTTTTCTGGGCGCCGACATTTTGAGAGGGGCCAGGCTTTGTTTACTTCCGGTGGATTGATCACGTGGTTTGTGTCTCGCTCGCTCTGTCTCGCTCATTTACGATAATTCAGCTGATGTGCTTCTTCTGTTCCTGACTGGCCTCTTTGGCAGACAGTCTGGAATTTTGCCTGACCCTTGCTACTGCCAGTAAAGTCCACTAATTCTATAAACATCTAACCAAGGAAGGAATTACTGTAATCTTATGGATAAACAAAAAGTATTACAAAATGTAAAGTGAACAAGATTTGAAAATAGCTGATTGTGGCCAACAATTCAAGGCAAGTGGGGTTTTGAGCCCCACCTGTTTAGCTAAAATATTTGTTTCCCCTGTTTTGCATGTTATTTTGGCATTAAACGTGTGACATATCAGTTTGCAAACAATGTAAAAAAAAATATTGGGTTAATAAAGCCGAATACAAACATGGTCTCTTTTTTGCTTTCTTGAGTAAGGCAGATCAGAAATGCAGGTGTTTCAGCGTAGCTCAGTGCTTTGTGTGGTGGAGGGGCAGCCAGCGAAAAATACAGAGCGTAGGAGTTGGTGATCTTCTCTAGTTGTGCCATGATTTGCTCAGTGTTCTGTCACTCATGGGGACACTACGTCACTGCAAAATCTACAGGTAGAGCTATAAAGTTCAAGCCCCTTGGGTGCTGCCATAAATTTACATTAAAAGTGCACATCCAAGAAGGCTCAAGGTCATTGGCCACAGATAAAATGACGTAAAATTACGTTATATCAACCGTAGCTTTGATTGGACTGATAAAAGTCAACATCATACTTTAAAAATCTGAGCTAGCAAGCTAGACAAGCAGTCATCATCTTGAATCAAGTCAACAATCTACTGGCAAATCCTTTTCAATTCTTGTCATATTTACATTACATTTAAGTCATTTAGCAGACGCTCTTATCCAGAGCAAGAGAAATTATAGAAAAAACATATCGGTGCTAATCGGCCATTGGACATAAACATTACACAGAAAGTTGGAAATTGCAAATTCAACAATGAGTGGTTTGGAAGGAATCAGTGATTAACTGCAAGTGTTGCAAAGCAATCACTAGCTTTCTATTCGGTGGAGAGGTTGTGTGGTCCAATTCTGGGTTTATAGTCTTTTTTTCAAGCTTAAACGGATAAACATTCACACGCAACACAATATGCAAGAAAAGGTTTAATACATTATCCATGCTGTCGATCCAGAATGACTTCTGCCGAGTTCAAAACAACTGGAAACTCGGAACAGGGAAATCTCAGACTTTAGTGAGTTCAAGGCAAATGGGAACTCGGAAAGCCCACCTCAACAACAGCCCCTTCACATTACACTCCATGCAGTTTGGCTTCAGAGCGAAACACTCCACAGAAACGGCCAACTGCTTTCTTCTGGAAAATGTGAAGTCCAAGATGGACAAAGGGGGTGCTGTTGGGGCTGTGTTTCTGGACCTAAGGAAAGCTTTTGATACTGTTAACCATGAGATTCTCATCACAAAATTGTCCAAGTTCAACTTTTCCCCTGATGCCTTGAGATGGATGAAATCATACCTTGAAGCAGAACTCAGTGTGTCAGAGTGAGCAATGAGCTGTCGCCCACTCGTAGCTATGATGTGGGCGTGCCCCAAGGGTCAATACTGGGGCCCCTCCTGTTCAGCCTGTACATTAATGATCTGCCTTCTGTCTGTACTGGGTCTGAAGTTCAAATGTATGCAGATGATACAGTGATATGTGTGCATGCAAAGAGCAAACAACAAGCTGCACAAGAACTCACTACTGTAATGGTCCAGGTTACAAAGTGGCTCAGTGCCTCGTGTTTGCATCTCAATGTGAAAAAAACTGTTTGCATGTTCTTCACAAAGAGGGCAACAGATGCTACTGAGCCAGATGTCTATGTGTCAGGGGAGAAGTTCCAGGTGGTATCCGATTTTAAGTACCTTGGCATCATACTTGATTCCAACCTCTCTTTTAAAAAGCATGTGAAAAACACAAGAAGGTTCCCCGTGCCACCTTCTTGTTCAAGTGAGCACAGACCTTGAACAGGTCCAAAAATGTCCAAAAACGTCTTGAATGCTGCTGCATAAATTATGTAATATGCCAGGGAGATATGTATACTGTATCTATTTACAGATGAACTATGTACAGCTGAGCTAGACAACCTGGACCCTCTCTTTCTAAAATTATCCGCCGCCATTGTTGCAACCCCTATTACCAGTCTGTTCAACCTCTCTTTCATTTCGTCCGAGATCCCTAAAGATTAGAAAGCTGCCGCGGTCATCCCCCTCTTCAAAGGGGGTGACACTCTAGACCCAAACTGTTACAGACCTATATCTATCCTGCCCTGCCTTTCTAAAGTCTTTGAAAGCCAAGTTAATAAACAGATCACTGACCATTTTGAATCCTACCGTAACTTCTCTGCTGTGCAATCCGGTTTCCGAACTGGTCACGGGTGCACCTCAGCCACGCTCAAGGTACTAAACAATATTATAACCGCCATCGATAAAAGACAGTACTGTGCAGCCGTCTTCCTAGACCTGGCCAAGGCTATCGACTCTGTCAATCACTGTATTCTTATTGGCAGACTCAATCGCCTTGGTTTCTCAAATGACTGCCTCACCTGGTTCACCAACTACTTCGCAGATAGAGTTCAGTGTGGAAAATCGGAGGGCCTGTTGTCCGGTCCTCTGGCAGTCTCTATGGGGTTAAATTCTCGGGCCGACTCTTTTCTCTGTATATATCAACGATATCGCTCTTGCTGCGGGTGATTCCCTGATCCACCTCTACGCAGACGACACCATTCTGTATACATATGACCCTTTTTGGACACTGTGTTAACTAACATCCAAAAGAGCTTCAATGCCATACAACACTCCTCCCGTGGCCTCCAACTGCTCTTAAACGCTAGCAAAACCAAATGCATGCTTTTCAACCGTTCGCTGCCCGCACCCGCCTGCCCGACTAGCATCACTACTCTGGAGAGTTCTGACCTACAATACGTGGACAACTACAAATACCTAGGTGTCTGGCTAGACTGTAAACTCTCCTTCCAGACTTATATCAAACATCTCCAATCTAAAATGAAATCTAGAATCGGCTTTCTATTTCACAACAAAGCCTCCTTCACTCACGCCGCCAAACTTACCCTAGTAAAATTGACTATCATACCGATCCTCGACTTTGGCGATGTCATCTACAAAATAGCTTCAAATACTCTACTCAGCAAACTGGATGCAGTCTATCACAGTGCCATCCGTTTTGTTACCAAAGCACCTTATACCACCCACCACAGCGACCTGTATGCTCTAGTCGGCTGGCCCTCGCTACATGTTCGTCGCCAGACCCACTGGCTCTGTCATGTTTTGTCTTATATTGTCTTGTCATTTTGCTTTTCCTTCTGTTCGTTTTCTCCCTGCTGGTCTTTTTAGGTTCGTTCCCCTTTTTCTCTCTCCCTTCCTCTCTCTCTTCTCTCTATCGTTCCGTTCCTGCTCCCAGCTGTTCCTATTCCCCTAATCAATCATTTAGTCTTCCCACACCTGTTCCCTATCTTTTCCCCTGATTAGAGTCTCTATTTCTCCCCTTGTTTTCCGTTTCTGTCCTGTCGGATCCTTGTCTATTGTTCACCGTGCTGTGTCTTTGTATCGCCCTGTCGTGTCGTGTTTCCCTCAGATGCTGCGTGGTGAGCAGGTGTCTGAGTCTGCTACGGTCAAGTGCCTTCCCGAGGCAACCTGCAGTTTATTATCGAGTCTCCAGTCAGTTCTCGTGATTACGAGTGAAATTGTTTTTATGCTTTATTTACCGCTCCGATTTGTCTAGGAGTATTGCTATTTCCTTAAACTGGATTAAAGACTCTGTTTTCGCCAAGTCGCTTTTGGGTCCTCATTCACCTGCATAACAGGCTCCATGTCATCTACAAGTCTATGCTAGGTAAAGCTCCGCCTTATCTCAGTTCACTGATCATGATAACAACACCCACCTGTAGCACGCGCTCCAGCAGGTATAGCTCACTGGTCATCCCCAAAGCCAACACCTCCATTGGTCGCCTTTCCTTCCAGTTCTCTGCTGCCAGTGACTGAAACGAATTGTAAAAATCGCTGAAGCTGGAGAATTACATTTCCCTCACTAACTTTAAACATCAGCTATCTGAGCAGCTAACCGATCGCTGCAGCTGTACATAGTTCATCTTTAAATAGCCCACCCAATCTACTTACCTCATCCCCATATTGTTTTTATTTACTTTGCTGCTCTTTTGCACACCAATATCACTACTTACACACCATCATCTGCTCATCATCATCTGCTCATCTATCACTCCAGTGTTAATCTGCTAAATTGTAATTACTTTGCTACTATGACCACTTATTGCCATACCTCATCATGCCATTTGTACACACTGACTGTGCACTTGTTTATTCCATGTAACTCTGTGTTGTTGTTTCTGTCGCACTGCTTTGCTTTATCTTGGCCAGGTCGCAGTTGTAAATGAGAACTTGTTCTCAACTAGCTTACCTGATTAAATAAAGGTGAATCAAAATGCATCAAAAACATTTTTGGGGAGTTTGCCACACCAAGATTTACATGCTAAAATCACCACTGAGCCTACTGTCCAAACTCCAGCCACTTGCATTGCTGATCCTGAGCATTATCATTGCAATTTCAGTCATGCAATATCAATACTATACTACATATCATCATGTTTACTTCTGGTGTAATGGTGATGGGTATTTAGGATGGAGAATGATTGAGGCTTCTTGTTATGCAGGTGAATGAGGACCCAAAAGCGACTTGGCGAAAACAGAGTCTTTAATCCAGTAAAGTAAAAATACAGTCAAAAAACACAATTTCCACTCGTAATGACGAGAACAGACTGGAGACTCGATCTTGAACTGCAGGTTGCCTCGGGAAGGCACTTGAACTTAGCAGACTCAGACACCTGCTCACCACGCAGCATCTGAGGGAAACACGACACGACAGGGCGATACACAAACACAGCACGGTGAACAATAGACAAGGATCCGACAGGACAGGAACGGAAAACAAGGGAAGAAATAGGGACTCTAATCAGGGGAAAAGATAAGGAACAGGTGTGGGAAGACTAAATGATTGATTAGGGGAATAGGAACAGCTGGGAGCAGGAACGGAACGATAGAGAGAAGAGAGAGAAGAAGGGAGAGAGAAAAAGGGGAACGAACCTAAAAAGACCAGCAGGGGGAAAACGAACAGAAGGAAAAGCAAAATGACAAGATGATATAAGACAAAACATGACAGTACCCCCCCACTCACCGAGCGCCTCCTGGCGCTCTCGAGGAGGAACACTGGCGGCAACGGAGGAAATCATAGATCACAAACGGACCAGCACGTCCCGAGAAAGAACCCAACTCCTCTCCTCAGGACCGTAACGGAAAAACGAAAAAAAAGGGAAACTAGGGTACTACTCTAAAAAAAAATGAAACACGGGTAGAGAACTGAAAGCTTTAGAGCAAACAGGACCAAACAGGCCAGGAGAGTAACAACTAGGGACAGACTGAGACACAGCAAGGGCAGGAACAAGAACAGGAGAGATGCGATGGCAGGGAACAGACTGAGACCCAGCAAGACCAGGAGCAGAAGCAGAAAAAAAATTACCAGACTTCTTCTGCGCGCAGTCCGAACACGCAGCCACGAAACGGCGCGTGTCACGCTCCTGAGTAGGCCACCAAAACCGCTGGCGAATAGAAGCAAGCGTACCCCGAACGCCGGGATGGCCAGCTAACTTGGCAGAGTGAGCCCACTGAAGAACAGCCAGACGAGTAGAAACAGGAACGAAAAGGAGGTTACTAGGGCAAGCGCGCGACGCAGTGTGCGTGAGTGCTTGCTTAACCTGTCTCTCAATTCCCCAGACAGTCAACCCGACAACACGCCCAACAGGAAGGATCCCCTCGGGATCGATAGAAGCCACAGAAGAACTAAAGAGACGGGATAAAGCATGAGGCTTGGTGTTCTTAGTACCCGGGCAATAAGAAATAACGAATTCGAAACGAGCGAAAAACAACGCCCAACGAGCATGACGCGCATTCAGTCGTTTGGCAGAACGGATGTACTCAAGGTTCTTTTGGTCAGTCCAAACGACAAAAGGAACGGTCGCCCCCTCCAACCACTGTCGCCATTTGCCTAGGGCTAAACGGATGGCGAGCAGTTCGCGGTTAGCCACATCATAGTTACGTTCCGACGGTGACAGGCGATGAGAAAAATACGCACAAGGGTGGACCCCATCGTCAGTATCGGAGCGCTGGGACAGAATGGCTCCCACGCCCACCCCCCGACGCGTCAACCTCAACAATAAACTGTTTAGTGACGTCAGGTGCAACAAGGATAGAAGCGGATGCAAAACGCTTCTTGAAGAGATCAGAACAACAATCATACGACCGGTGAGGAGGAAGGGAGTTGGTTCTGGACCGACTGAAGACCGTGCGCAGACCATGATATTCCTCCGGCACTCCTGTCAAATCACCAGGTTCCTCCTGAGAAGAGGGGACAGAACAAACAGGAGAAATAGCAGACATTAAACACGTCACATGACAAGAAACGTTCCAGGAAAGGATAGAATTACTAGACCAATCAAAAGAAGGATTATGACACACTAGCCAGGGATCACCCAAAACAACAGGTGTAAAAGGTGAACAAAAAATCTAAAAAGAAATGGTCTCACTATGGTTACCAGATACAGTGAGGGTTAAAGGTAGTGTTTCACATAATATACTGGGGAGAGGACTACCATCCAAGGCGAACATGACCGTGGGCTCCCCTAACTGTCTGAGAGGAATGTCATGTTCCCGAGCCCATGCTTCGTCCATAAAACAGCCCTCCGCCCCAGAGTCTATTAATGCACTGCAGGAAGCTGCCGATCCGGTCCAGCGTAGATGGACCGGTAAAGTAGTACAGGTACTTGACGGAGAGGACCGTCTAGTAGCGCTTATCAGTCGCCCTCCGCTTACTGATGAGCTCTGGCCTTTAACTGGACATGAAATGACAAAATGACCAGCGTAACCGCAATAGAGACAGAGGCGGTTGGTGATTCTCCGTTCCCTCTCCTTAGTCGAGATGCGAATACCCCCCAGCTGCATGGGCTCAACACCTGAGTCAGTGGGGAAAGATGGTAGTGTCCGAGAGAGGGGAGACACAGTTAACGCGAGCTCTCTTCTATGAGCTCGGTGACGAAGATCTTCCCGTCGTTCAATGCGAATAGCGAGTTCAATCAAAGAATCCACGCTGGATGGAACCTCTCGAGAGAGAATCTCATCCTTAACCTTAGCGTGGAGTCCCTCCAGAAAACGAGCGAGCAACGCCTGCTCGTTCCAGTTACTGGAGGCAGCAAGAGTGCGAAACTCTATAGAGTAATCCGTTATGGATCGATTACCTTGACATAGGGAAGACAGGGACCAAGAAGCTTCTTTCCCAAAAACTGAACGATCAAAAACTCTTATCATCTCCTCTTTAAAGTTCAGATAATTGTTAGTACACTCAGCGCTTGCCTCCCAGATAGCTGTGCCCCACTGCCGAGCCCGACCAGTAAGGAGTGATATGACGTAGGCAATCCGAGCTCTCTCTCTTGAGTATGTGTTGGGTTGGAGAGAGAACACTATATCACACTGGGTGAGAAAGGAGCGGCACTCAGTGGGCTGCCCAGAATAACATGGTGGGTTATTAACCCTAGGTTCCGGAGGCTCGGAAGACCCGGAAGTAGCTGGTGGCACGAGACGAAGACTCTGATACTGTCCTGAGAGGTCGGAGACCTGAGCGGCCAGGGTCTCAATGGCATGCCGAGCAGCAGACAATTCCTGCTCGTGTCTGCCGAGCATCGCTCCCTGGAACTCGAGAGTAGAGTAGAGAGAATCCATAGTCGCTGGGTCCATACTTGGTCGGATCCTTCTGTTATGAAGGTGAATGAGGACCCAAAAGCGACTTGGCGAAAACAGAGTCTTTAATCCAGTAAAGTAAAAATACAGTCAAAAAAGAACGGAACGATAGAGAGAAGAGAGAGAGGAAGGGAGAGAGAAAAAGGGGAACGAACCTAAAAAGACCAGCAGGGGGAAAACGAACAGAAGGAAAAGCAAAATGACAAGATGATATAAGACAAAACATGACAGTACCCCCCCCACTCACCGAGCGCCTCATGGCGCTCTCGAGGAGGAACACTGGCGGCAACGGAGGAAATCATAGATCACAAACGGACCAGCACGCTCCCGAGAAAGAACCCAACTCCTCTCCTCAGGACCGTAACGGAAAAACGAAAAAAAAGGGAAACTAGGGTACTACTCTAAAAAAAAAATGAGACACGGGTAGAGAACTGAAAGCTTTAGAGCAAACAGGACCAAACAGGCCAGGAGAGTAACAACTAGGGACAGACTGAGACACAGCAAGGGCAGGAACAAGAACAGGAGAGATGCGATGGCAGGGAACAGACTGAGACCCAGCAAGACCAGGAGCAGAAGCAGAAAAAAAATTACCAGACTTCTTCTGCGCGCAGTCCGAACACGCAGCCACGAAACGGCGCGTGTCACGCTCCTGAGTAGGCCACCAAAACCGCTGGCGAATAGAAGCAAGCGTACCCCGAACGCCGGGATGGCCAGCTAACTTGGCAGAGTGAGCCCACTGAAGAACAGCCAGACGAGTAGAAACAGGAACGAAAAGGAGGTTACTAGGGCAAGCGCGCGGCGACGCAGTGTGCGTGAGTGCTTGCTTAACCTGTCTCTCAATTCCCCAGACAGTCAACCCGACAACACGCCCAACAGGAAGGATCCCCTCGGGATCGATAGAAGCCACAGAAGAACTAAAGAGACGGGATAAAGCATGAGGCTTGGTGTTCTTAGTACCCGGGCAATAAGAAATAACGAATTCGAAACGAGCGAAAAACAACGCCCAACGAGCATGACGCGCATTCAGTCGTTTGGCAGAACGGATGTACTCAAGGTTCTTTTGGTCAGTCCAAACGACAAAAGGAACGGTCGCCCCCTCCAACCACTGTCGCCATTTGCCTAGGGCTAAACGGATGGCGAGCAGTTCGCGGTTAGCCACATCATAGTTACGTTCCGACGGTGACAGGCGATGAGAAAAATACGCACAAGGGTGGACCCCATCGTCAGTATCGGAGCGCTGGGACAGAATGGCTCCCACGCCCACCTCCGACGCGTCAACCTCAACAATAAACTGTTTAGTGACGTCAGGTAACTCTCCTCCTGCCGGTCGTCTCAGACCGCTCCCCATTCCTTCTCGACCATGGTCTCACATCGCCCTAGACTTCATTACCGGTCTGCCTTTGTCTGCGGGGAAGACTGTGATTCTTACGGTTGTCGATAGGTTCTCTAAGGCAGCACATTTCATTCCTCTCGCTAAACTTCCTTCCGCTAAGGAGACGGCACAAATCATCATCGAGAATGTGTTCAGAATTCATGGCCTCCCGTTAGACGCCGTTTCAGACAGAGGTCCGCAATTCACGTCACAGTTTTGGAGGGAGTTCTGTCGTTTGATTGGTGCGTCCGTCAGTCTCTCTTCCGGGTTTCATCCCCAGTCTAACGGTCAAGCAGAGAGGGCCAATCAGACGATTGGTCGCATACTACGCAGCCTTTCTTTCAGAAACCCTGCGTCTTGGGCAGAACAGCTCCCCTGGGCAGAATACGCTCACAACTCGCTTCCTTCGTCTGCTACCGGGTTATCTCCGTTTCAGAGTAGTCTGGGTTACCAGCCTCCTCTGTTCTCATCCCAGCTTGCCGAGTCCAGCGTTCCCTCCGCTCAAGCGTTTGTCCAACGTTGTGAGCGCACCTGGAGGAGGGTGAGGTCTGCACTTTGCCGTTACAGGGCACAGACTGTGAGAGCCGCCAATAAACGTAGGATTAAGAGTCCAAGGTATTGTTGCGGCCAGAGAGTGTGGCTTTCCACTCGCAACCTTCCTCTTACGACAGCTTCTCGTAAGTTGACTCCGCGGTTCATTGGTCCGTTCCGTGTCTCCCAGGTCGTCAATCCTGTCGCTGTGCGACTGCTTCTTCCGCGACATCTTCGTCGCGTCCATCCTGTCTTCCATGTCTCCTGTGTCAAGCCCTTTCTTCGCACCCCGTTCGTCTTCCCTCCCCCCCTCCCGTCCTTGTCGAGAGCGCACCTATTTACAAGGTACGTAGGATCATGGACATGCGTTCTCGGGGACGGGGTCACCAATACTTAGTGGATTGGGAGGGTTACGGTCCTGAGGAGAGGAGTTGGGTTCCGTCTCGGGACGTGCTGGACCGTTCACTGATTGATGATTTCCTCCGTTGCCGCCAGGATTCCTCCTCGAGTGCGCCAGGAGGCGCTCGGTGAGTGGGGGGGTACTGTCATGTTTTGTCTTATATTGTCTTGTCATTTTGCTTTTCCTTCTGTTCGTTTTCCCCCTGCTGGTCTTTTTAGGTTCGTTCCCCTTTTTCTCTCTCCCTTCCTCTCTCTCTTCTCTCTATCGTTCCGTTCCTGCTCCCAGCTGTTCCTATTCCCCTAATCAATCATTTAGTCTTCCCACACCTGTTCCCTATCTTTTCCCCTGATTAGAGTCCCTATTTCTCCCCTTGTTTTCCGTTTCTGTCCTGTCGGATCCTTGTCTATTGTTCACCGTGCTGTGTCTTTGTATCGCCCTGTCGTGTCGTGTTTCCCTCAGATGCTGCGTGGTGAGCAGGTGTCTGAGTCTGCTACGGTCAAGTGCCTTCCCGAGGCAACCTGCAGTTTATTATCGAGTCTCCAGTCAGTTCTCGTGATTACGAGTGAAATTGTTTTTATGCTTTATTTACCGCTCCGATTTGTCTAGGAGTATTGCTATTTCCTTAAACTGGATTAAAGACTCTGTTTTCGCCAAGTCGCTTTTGGGTCCTCATTCACCTGCATAACAGGCTCCATGTCATCTACAAGTCTATGCTAGGTAAAGCTCCGCCTTATCTCAGTTCACTGATCATGATAACAACACCCACCTGTAGCACGCGCTCCAGCAGGTATAGCTCACTGGTCATCCCCAAAGCCAACACCTCCATTGGTCGCCTTTCCTTCCAGTTCTCTGCTGCCAGTGACTGAAACGAATTGTAAAAATCGCTGAAGCTGGAGAATTACATTTCCCTCACTAACTTTAAACATCAGCTATCTGAGCAGCTAACCGATCGCTGCAGCTGTACATAGTTCATCTTTAAATAGCCCACCCAATCTACTTACCTCATCCCCATATTGTTTTTATTTACTTTGCTGCTCTTTTGCAAACCAATATCACTACTTACACACCATCATCTGCTCATCATCATCTGCTCATCTATCACTCCAGTGTTAATCTGCTAAATTGTAATTACTTTGCTACTATGGCCACTTATTGCCATACCTCATCATGCCATTTGTACACACTGACTGTGCACTTGTTTATTCCATGTAACTCTGTGTTGTTGTTTCTGTCGCACTGCTTTGCTTTATCTTGGCCAGGTCGCAGTTGTAAATGAGAACTTGTTCTCAACTAGCTTACCTGATTAAATAAAGGTGAATCAAAATGCATCAAAAACATTTTTGGGGAGTTTGCCACACCAAGATTTACATGCTAAAATCACCACTGAGCCTACTGTCCAAACTCCAGCCACTTGCATTGCTGATCCTGAGCATTATCATTGCAATTTCAGTCATGCAATATCAATACTATACTACATATCATCATGTTTACTTCTGGTGTAATGGTGATGGGTATTTAGGATGGAGAATGATTGAGGCTTCTTGTTATGCAGGTGAATGAGGACCCAAAAGCGACTTGGCGAAAACAGAGTCTTTAATCCAGTAAAGTAAAAATACAGTCAAAAAACACAATTTCCACTCGTAATGACGAGAACAGACTGGAGACTCGATCTTGAACTGCAGGTTGCCTCGGGAAGGCACTTGAACTTAGCAGACTCAGACACCTGCTCACCACGCAGCATCTGAGGGAAACACGACACGACAGGGCGATACACAAACACAGCACGGTGAACAATAGACAAGGATCCGACAGGACAGGAAGGGAAAACAAGGGAAGAAATAGGGACTCTAATCAGGGGAAAAGATAAGGAACAGGTGTGGGAAGACTAAATGATTGATTAGGGGAATAGGAACAGCTGGGAGCAGGAACGGAATGATAGAGAGAAGAGAGAGAGGAAGGGAGAGAGAAAAAGGGGAACGAACCTAAAAAGACCAGCAGGGGGAAAACGAACAGAAGGAAAAGCAAAATGACAAGATGATATAAGACAAAACATGACACTTCTAGTGGCCAAAAGGTCATATTATTAACATAGGCAGCGCTATGGAGCTCGGCAGCTTGTAGTCCTCAAAAACAGAAATGAGTTGCCCCAGATTCCTTGAGCCATTTCTATTGGGAAAAATTAATGGGGAAAGGATAAGGTTTTGTAATAAATGCCGAAAATAAGGTTAACACAAGCTTTGAAGATCAGAGATCTTATACTTTTTGTTCTATGAAATAATATCAGTCAGTTAACATGACCTTTATGAATTATGAAGCCTTTTATGTGCTTTAAGTGTGTTTTTGATTACATAAATGCTTCAAAATTCACAAAAAGTGCCGTTAGCTGATGAAAACCACAGACCTTATTTTCGGCATTTATACAAAAATCCTCCAAAACTCCATTAATTTTCCCATAGGCTTTGTCCAACTAACCATGGCGGAGTTAATGCCTACAAGAAGACACATTACTATTATTTAACTAGGCAAGTCAGTTAAGAACAAAATCTTATTTACAATGACAGCCTAGGGGTTAACTTCCTTGTTCAAGGGTAGATAGACAGATTTTTACTATGTCAGCTCGGTGATTCGATCTGGCAACCTTTCGGTTACTGGCCCAATGCTCTAACCACTAGGCTACCTGCCACCCCCTACCTCTCTCTAATGTAGTCAACTGGGTGGGTCTTCCAACTTCACTTGATTATCCCACCTGGTGACCCTGTTGAAGTAATGGTCAACCAGATCATCAGGAGGGATAAGTCAACCATGAAGAAAAAATTCACTATTTCAAAATGGAGATTGCCTCAATGGTGCTGCCCATGCTGTCAGAGACGCTATAACTGCACAGATACAAAGACGAGTCCTCTATCTATCTCCATGGTATTTACTGCAGTCCCCCTGAAGTCCCTTGGCCCTACACAACTTTATTTTCAAATTTGCATAGGAAATGTGTATTTTTGCTGTCTTATGTTATTTCCCAACACCCGGGGCTATGAAGCAGTTAATTAAAACAGAAAAAATAACTGAAAGCTCTCTCTCTGGCCTCTCTGTGGTTGTCCTCTCCTCATAATAGAACAGCAAACATTATCTGTGTGCATCTGTTTGTTTGAATCTCACTGTCTGATTTGATGTTATGCAACATTCTCTCTCTCTCTCTCTTTCTCGCTCTCTCAACTGTGTCTCTGTCTCTCAACTGTGTCTCTCTCTCAACTGTGTCTCTCTCTCAGCTGTGTCAGCAGAGGTTTATCATAGTTTCTCAGAAAGGCTGATGCTCATTTTGCTGCCACTACATTTACAAAAGGAAGTGAGACATGCCTTGGGGGTATTGTTGTCGGTCTCTGAGCCTTGCTTTTTAAAGTTTGTGTGCATTAAAGAAAGCACCTGGCTGACTTTAATGGAAGTTCTGTCTTAAACAGCAGGAAAAAAAGGGTCCCCTTCTTTTTGTATCAAAGAGTAAGCAAGGGTTCTGTCTAAGGTGTGTGTGTGCTTGTGCATGCATGGATGTGTCAGGGTGTGTGCATGTATTGGCATACATACAGTTGAAGTCAGAAGTTTACATACATCAGAATAATAGTAGAGAGAATTCAGATTTGATTTCTTTCATCACATTCCCAGTGGGTCAGAAGTTTACATACACTCAATTAGCATGCACAAGCACACACACACTTTAGACATTGCCTTTAAATTGTATAACTTGGGTCAAATGTTTCGGGTAGCATTCCACAAGCTTCCCACAATAAGTTGGGTGAATTTTGACCCATTCCACCTGACAGAGCTGGTGTAACTGAGTCACAGGCCTCATTTGTAGGCCTCATTGCTCGCGCACACTTTCTCAGTTCTGCCCACACATTTTATATTGGATTGAGGTCAGGGCTTTGTGATGGCCACTCCAATACCTTGACTTTGCTGTCCTTAAGCCATTTTGCCACAACTTCGGAAGTATTTGTCCATTTGAAAGACCCATTTGCAGCCAAGCTTTAACTTCCTGACGGAAGTCTTGAGATTTTGCTTCAATATTTCCACATAATTTTCCATCCTCATGATGCCATCTATTTTGTGAAGTGCACCAGACCCTAATGCAGCAAAGCACCTCCACAACATGATGCTGTCACCCCCGTGCTTCACGGTTGTGATGGTGTTCTTCGGCTTGCAAGCCTCTTGTAATGCCCGGGATGGAGTGGAGGAAGAAGTCAGACACAGGAAACAGAGAATTCAGAGTAGCGATACTTCTTTATTCACCATACAGGTGAAAACGACACCACTCAAACAAATGCCCCAAAACACAGGGTAACTAAACAGTCCCGAACAACACACGTACACGCAACACCGTGACTTACAGGCGTGCACAAGAGAACACATAAAACAATCCCGCAGGCAGGCCGGCTGGATAATAAAGCCCCACCAATTAACCTAACTTAACACAGGTGTAACTTATAAACAGACAAGGGGGAGGAAAAAGGATCAGTGGCAGCTAGTAGGCCGGTGACGACGACCGCCACCCGAACAGGAAGGGGAGCCACCTTCAGTAGGAGTCGTGACACCTCCCCCTTTTTCCTCCAAACATAATGATGGTCATTATGGCCAAACAGTTCTATTTTTGTTTAATCACACCAGAGGACATTTCTCCAAAAAGTATGATCTTTGTCCCCACGTGCAGTTGCAAACCGTAGTCTGGTTTTTTTATGGCGGTTTTGGAGCAGTGGCTTCTTCCTTGCTTAGCGGCCTTTCAGGTTATGTCGATATAGGACTTGTTTTACTGTGGATATAGATACTTTCTACTTGTTTCCTCCAGCATCTTCACAAGGTCCTTTGCTGTTGTTCTGGGATTGATTTTTAGGAGACAGAACGCGTCTCCTTCCTGAGTGGTATGACGGCTGTGTGGTCCCATGGTGTTTATACTTGCATACTATTGTTTGTACAGATGGACGGGGTACCTTCAGGCGTTTGGAAATGACTCCTAAGGATGAACCAGACTTGTGGAGGTCTACAATGTTTTGGCTGATTTCTTTTGATTTTCCCATGATGTCAAGCAAAGAGGCACTGAGTTTGAAGGTAGGCCTTGAAATCAGAAGCTTCTAAAGCCATGACATATTTTTCTGGAATTTTCCAAGATGTAAAGGCACAGTCAACTTAGTTTATGTAAACTTCTGACCCATTGGAATTGTGATACAGTGAATTATAAGTGAAATAATCTGTCTGTAAACAATTGTTGGAAAAATTACTTGTGTCATGCACAAAGTAGATGTCCTAACTGACTTGCCAAAACTATAGTTTGTTAACAAGAAATTTGAGAAGGGGTTGAAAAACAAGCTTTAATGACTGCAACCTAAATGTATGTAAACCTCCGACTTCAACTGTACATATACCTGATGTGTGTGATTTGGTTCAGTTGTAGGCCTACCCAGTAACTCCAGACATAAAAATTATATTGAACTACATTACTTTTAACAGAAGTCTTCCTGTAGGAGACAGAAAGAAAAAGGATAGTTGTTGAGAATCAGACAACAGTGCAGCTCTGCAGCAATTGCACAATACTCCCCACACTGGGGATGGTAACAGTCAGCACTCGGGGATCTCTACACAAGACTACATCAGAGAAACCCATAACGGCTGCATGGTTTTTATTTACAAGATGTAGTATGTACAAAAGTTCATAGAAGAAAAAAAAAACATTAATTGAAGACCAACAGACAAACAAACAAATATTCACATTCCACTGCATTGTAAACATCATATGAATTTGATCAGAAATATTGAACAATAATTTATGTGCTGTAGCTTGCTCAATATAAAACACTTGTTAGTGTTTAGTTAGCTAGCATAAAATATGGCTTTTTATACATATGGCTATGTTGTATAGGTACGTAATGGTTTCTTATGGCGATAATAGAACTCTGGTGTGCAGACGGTAAATTAAAAGGTTGTTATTCTATACATAATCTTGACTGCAGTTGTACTTTCAGTGCAACAATGACATGTGCATGACAGTCACTTGATTGACAAAGCTTACTGTATTAGAACTGCTAGAATGGACAGATTGAGAAGAAAAAGCCAACCAGTGCTCCAAAACACATTGCAAAAAGAAAAGGATGTATTCTTTCAAAAACAGGGAATCTTATTTATTTTATTTCTTGCATTTTGTGTGCGCCATTGAAGAGATCCACTTCAGTAACTATAGCAACCACTCTACAGTAGCATCCAGGGCAGTCCACATAACAGGAGGCTCCAATGTAAGCTGTCATTGTAAATAAGAATTTGTTCTTAATTGACTTGCCTAGTTAAATAAAGATAAAAAAACAAAGACCCAGAAAGAACTAATAGGAGCCCACCTTTGGATGTTGGGCTCCTATTGGTTGGTGGAGGTGTGTTTAACCTCATCTCTGTTTCCCCTTCATTCTCCCTGTGTTGCATGTGAACTGCTCGTGTGGTTAATGACCTCACTTTTTTCCTTTCCAGAGCTGCCCTTTCTTCTTCCCCAGCCGGAGAGGCCAGAGTGGGGAAGGGACAAGTGTCCACCGGGGTCGAGCAACCCAGCTCCAGCCATTTGGAGAAAACAGATGAAGTGAAGTTGAGAAGTTTCTCTGGAGAGGAGGAGACAGAGGGAAGAACTGAAGGGTCAGGATCCTCAAATCTCTGTGAGAGAGGGATGTGATAAGGGAGGAGAGGAAAGGGGGATAAGGATAAGGAGAGGAGTTGTTATTAAACAAACATACAGTGGAAGCACTGTCATTGATTGATAGCCAGTTCTCTGGGGAGTTAACCTCTGTGATATACATTGCGTACATTATAGGTGACCTGAACAGGAAAACTATGCACTGATTATAGCATAGTCAAGCCACATGGTCAGGAAAAAAAATGTTATTCTTCCCTGTTTTAGCCCTTTTCTGTCATTCATTTACTATAACAACAAGGCATCTTTAAAGTGTTTTGTTGCATTTGCAGGGGCACAGTTGTTTTATTTTTACAGTACTTAGTCCAAAATGTTTAAGGCTGCTGTGCCCGTCTCTTTTGAGTACATGCTGCTACTTGTTCACCCCCACTGGCAACCTACAGTACACTCTCTTATCCAAAACAGTTCATATAGACTACTAGAGTCATAGCCTCGGGAAGTAGTTTGGGGGAAGACAGTTTTGCTGGCAATACAGACAGCTATATTGTTTCGCTAATACTTGACTAGTAAAGGACTTTACTTTAGTAGGGGGGTGCTGCAGCACCCATACTTCCCGCGACAATGACTAGAGTATGTCCACGACATTGTAAAGTTATACCTACCCCTTTTGTCATACCCCTGCCACCCAGGGCTTGTATAAGGTTGGAGATGAATTCAAAGCTATGGTGCTCTGGCCACAGCTGGCTGCGGAGCTGGAGCCAGGAGTCAGAGAGAACAGTCGCAGCTCGGAACACACAACACTGGAGGGGCAGCAAGGCAGAAGTAGGATTTTAGACACAGAGGTTACGCTGATGATTTGAATAAACGGAGCACAACACAGAGCTGATCATCATTGTGCTAATCAGAGGTTATTGATTATCCTGCCCAGTAATGCTGACAACAACACAAATTTAGACTTTAGAGTACTGGAACCAGTGGAGGCAGCCGAGGGGAGGATAGCTCATAATAATGTTTGGAAGGGAGCGAATGGCATTGCGTCAAACACATGGAAAACCAGTGTTTGATACTGTATTTTTGATACCATCCCGGTCCTCCTGCATTGCTCAACAGAGAATCAGAATTAAGGATTTAATGATAGACATAGCAGATACACTAAGTGTGACATGTTTGTATAAAACACGAGAATAAATCATTTAGTAAAATGGTGTCATTTAATCAATAGATGGTGCCTCACCGGATCAGTGTTGCACAGCAGGTTGACATTGTAGTGGTGTGAAATCCAATAGTCTTTAGGGAACACCTTACGCTTGGAGGAAAAACGGGTTCAGGAATCACAGTATTCACAAGAGTATCTATGTCAATAGACAAAACATCAAATTGATAAAACATGTAACCACTAGGAAGTGAACGCATATTTGTTTAAACCACTGTCATTACTCAGGGTGCACGCAGGTACAAAAGGATAGCCACAACGTTCAACTCACAAATCCAGCGTGGTCTGAGTTAAGGGTGGTTTGAAGATTCTTGACAACCTCCCTCAAAAAGTCATCACATCCACTACCTTGGACTGTCAATATTGATAGCAACAGTAAAACTGTGTGAGAGAGATCGAAGTAGAGAGAGAGAGAGAGAGAGAGAGAGAGAGAGAGAGAGAGAGAGAGAGAGAGAGAGAGAGAGAGAGAGAGAGAGAGAGAGAGAGAGAGAGAGAGAGAGAGAGAGAGAGAGAGAGAGAGAGAGAGAGAGATGCAGCAGGTTAATGGATGGAACATTTCTGTGTCCTGCCCATGTGGTTAATGAGAAACATCATGACTTCATGTTAACTTGCGAAAATTAACAACAAACCTAAATTACAGAACCACTATATGAATTACAGTACAATGGTAATGTGGTCAAATTAATCAAACAAATACAAATCCACGAATCAATCAATTAACTTTAGCATATTCTGAATTGATGTAATCACTGAATTCCTCTTACCTGATCGTAACATCCTTTTATCTTCATGAGAAAGGCCACTTCTCCATGTCTGTGGTTGAAAGCATGCAATACGCAGATCAAATAAGTCCTTTGGTCTGACTAGGCAAAGTTTCCTCAGCGGTTCCTTCAAGTGTGTGACACAGAGAGAGAGAGAGAGAGAGAGAGAGAGAGAGAGAGAGAGAGAGAGAGAGAGAGAGAGAGAGAGAGAGAGAGAGAGAGAGAGAGCTCTGAGTCTTCTTTTTCCTCTACTGTTGAGACTCCAGCTTCGTTGACCTGTCTTTTAGAATTCCTCCTTTTGTCTCCCGGGTACTTTCCAAATCTTTTCACCCCCTTCTCTCTCTCACGCAATCTGCACTGCGCTCTCACTTTGGATTTTCCGACCTCTCAGCCCGTCAAACCTTTCCTTCTCTTTCCCTGTTGACCCAGTATATTACAGACCTCACTCTCTGCTCACCCTTTAAATTGGCTAATGGACAGAGTGGGGGAAACAGACCCGCTATCTCTCTCTCTCGCCCTCTGGGCAGTCTGTCTGTGTGAGC
Organism: Oncorhynchus gorbuscha; assembly: GCF_021184085.1. Lineage (NCBI taxonomy): Eukaryota > Metazoa > Chordata > Actinopteri > Salmoniformes > Salmonidae > Oncorhynchus > Oncorhynchus gorbuscha. The sequence continues at coordinate 5,020,400 of NC_060191.1, forward strand.
TCAGACAGAGGCTAGCCTGAAAGTGAAAGTGCTTGATATCTGCTCCCTGTAAATCTCTCAGCCCCTCCCACCACCAGTCATTTCACGTCCCTATTGACTGACCAAGCCCCTCTCCCTCTTAATTCAATGAAATTAAATTCAATGGGCTTTATTGGCATGGGAAACAAATGTTTACATTGTCAAAGCAAGTGAAATATATAAACAAAAGTGAAATAAAAAATACAAAATAAACAGTAAACATTACACTCACAAAAGTTCCTCTCTCTCACTTTCTCTCTCCCTCTCTCTGCCCCCCCACCCCCAATCCAAATGAGGCCTCAGAAGGTTTAAGTCATGCCATATGTTTTCAATCCACCTCCCACACCCATGAGCTTGTGTGCATGCCTCCTTGTCTCCAGTGAGCCAGTTAGTAATACTCATCCTGTTGAGTCACCACACAGAGGGAATCTCATACATCAACAATTATCTTGTATTTTTTTAGGCTAAAAAGATTGCAACACTGACTGACTTACGCTGCAAGTCATTCAAGTGTGCAAAGTCAATAATAATCATGACAGTGAAGCTGATGTTCCTTCTCAAAAATAAAAAATAAATGAATAACAAAAAATGACAGTTTATTTGAAGTGGAAAAGTTTAGAATCCTAGTTTGGAGGCTTAGATACTTCCTCACATTTTGATAGCACTTTAGTTTGTGGTACACTCGTTTATTATTTCAAGTGATATTTTTGTTATGACAAACTACTATTGAGAAAGTGAGTGGGGATCAGAAGTAGATCAATTAGTACATTGTCATGTTCAGGTTTTACGAAGTCATTGTTGTAGTACTATTTCTTGTGTCACTTCCATTTTGAACATGGGCCAAGAGAAACAGTGAATGTTCTAGAGGTCCAAAGGGAAAAGGAAGACCGAGTTCTGCAGTCCAACAGACCAACATTCTTCAGCCTCCCAGAGGCACCATCAGTCCTAACTCTTTTCACCTCAGTCCTCTGCATAGGGCAGTAGGATGATCTCAGGTCAGTTTAGCAAATTCTTCCTTTATGGTTCAGAAGTGGGAAGGATAAGATGGTCCGAGATCTGTGTCTAAGAGCTTCTACCCAGAGTGTATATACAGTGCCCTCTGTAATTATTGAGACAGCGAAACATTTTTTAAATTAAATTAAAATTATTTTGGTTCTGTACCTCAGCACTTTGGATTTGAAATTATACAATGAATATGAGGTTAAACTGCAATGCTAAAATGCTAACCTCCCATGTTATTGTAATGGTGAGAGGTTAGCATCTCTTGGGGGTATGATATAAAATGCTAACCTCCCATGTTATTGTAATGGTGAGAGGTTAGCATGTCTTGGGGGTATGATATAAAATGCTAACCTCCCATGTTATTGTAATGGTGAGAGGTTAGCATCTCTTGGGGGGATGATATAAAATACTAACCTCCCATGTTATTGTAACGGTGAGAGGTTAGCATATCTTGGGGGTATGATATTTCTGCGTCTGTAACTTTGTTTTACTGTCTACCCTACTATATTATAAGACCTAACGTTCCACCAGCGGGATATCCTACAGTTTACAATATCAAATCAATGGTCATGTGTAACCAACTGTATTCCTTTGTTCTGTGTTGGAAACACCCTTTAAGTAAGTATGATTCACTGGTACATACCATCTATAAAAAATAAATAGAAAACAAGCTCTCAAATTTCTCCCACTATTTTTAAGAACTATAAGTAGAAAGTACACAAAAATGTATGTTTTAATATGCAGTAATTTGCACAATCATTATATACAGTACCTGTCAGAAGTTTGGACACCTACTAATTTCAGTGTTTTTCTTTATTTTTACTATTTTCTACATTGTCAAATAACACTGAAGACATCAAAACTATGAAATAACACGTATGGAATCATGTAGTAACCAAAAAAGTGTTAAACAAATCAAAATATATTTTATATTTGAGATTATTCAAAGTAGCCACCCTTTGCTTTAATGGCAGCTTTGCACACATACTCTTGACATTCTCTCAACTGGCTTCTTGAGGTTGTCACCTGGAATGCATTTCAATTAACAGGTGTACCTTGTTAAAAGTTAATTTATGGAATTTCTTTCCTTCTTAATGCATTTGAGCCAATCAGTTGTGTTGTGACAAGTTAGGGGTGGTACTTGGTAAAATACTAAGTCCATATTATGGCAGGAACAACTCAAATAAGCAAAGAGAAATTACAGTCCATCATTACTTTAAAACATGAAGGTCAGTCAATCCGGGAAAATGTCAATAACATTGAAAGTTTCTGCAAGTGCAGTCGCAAAAACCACCAAGCTCTATGGCTCTCATTGGCAACTAACTTCACCTCAGATTGCACCTCACAGTTCAAGTAACAGACACATCTCAACATCAACTGTTCAGAGGAGACTGCGTGAATCAGGCCTTCATGGTCAAATTACTGTAACAAAACCACTACTAAAGGACACCAATAAGAAGAGACTTGCTTGGACCAAGAAACCCGAGCAATGGTGGAAATCTGTCCTTTGGTCTGATGAGTCCAGATTTTAGATTTTTGTTTCCAACCGCTGTGTCTTTGTAAGAATTGAAGGCAAACTTAACCAGAATGGCTACCACAGCATTCTGCAGCGATACACCATCCCATCTGGTTTGCGCTTAGTGGGACTATCATTTGTTTTTCAACAGGAAAATGACCCAACACACCTCCAGGCTGTGTAAGTTATTTGACCAAGGAGGAAAGTGATGGAGTGCTGCATCAATGACCTCGCCTCCACAATCATCCAACCTAAACCCAATTGAGATGGTTTGCGATGAGTTGGACTACAGAGTGAAGGAAAAGCAGCTAACAAGTGCTCACCATATGTGGGAACTCCTTCAAGACTGTTGGAAAAGCATTCCAGGTGAAGCTGGTTGAGAGAATGCCAAGAGTGTGCATATCTGTTATCAAGGCAAAGGGTGGCCACTTTGAAGAATCTAAAATCTATATTTCATCATTTGTCATAATAAAGAAAAACCCTTGAATGAGTAGGTGTGTCCAAACGTTTGAGTGGTAGTGCACATACAAGGTAAAAATAATAAAAACAAAGCCTCGTGCCAGTGGATTTTACAAGTCTGCAGAATTCACCAAAAGTCTTCTGAAAGGGATCAAATAACTGCAAAAACAACAATTTAGTTTTAATAATGAGTTACTAGCTTGTTAGTGAAGAAGCCCCCTGCTGATGTGGTAGTGTACAACACAATGATAAGTTGAGGGACTGAGAGCTTGTTATGCAAGGGTTTTGCGTGTCACCCGACGACCTAGAACTGTTGTTTTACACCACTTGAGGTCTCTTGGCTGACAGCCACTCATTGTAAAAAAAGCATGTGAGGGAACTGGCAAAGGACACAAGTTTTTTTCTCTTTTTCTTCTCCCATCTTTCTTAGATTTAATGATTCTCCAGAAGATGGTGCCAGTTGGGAAAAAGGATGAATGCCACACCAATATTTCAGTTTCAGCTCAAGCAGTTATTTTATTTGAATATCTCTGTACAATGTGTTAACAAACTATTGAAACTTGTATGATAAGTTAGACATAAAATTGTGGATAGTGTTCTATAATAATTCCCTTTGATTAATAAAAAAAAAACAGATACTAATTACTGTATCTGAATAAATTATTAATTTAAAACTGACCCATGAAGTGGCTTTTTGTTCTTTATTGTGAAGGATGGATTTCAATCAAGTCAGCACCTGGACACAAACATATCCCTCAGTCAGTCTATCTGTCACTACTCACTCATTCACACTTGTTTTCTTTCCCTTTCTCTCTGTCTGTCCAAATACAGTAGTAGGTGCATGCAGAGGAGGCTGGTAGGAGGAGCTATAGCAAGGGCTCATTGTAATGGCTGGAAAGGTATAAATGGAACAGTGTCAAACATATGGAAATCACGTTTGATTCCGTTCCATTTAATCCATTCCAGCCATTACAATGAGCCCACCCTCCTATACCTCCTCCCACCAGCCTCCTATACTGAGATACAGTATATTACACTCCAGCTGTATGGTCTCTCCCACTACCTCCCATCTTCTCCTCCACTGCTCTCTCACTGGCTAAGGGGCCTCTCCCCTCCTCTGACAGCGGTCATCAGATGGCTCTTGTAGGTCTTGCTGAGTCCCGTCATCCAGAACTTGAGCAGCCTGACGTTGTCCTCCTCTCCAGGCCCCGTGGCACCCAGCAGGGCCAACACCTTCTGGGTGTCCTCCCTCCCACGCCCATCTACCTTGGAGAACTTAAACAGCACCTTCACTTTACTAAGGAATTGAAAGGGTAGGGGGGGGGGTATGGATAGAAGTGGGAGGGAGAGGAGTTATTGGAATTTCCCAATGATTCTGGACTACATTAAGCATTCCACATCATCCTGTACTGCACAGCCAAGGCTGGGGCTTTGGGGGGTTTCATAGGGGGACTTGTTTGACTCTTTAATGCCCCACTATCTACAGTTGCATACCTACATACCTCTGTTTAAAAAAAGCCAAAGAAATGAAACTTCAAAGTTGAGGGAAAGAGGGGTTGTTGTTACTCACTTCATCCACTCCTCCTTCAGACACAGCAGACAGTGAGAGACCACGTCCACTGACAGGTTCTCATTGGACAACGCCACCTCGATCTTATTCAACAACGTGGGACCTGAGAGGGGTGGGGGGAAGAGAGAAAAGGATAGAAAGTAAGGGAGGGGGAGTGATAGGGGTGAAGAGAGACAGGGAGAGAGCACGAGAGATGCAGGTCAATAGATTGAAACTGTAAAGTTAATGGAGGGAAATTTCACATGACTAATTCCATCTCTTTGACCTTTGCCATGATTGTTAGCAACTAGAGGTGCCTTGAAGAAGACATGTATAATGTATACCTTCATGTTGATGATGTATATAGTATATTGTCCAGATGGGGTCTATCCTCACCTTTATCTGTAGGCTGTGAGTTGGTACTGCTGATGTTGAACTGATAGAGTGAGAGGATGTCTTCACCACAAGCAGCAGAGTACAGAGAACCCCTCTCCAGACTGACCACATCCACCAACACTGAGAACTCTGGGAAGGGATACAGCAAGATGGACATATTTTATGGGTATTTTAGGATTCAAAACCTTTTATTTGTTATTTGTTCTGTTCGCACTTATAACTAATATCATTATCATACAGTATTTTATTATTAGCATATTACTATCATATGTAATTGCGATTATAAGCAGACCTCCAAATCAAGCAGTAACCAGAGTGATGCATTCTGGGTTTGTGTACCTGAGGAGCTGACGTGTGTGGGGATGGGCACGTCAGGGCTGAGGCCCAGGAAGTTACATCGGTATGCTTCCTCATACTGGGCGCTGTACGTCACAGAGCGGACACAGCCCACCGGGAGCAAGGCCTGATGGGATATATACCAAACCATGTGATTAGCAAAGAATGTTAGGAGGAATATTCTTTAAAGGGGGATACAATGAGTAAACTTTTGATTGGATGACCTTCAACATGGTGAATGCTGAATGGATGAGCCCTGGGTCAGCTCCTCTCAATATGACCTGATTTCCCATGAGCACGTGCCATGCTAGCTGGCGGAAATCAGTGGTCCCGAGCACCTGTGTACCAATCAGATAACAGATATCACCACAAGGAAACAGACAAGACATGCATTCACAAAATAAGAGGATATTGGTTTCCCTCTATAACCAATTGGCTCACAAAGTTGTTTATTTTGAAACCAAGTGGTTAACAGAATTAAGTATGGCGTATGATGTGCTAGAAATGAAAGTGTTCATAATGTGGTATGGAGAAAGGCACACCAATGTTTACCTGTCTTAAATGTCTCAAGGACCTGAACTTTGGACCAGGATACCCCTCTGCTTTCCCCTCGTCAAACAAGAAGTCTCTGTACAGCTCGCTCTCCGATTGGTGGCACTGGGGTCTAGACCCGCCCCCTTCTGCTCCTTCCCAGCAACTCATTTCCTCCTCTTGCTCTGAGAAGACAACAGGACATTGTTAAAAAGACATACAAAACACCCAATATCGGGACTTATTCCAAGATATATATACTGTTATTTTATTTAAATTGATTTAGTCAGGATAGTGAACAAAGTAACAATTGCAACTATTTTCCTGATTGGAAGTATTCAAGTGTCATAGTGACTTGCAATATCAAAGCTGAACACGGGGGAGCAATGGAAACATTTTTGGCCCAAGAATGGTAATCGGAATGGAATTAGTTTGATATGGTTGAGTGAGTCACATCGTAGCTCTCTGTCCTCGTGGTCTAACCGTGTTAAACACGGACTCCTGTTCCACTCTGGGCAAACACATGCCTTCTCATGATAATGCTGTCAGGAACGCTTTACCCTGATATCAGATCACACCCTTTTTATTCACTTCTTTTAACTTGAGCCATATGGGATAATATGTCTCTCTGACTAGTGTTAAACTGGTCTCACGGTTTCTTCCACCTCTAGAGTTATCATGTCTGTCTCTCTATGAGCACCAGCGTGTACCTGTCTGTCTCTCTATGAGCACCAGCGCATACCTGTCTGTCTCTCTATGAGCACCAGCGCGTACCGGTCTGTCTCTCTATGAGCACCAGTGCGTACCGGTCTGTCTCTCTATGAGCACCAGTGCGTACCGGTCTGTCTCTCTATGAGCACCAGTGCACCAGCGCACCGTCTGTGAGCACCAGTCTGTTCCTCTATGAGCACCAGTGCGTACCTGTCTGTCCCTCTATGAGCACCAGTGCGTACCTGTCTGTCCCTCTATGAGCACCAGTGCGTACCTGTCTGTCCCTCTATGAGCACCAGTGCGTACCTGTCTGTCCCTCTATGAGCACCAGTGCGTACCTGTCTGTCTCTCTATGAGCACCAGTGCGTACCCGTCTGTCCCTCTATGAGCACCAGTGCGTACCTGTCTGTCCCTCTATGAGCACCAGTGCGTACCTGTCTGTCCCTCTATGAGCACCAGTGCGTACCTGTCTGTCTCTCTATGAGCACCAGTGCGTACCTGTCTGTCCCTCTATGAGCACCAGTGCGTACCTGTCTGTCTCTCTATGAGCACCAGTGCGTACCCGTCTGTCTCTCTATGAGCACCAGTGCGTACCGGTCTGTCTGTTCTCCCCTCGCTCTATGCGCACCAGTGCGTACCTGTCTGTCTCTCTATAAGAACCAGTGTGTCCTCTGTGGGAGCTCCCTCCAGCAGCTTCTCTGTCAGACGACTACCACAGGCCTTCAGTAACCTGCAGTAGAGGAGAAAACACAAGAGAGTGTATCAAACAACTGGGATAGACAGATAGAACACTGCCCGACCACCCCTGATGTTGACTGTATGTCTGCTATCGTTTAGATTAGTAACCTTAGTGATCGTTAGCGACAGTTAGCCATCTCACCAGCTGAAGGAGGAGTGTAGGCTGGCCCAGAGGTTGGTGTGCTGGGTGAGGGAGGGCAGGGAGCGGGCCGCGTTACCACTCCTCTGGTGGGGGAAGACAGCAGGAGAGAACACGCTGTTCATCCTCACCGCCCTCTGAGGACACACACACTGCTCACTGTCAAACACCTGTAGAGGATAGGGGGAGGGGGAGAAATAAGAGGGAGAGAAGTTAAACATTCTGTCTGGTAGTAAGAGTTAGTGTTTATTTGTCTTGTGTTTTATGTCCACGTTATGAATAGTAAGTGTGTTTTAATGTGTGTATATATCTATGTCCCATTAATTTAACATGGTGTGTTAGTTGTGTGTGTGTGTCCTTACCTTCAGTGCTGTGCTCTGTAGACTCTGTATCGTGAGTCTGAGGTGGCGCAGCAGGAAGGGCCAGGAGTTGATGAGGTAGATCCTGTCCATGGCTACCATGACGATACTGTACCACCGCTGAAAGCCCCGGGCCAGGCTGTCCTTGATGAAGAACGTGTGAGAGAACACAAAACCATGCTGCTCATCCCCAAAGAAGATAGGACCCTCACGACCTGGACACACCTAGAGGCAGATGAGAGAGGGAGGGTACTGAGGGGATTACAGACATTAAGAACAGAGCAAATGGAATGGCATCAAACACCTGGACATCATGTTTGATGTATTTGATACCATTCCACTGATTCCGCTCCAGTCATTACCACAAGCTCGTTCTCCCCAATTAAGGTGACACCAACCTCCTGTGATGTCTGTCTCTATCTATCTATGCCATTTCAGGGGTCTCCAACAGGTAGATCACACAGTAGCTCGCAGCCCCCCAATGAGTAGCACCCCAAACAATTCTGAAAGTACATGCAATTTTCACGTGTTCCACCGCAAACAAATCTCACAAGTAGACTCAGACACGGCAAGCTCCCAGCTACCATCTAATCAACGCAACACTTACATCATCCCACCGCTGGTTAGTCACTAGGGCCTAAAGTCACATTACCCTAAAGGTGCAGGTGAACATTTGTCTCATCTGTGATATTTTGGTTAATATAATGAAATTAAACAATTTACTAGTAATACATTTATTGTTTTACAAACATTAAAAAGCATGTAATCTGTTTGAGTGTTTTTTAAATTTATATAATTATTGATTACAAAAAACACAAGGAAGGGGTAACATTAAAGTATCAGAACATGAAGGACAAACAATACAGCATCAAGACACTATCAAACATGTATCAGTCTTTCCGCAACAGAGCCATCCTTATGTGTGAGGGTGCGTGTGCATGATAGTGATATAAAATATGTCATAGTTTCCTTTTTCATGATCAATCTTGTGAAACCCAATCCTTCCAAGATCCCCCCCCCCCCACAGTTCCCCAATAGCTGTCCCTCAACCATTCGAGACCCCTCTCACAATCGCCCCCATTCCCCACCCCCAAGAACCCCCAATGCACCAACAACCAAGGTAATGAACTAAAGAGAAAACAGGAAGACAGAAGAAAACAGCAAACATTGCAAAATTTAAAAAAATTAAATAAAATGTAAAACAAAAGGACATCAAGGACAACTGAAATTATAACAGCAATGCCTACTTTATATGTTGTGTGCATGTCTGGCACTATTACATGTATGTGTGTGTTCTTGTATATGTTTATTTGAATGAGAGTGTGTGTATATGCGTGTGTACAAACACCTGCATGGCATCAGCCTCAGGCAATCCGACATTAGTTGTAAAAACACTGCCACTTAGTGTCATTCAAATGTACTTTCATTATGTTTTATTTAGACTTTTTCCCCCCTTTATCTTTTGACCATCTTTCTCTCTCTCACACAGCAACTCCACTGCCACTTGTCTCCAATTCCACATCCCAACCCTCAGTCCATCCCATCTTTCTCTCTCTCACACAGCAACTCCACTGCCACTTGTCTCCAATTCCACATCCCAACCCTCAGTCCATCCCATCTTTCTCTCTCTCACACAGCAACTCCACTGCCACTTGTCTCCAATTCCACATCCCAACCCTCAGTCCATCCAATCAATCTCTGCTGGTCACCCACTTCGTGTTTCTATGCAAAACATTTCTTTCAACTGTGCTATGATGTTTAACGTACAATTTCAATCTATTCAAGCCTTCTTGTTTTTCAGAACCTGAAGTCCCTGTAGAATTTAGTACAGCCACGGTGTTATGGAGCTGTCTCGGAATAGCTGTCCATTTATGAAGAGTTTGTCCACAATGATAAAGACATGCCTACCATCCATCCTTTGTTGTCTTTGTACCAGATACAGTATCTTACGATGTCCGTTTATCTCCTTTGGAAATTGGTCATTGAGACCGAATTTGGTCCCTTTATCTCCCTTCCTCTGCTTTTGATCAGCACCTTTTGTTGGTAGTATTCACATTTTGCGATGATCGGTCGGGGACCCTTGGTCTTGTCGCTCCGAGCTCCAAGCCTGTGTACTCGGTGGAAAGCTACCTTGTTTACAGTCTCTATAGGAAGTTTCAATGCGGATTACATTAATTCTCTGATCGGGCCCTCTGGATTATTAGATGCGTCCTCAGGAATCCCAGAAAATAAATATTTTCACGCATGCTACGACTTTGTATGTCTAATAGCGTCTCCATCACCCTGTTTTTCCTGAGTAGACAATCAATGTTGGAATCGTGTATTTTTGGCTGTGAGTGTCTTGTTTTCTCTTTGGAGCTTGAGAATTACACTCTGTCTGAACCCCCCAGCCCTGCTACCTTCTCACACAACTTGTCCAGTGTTGCATGGATTCCAGCCCTGCTACCTTCTCACACAACTTGTCCAGTGTTGCATGGATTCCAGCCCTGCTACCTCCTCACAAAACTTGTCCAGTGTTGCATGGATTCCAGCCCTGCTACCTCCTCACACAACTTGTCCAGTGTTGCATGGATTCCAGCCCTGCTACCTCCTCACACAACTTGTCCAGTGTTGCATAGATTCCAGCCCTGCTACCTCCTCACACAACTTGTCCAGTGTTGCATGGATTCCAGCCCTGCTACCTTCTCACACAACTTGTCCAGTGTTGCATGGACTCCAGCCCTGCTACCTCCTCACACAACTTGTCCAGTGTTGCATGGATTCCAGCCCTGCTACCTCCTCACACAACTTGTCCAGTGTTGCATGGATTCCAGCCCTGCTACCTCCTCACACAACTTGTCCAGTGTTGCATGGATTCCAGCCCTGCTACCTCCTCACACAACTTGTCCAGTGTTGCATGGATTCCAGCCCTGCTACCTCCTCACACAACTTGTCCAGTGTTGCATGGATTCCAGCCCTGCTACCTTCTCACACAACTTGTCCAGTGTTGCATGGATTCCAGCCCTGCTACCTCCTCACACAACTTGTCCAGTGTTGCATGGATTCCAGCCAGAGCACTAGCCTCTACCTCAATGGTAAGTAAATCGTCCGTGTCTGTAGATGAATCTGTTTTTATTTTTTTGTCGGGTTAAAGTTATTTGTGAGGTGGTCGGATCTTTCCACGAAGGGGTATGTTGTTCCTCCATAGCGTAAAGCTGTTGGTACTCGTCGATTTCCCCCAGGATCTGCTTGGTATCCAGATTGGCTCTATACTGCAAACAGTTGTTTTACGAAAAGATAATAATGAGTCTTTTCCACGACGACGACAGGTGTCTGTAATACAGCCAGTTAGCACTCGCGGAATCCCCGCAACAAAAAAAGGAACACAAACAGTCCCAGCCGTAAAGGCTAACCACGTTGTGGAATCCTTAGTAACAAAACTTTAGGTCAGATTAAAATCCATTTAATGAAAAAGTTTTAATGAAACAACAAACCGAGTGTAGACAGTACAGTGTCCTGTCGCATGCTCTCTTTTTGAGTGTAATTTTAGCGGGGGGGAAATATTTTGTCTGGTAAAAATTCTGTGTGGCTGGTAGATTTTTTTTATCTACCTGCCACAGTGGCTGGTGGCCCAAAAAGTAAATGTTATGCCCCGTTGGTTTAAAAAGCCAATGCTATGCCCTGTTGGTTTAAAAAGTCAATGCTATGCCCTGTTGGTTTAAAAAGTCAATGCTATGCCCTGTTGGTTTAAAAAGTCAATGTTATGCCCCGTTGGCTTAAAAAGTAAATGTTATGCCCCGTTGGCTTAAAAAGTAAATGTTATGCCCTGTTGGCTTAAAAAGTAAATGTTATGCCCTGTTGGCTTAAAAAGTAAATGTTATGCCCTGTTGGCTTAAAAAGTAAATGTTATGCCCTGTTGGCTTAAAAAGTAAATGTTATGCCCTGTTGGCTTAAAAAGTAAATGTTATGCCCTGTTGGCTTAAAAGGTAAATGTTATGCCCTGTTGGCTTAAAAAGTGTCACGAATATTACCGAAGGTGACTCCCCTTCTTGTTCGGGTGGCGCTCGGCGGTCGTCGTCGCCGGTCTACTAGCTATCGCCGATCCGTTGTTCTGTGTTCGTTTAGTTTTGTCTAATTGGTAGCACCTGTTTCTAGTTTGGTTGTTAGGATAGGGTTATATATAGTCTGTTCAGCCCGCTTCTGTTTCGTGTGGGCTTGTTCGTCTGTTTTGTTGTTTGAGTGTATTTTTGTTGGCATTTGGGTTTCACGCTGTCCGTTTATATTTCTGTTCATTTGTGTTTCCACTTTTGTACATGTTATGTTTCCGGGACATTAAAGCGTGTTGTTTTTCCCACATCTTTTGCTCTCTGCGCCTGACTCCACACCTCTTCACTCATTTACCGTAACAAAAAGTCAATGTTATGCCCCGTTGGCTTAAAAAGTAAATGTTATGCCCTGTTGGCTTAAAAAGTAAATGTTATGCCCTGTTGGCTTAAAAAGTAAATGTTATGCCCTGTTGGCTTAAAAAGTAAATGTTATGCCCTGTTGGCTTAAAAAGTAAATGTTATACCCTGTTGGCTTAAAAAGTAAATGTTATGCCCTGTTGGTTTAAAAGGTAAATGTTATGCCCTGTTGGTTTAAAAGGTAAATGTTATGCCCTGTTGGTTAAAATGTAAATTTAATTTCCAGCAATATTGCACCTGTCTGTCTGTGTGGTGCACACATTTGTTCATCACTCCGTGTGTAGCCAGTTGATGTGATAACCATCTCGTGGGTTGATAGATACTTCCCCCAAAACCTTCTCAATTAAATGTTAACTGAAAAGTAGGCTTACCTGGCAGAAGTATATCATGAGTAAGTTTTTCATTTGTATCTATTATTTGGTTATTTGCAAACTTTGCCATGAAATGAGCAGCAGCAGCGCAGAACCATCGCTAGACCGGCACATTCCTCACTCTCTAGATGCACGATTAAAAGGGCAAAGAGGCGCAAGGTGGAACTACACTCCAAAATAATTCGTTTTTTTTGCTTTCTTCCAGACCTCCCCAAAAAAGTGTCTTCTGCTGTGATTTAAGCATTGACATGGACTCAGCACATCCAATTTCATTGTTTCTCTATGAACAATTGTAATTTTCAGAGTGAAAATTCAAACTGAGAACATAATTTGGGAATATACAGTTGAAGATCGGAAGTTAACATACACCTTAGCCAAATACATTTAAACTCAGTTTTTCACAATTCCTGGCATTTAATCGTAGTAAAAGTTTGTGTTGTAGGTCAGTTAGGATCACCACTTTATTTTAAGAAAGTGAAATGTCAGAATAATAGTAGAGAGAATTATTTATTTCAGCTTTTATTTCTTTCATCACATTCCCAGTGGGTCAGAAGTTTACATACAATTAATATTTGGTAGCATTGCCTTTAAATAGATTAACTTGGGTCAAATGTTTCAGGTAGCCTTCCAAGCGTCCCACAATAAGTTTGGTGAATTTTGTCCCATTCCTCCTGACAGAGCTGGTGTAACTGAGTCAGGTTTGTAGGCCTCCTTGTTCGCACACGCTTTTTCAGTTCTGCCTGCAAATTTTCTCCAATACCTTGACTTTGCTGTCCTTAAGCCATTTTGCTACAACTTTGGAAGTATGCTTGGGGTCATTGTCCATTTGGAAGACCCATCTGCGACCAAGCTTTCAACTTCCTGACTGAAGTCTTGAGATGTTACCTCAATATAGCCACATAATTGTCCTACCTCATGATGCCATCAATTATGTGAATTGCACCAGTCCCTCCTGCAGCAAAGCACCCCCACAACATGATGCTGCCACCCCCGTGCTTCACAGTTAGGATGGTGTTCTTTGGCTTGCAAGCATCCCCCTTTTTCCTCCAAACATAACAATGGATAATATGGCCAAACAGTTTTGGAGCAGTGGCTTCTTCCTTGCTGAGCGGCCTTTCAGATTATGTCGATATAGGACTCGTTTTACTGTGGACATTAATACTTTTGTACCCGTTTCCTCCAGCGTCTTCACAAGGTCCTTTGCTGTTGTTCTGGGATTGATTTGCACTTTTTGCCCCAAAGTATGTTAATCTCTAGGGACAGAACGCATCTCCTTCCTGAGAGGTATGACTACTGCATGGTCCCATGGTGTTTATACTTGCGCACTATTGTTTGTACAGATGAACGTGGTACCTTCAGGCATTTGGAAATTGCTCCCAAGGATGAACCAGACTTGTGGATGTCTACAATATTTTTTCTGAGGTCTTAGCTGATTGCTTTTGATTTTCCCATGATGTCAAGCAGAGGCACTGAGTTTGAAGGTAGGCCTTGAAATACATCCACAGGTACACCTCCAATTGACTCAAATGATGTCAATTAGCCTATCAGAAGCTTCTAAAGCCATGACATAACTTTCTGAAATTTTCCAAGCTGTTTAAAAAGGCACAGTCAACTTACTGTATGTAAACTTCTGACCCACTGGAATTGTGATATAGTGAATTATAAGTGAAATAATCTGTCTGTAAACAATTGTTGGAAAAATTACTTGTGTCATGCACAAAGTAGATGTCCTAACTCACGTGCCAAAACTATAGTTTCTAAACAAGAAATTTGTGGAGCCGTTGAAAACAAGTTTTAATGACTCCAACATAAGTGTATGTAAACTTCCGACTTCAACTGTATATAAAATATTTTATAGGGCCCCCCCTTAGAGTTGTTTAACCATTATTTTACCAGGTATACTGACAGAAAACATAGTGTACAATAGAAAGTAGTGCACTAAGGACCCGGGGAAGAGTTGCAGGGGAGAGAAGAAGAATAAGCCTATTTGAAAGCTTGAAAAAAACATTTACATTTTTTTTTTAAGTAGCTCTCACGCTAGAAAAGGTTGGAGACCCCTGATATACATTGTCACATACAACGGATTGCTGCAGTGAAATGTCTTGTTTTATAGGGTCAACCAAATTAGGGTTAAATGCCTTGCTAAAGGGCACATTGACAGATTTTTTTACCTTGTCGGCTTGGGTATTGGAACCAGCGACCTTTTCGTTACAGCCCTAATGCTCTAACCGCTAGGTTACCTGCCGCCCTTAACTAAAGGCTTGTGTATTGACAAACAGTCTTAATGCAAGTCAAATGGCAACACACACGCTCACACATACACAAACACACAGGTGGTTACCTCACAGCTGAGGCTCCGTACACAGGCCTGGCGGACCACACTGAAGAGCTGGGGTTGTCTGGGGTGTTGGTGGCTGAGGAACCGGATGCCTGTCTCACTGTCCACACTGACGAAGCCAGGGTGAGACGCTGGGAGAGACCGGCAGCCCTGACAAAGAGATGGAGAGAGACAGGGAGTGAATGAGAGAGTGAGTGAGTAAGAGACAGTGAGAGAGAGTGAGTGAGAAAGAGGGAGAGAAAATGAGATGGCCAGAAAGAATAGTTATTGGACAAAACAAATGAGTCAATGTCCTTTCTATTCTGTCCATTCAGCCCTTCACTCATATCACACACATCTCCCACTCACCTCGCACATGTCTCCTCTCTGTGTAGCTGAGCTGTTTGCCCTCATGGTGAGTCCCTCTCCCTCTCTGTCCGACTCTCTGTCCCCGGGTATGGGGGCGCCAGCTTGGGAGGGTGTGGGGGACGGGGGGTGCAGAGCCTCGGTGCAGAACAAGGTCCGGGGGCCATGGAGCTCACAGAAATGACAGAGAGCTACCAGAGCATTCATCTGAAGGGGGAGAGAACAGGGCCGGCCCACCCGTTAGGCAGGATCAGGCGGCAGCCTTCAGTTGCAGATTGACGAGGGCGGCATTTTCCAAGCTAAACTGACCAAGAAGTACCAACAACACGCTAACCTTCAGATTTCAGTGTATTGCCGCTATTATTGAATTTCCTGGAATGGCACAAGGTTGGTATTTAAAAAAGCTTTTTTTTTTGCAGATGCTCCCGAGTGGCGCAGCGGTCTATGGCACTGCATATCAGTGCTCGAGGCGTCACTACGGACCTTGGTTCGATTGCAGGCTGTATTACAACTGGCCGTGATTGGGAGTCCCATAGGGCGGTGCACAATTGGCCCAGCGTCATCCAGGTTTGGCCGTCATTGTAAATAAGAATTTGTTCTTAACCGACTTGCCTAGTTAAATAATAAAATAAGTCTAGAGCAACTTGCAGTAGTGAGTGCATATATTTTCATATTTGTTCATACTGGTCCCCCATGGGAATCAAAATCATAACCCTGGCGTTGCAAGTACCATGCTCTACCAACTGAGCCAAACGGGATCATACGAAGTTGTGACAATCTGGATACCGCCCAAGCCTACTTACTGTCTAGGAGTTTCACCCATTGAGCTAAATTGTCATGATAATCAGTGGCTTCATGTTTGTACCCATACATTTCTGACGAGATGATCATAGCGAAAAATAAAATACTTCTGCATTTCCCGCTGTGTAAACATATTGATTCTCATTTCATATAGGCTCAGGACAACTTCTGATAAAGTTGGGTAGTTGATATTCAGAGCTTAAAGAAACAAAATTATAAGTCACAGGAATCAATAAAGCCAATGCAATTGCCTGTTTTACAAAAGGTAGGCCTACCACATGGATGGGCATTCTTAAAATGTAATGGGGGCCTAAACTGTAGACCTCAGTAAGCACGGGCCAATGTCTTTTGAACGTCTTCTTTGGGTGCTGTTCAGACCGGCATCTTTAAAAAATGTATTTTTAGGACCAGCCTTGATTTCAACATCCATGGACCAAAACAAATCTGAACCAAACAGACAGATATAAACAGATATTTGGTCCCGTCCAGGCTTGATTTCAACCTCCACAGACATATGATCCAGACCAGCCTATATTTGGCCCGAACATAAACGTCTACAATTGGTTTAGATTAGATCAGTACAGTACAATACAGTACAATACAGCAGAGCACAGTATAGGAAAGTATAGTTCAGTACAGTACAATAGCACAGTACAGTATGTACTCCACCGAAGACGTCTTTTCACTTTTCATTCCTAACCTAAAATAAACCTAACTTTAACGACAGGAAAAGAAATATGTTAGAGGGCTTTTTAACGTCATTTTGTTTACTGGGACCATTCTAGTTTTGCGGGGGTATAGGAGGTCGACAATTTGCTTCGCCTGGCCTATAGCTGCAGAACGGCCAGCACCTTCACCGGGAGAGAACGGCCAACACCTGACCCGGGAAGAGATGACTGGTGATCAGAGGTGTGTTATTGTCAATGCTTTGTCGTTGGATTCAGTGTAAACATTGATGATGCATCTCATAATTGAATTGCTGGGGAAAGTTTCCTACAACCTTTCTAAATGGAAACCTATAAGTCAAACACACTTACCTTGATTTAAGCAGCGTGAACAATCACTGCAACAAATTACAGGTATTCAGATTGCATCAAAACATCACAAAATACATTAATGTAATGAAAGGCTAACCCCTAGCACAGCACGAACAAATGTCTCGAAAATAGATCATGATCATTTTTCTTAAAAGCATGGGAAATAAGTCGCCAATGCACACACAGGTTCTAATTTCTAATTAATTCACAAAAGTAGTCTTGTTGCTGTATTAGCCTTTGTTTATACTTTTTCGCTGCTCTGGTACGCTCGCTCTCTAGGTTAGTGGTAGTCGTCGTCATGTGATGAGGGGAGTCACGCGCTTTGGATCCAGGAGGACCGCACAGATGACTCACAGTTTTGGTATACTCTCTTCGGGAATAAATTATAACAAACTATCGTCAATTTATAAATGTCCTAGTATAGAAAATATTATAGTATCAATTAATTTGAGGATTTAAACGATTATTTAAACGAAGAGAAGAAAGCCTGTTCTCATCACTGCGGTACATAGACATACATTTCCCACAAGCCCCTTCAGTACAAACAAACCAAAGGTCAAAGTGTACATTTACGGTAGTTTCAGACAGAATCTTCTGTATATCTGTTAATAAGTCAGAGGGTGTATATTCAGGTAACTAACAACAATAATGTATCATAATGCATATTTTATAAAGTACTACATTATCGTTTTATTAATGTTTAACATTTTGGTTGCATTGTATAACTTGTTATCTTGACTCTTGGGTCAAGATAGGGAAGTCTACCTCTCCGTTTTCCTTCGCTCAGGTATCTACTATAGCTACTTTAGCACAACTTACTTCTAAATATATAGCTACTATATTTACAAAATCAATTATTACTTAATTGATTGATTTATTAACTGGTTGTCCTTGTATTGCTATGTTAACAGTGAGAAGCAAAGTGAACACTTTTGTATAATAATCGTTTACACCCACAGGTTGATTGACAATGGCGTCAGAGGAGACAGGTGTGCCTTTGGACTCAGCTGAGAACCTGGAGGACAGGAGAGCATAGAGCTACAGAGGGGCCAAAGACAGAGGTCCCAGCCAGTCCCAGCCAAGATAGACCTCAGGTGACAGCAGGTAATGTTTTGTCATTCAGTTGGATTCTGTGTGAACTGCTGGTACGTGTAGACATGAGATGTAGGCCTAACTAGGGCATATACGCTTCTTTAGAGGCAGAGCAGAAATTACAGTGAAAGAGAATGTTCATATTACACAACGCTGAAGTTTATCTAGGTATGATCAAATTATGAAGGACCGTTTGTTAATATCGAGGTACTGAGGAAGTTGGGTGTTCACCAGTCGAGGCTGGTGGGAGGAACTATATGAGGACGGGCTCATTGTAATGGCTTCAATGGAATACATGGAACGGAGTCAAACGTGGTTTTCATATGTGCGATGTGCTTGATATCGTTCCAGCCTTTTCAATGTGACCAGCCTCCTATAGCTCCTCCCACCAGCCTCCACTGTTGTTCACCCCATCCTCATCTTCTCTAAAGGAAGTCTGGGTTTGCCTGAGTAAAGATATGTTCCACAGAAATTCCACACTGTTTGTATCTTAAGCTACACTCGTAATAACATCTGCATGTGACCAATAACATTTGATTTGTGTTGTTAAGTTCTAATTCTCAGAGTAAATAACTCATCGGACACCATGAAAGCTTAACCAAGTTTATTTTTTCCCAGAGGATCAATACAGCTGCATTAGACAACATGATTCCACCACCACAAGTATATATACTCCGATTTAGGCACTCCTCCTTCTCTCTAATCGTTACATCTTTTATGGTTCGACAGGAAGACCTGACCTCAGCCCCCTTGATGCCTAATCCAAAGATCTCTACCCGTATCCGCTATAGCAATCCTGTGACTTCCTCCTGTCCACCCAACACATTCCAAAGCCATCTGGCTCCTACAGATAACCATTAACTTCTGATGTAAAAACCAGTCTCCATCACTCCTCAGATACTATACTTCTGAGTATAACAGTGTTCCAAGTTTAACCCAGAATCTAACAGTGTATTCATCACACAGTATGATCTCTCTGAGATCTGCTTGTATTATTACCTGTTATTACTTTCTATTATCGCTATATTTTCTTTCTCTCTGCAATGTTGGGAAGGGCCCATAAGTAAACATTTCACTGTTAGTCTACACGTGTTGTTTACCAAGCACGGGACTAATAACATTTGATTTGATATTTGTGAGAAAGCAGTGTTTTTCCCACTTGTTACTCCCCCACTCTCTCTGAAAGCTTCTGGTAGAATTTGTTCTGAAGCACAGATCGAGTATCAGCTCACTGTCTCTAACTTCTAAGGAAAACACAGAACTAACCTAGGTCAGTGTCTCGGGCTGAGTTCTTCCTACTCCTACTTTTGGGAAAGGGAGAAACTAACCAAACTGTCTGTGTACCCCCTCTAGTGTCATTAGGTTGCAAGCCAAGTCAGTCCAGTCCAAATGTTGTCAGTGCCAAGAACGGATGGAATTACACGTGCAATGTTTTATGCACTATCACAGATTCACCTCGTGGGGCATCAATGATCATGAGGAAGGTGAGGGATCAGCCCAGAACTACATGGCAGGACCTGGTCAATGACCTGAAGAGAGCTGGGACCACAGTCTCAAAGAAAACCATTAGTAACACACTACGCTGTCATGGATTAAAATCCTGCAGCGCACGCAAGGTCCCCCTGCTCAAGCCAGCGCATGTCCAGGCCCATCTGAAGTTTGCCAATGACCATCTGGATGATCCAGAGGAGGAATGAGAGAAGGTTATGTGGTCTGATGAGACAAAAATAGAGCTTTTTGGTCTAAACTCCACTCGCCGTGTTTGGAGGAAGAAGAAGGATGAGTACAACCCCAAGAACACCATCGCAACCGGGAAGCATGTAGGTAGAAACATCATTCTTTGGGGATGCTTTTCTGCGAAGGGGACAGGACGACTGCACCGTATTGAGGGGAGGATGGATGGGGCCATGTATTATGAGATCTTGGTCAACAACCTCCCCTCAGTAAGAGCATTGAAGATGGGTCGTGGCTGGGTCTTCCAGCATGACAATGACCCAAAACACACAGCTAGGGCAACTAAGGAGTGGCTCCATAAGAAGCATCTCAAGGTCTCGGAGTGACCTAGCCAGTCTCCAGACCTAAACCCAAAAGAAAATCTTTGGAGGGAGCTGAAAGTCCATATTGCCCAGCGACAGCCCCGAAACCTGAAGGATCTGGAGAAGGTCTGTATGGAAGAGTGGGCCAAAATCCCTGCTGCAAACCTGGTCAAGAACTACAGGAAACATGTAATTGCAAACAAAGGTTTCTGTACCAAATATTAAGTTCTGCTTTTCTGATGTATCAAATACTTATGTCATGCAATAAAATGCAAATTAATTATTTAAAAATCATACAATGTGATTTTCTGGATTTTTGTTTTAGATTCAGTCTCTCACAGTTGAAGTGTACCTATGATAAAACTTACAGACCTCCACATGCTTTGTAAGTAGGAAAACCTGCAAAATCGGCAGTGTATCAAATACTTGTTCTCCCCACTGTATGTTATTTCACATTATATGATCTAGTATACACAGTAATCCTACACCTGTGAAGAAAATGTCAATGTCGCGCAGTGGCTACATTTGTGTGTTTTCTAACCTGCATTCTCCTTCTTCAGCTCCTCCACCTCTCTCACTGGCACTCAGTCTGGCCTCCTTTTTTAACCTGCATTGGCTCCACCTTGTTCTTGTAGAACTGCAGTTCAGTCTTAGTGATACTCAGCTCGACTCTCTGTTCCACCACCATGTTCCTCAGCTCCACTCTCTGTTCCACCACCATGTTCCTCAGCTCCACTCTCTGTTCCACCACCATCTCTCTCACCTCCTTCAGTTCAGTACAGCCGTGGTCAGGTTGGCTGGTCTGGCAAGTTGCGTGTCTGGGGCTCATTTCGGGGTCATCATGACCTTGTTGAGTGAAGTCATTCTCCCTGACTGCTCCAATCTCTCCATGAGCTCATTAACTAATCTAGTCTACTGGGCTCAGTCCCCTACTTTACAGTATATACACACTGGTCTTGGTTGACCAATACATGGAAATTTAAAATGTGTTCTCAATGTAAAACTAGGTAAATCCAAGGACACTGATAACACAGAACACTGGGAAGGACAAACTACCATACAGATATTATATAAGGCCATACAGATATGTTGTTTTGTACTGACTTTGGGTGAGACGGGCTGCTAAATAACTGCCCCCTCGTCTCTCCTCTCTCTCTGATGTTCCAGGCCAGGAAGAGGGAGCAGTTTTCTGTCAGTTCTTCCTGTTGGGAAAGTGTCGTTTTGGAAACAGGTGTCGTCGATCTCACAGGTCTGTAGCTAACACGATCACCACCGACATGTAAAAAAAAATGGTTATATACCAGAAACTATGACCGGGCAATGGCTAAGTAACATTGCATTTTGACTTTTGATGGTGCCATGTTGGAGACTTATATTTCCCTCACTAACGTTAAACATCAGCTATCTGAGCAGCTAACCGATCGCTGCAGCTGTACATAGTCCATCTGTAAATAGCCCACCCAATTTACCTACCTCATCCCCATACTGTTATTATTTACTTTTCTGCTCTTTTGCACACCAGTATCTCTACTTTCACATCATCTGCTCATTTATCACTCCAGTGTTAATCTGCTAAATTGTAATTACTTCGCTACTATGGCCTATTTATTGCCTACCTCCTCACACCATTTGCACACAATGCATATAGACTTTCTTTTTTTCTATTGTGTTATTGACTGTACACTTGTTTACTCCATGTGTAACTCTGTGTTGTTGTTTGCTTTGCTTTATCTTGGCCAGGTCACAGTTGTAAATGAGAACTTGTTCTCAACTAGCTTACCTGGTTAAATAAAGGTGAAATAAAAATAAAATAAAACTGATGTCTAAACATGCCTTTAACATTCATGCAATTTATTAACAAAAATGAATTAAATTGTCTGATGCATAATGTTTGTGCAGCCCTCGAACAACTGAAAATGCCCAGGGGTTAGGGGCTAATATTTACTCAATGTTCAGTATATTTCAGACTTCTAACCACTTGAACAACTAAATAAGACTGAAAGACAGAAATCTTCAAAGCATATAGCTGCCAGCCCTAAACAGATGGCCCTCAGAATCGGAGTCCTCCCTCTCGTCACTAATCCTTCTGCCTGGCGACAGTGGAATCTTCAGAGGAAGATATTGTTTTTCCTCCTGTGAGAAGCAGCATCTGTGGTATTGGCTCTGTCTGCCCTCAAAGCAAACAGAGCCTCTGAACCAAGTGGTAATCAAGTCATGTAGCACAGTAGAAATATAATAGATAGGTAGTTAATTCCATAGGATAAGGAAGTGAAGAGGTAGAATAGCAGAGACATTCATTTATCTGTTTAGACATATAGATAAACTTCTTAAAATACATATCTGAAGGTCACTGTCCTATCAGTATGAGGAAGACTTAACAGGTTAGCTCTTACATTGACCAGAGTGATGAATACAATCCCTCTTTCTCCTTCCCTCTTTCTCAGCACTCCAACATTAGACAACCCAGAGGCTGTTATAGACCAGGAAAACAGGAAGGAGGGAGAAAAATAGGGAAAACTCAAGAAGAAAGCAATAGGGAATAAAACAAACCAGCCAAAAGACAGAGGGAAAAGGTACAATTTCCCTCCATTAAATCTAACTGAACATATGAGAACCCACTAAAATACCCGTTTACTGCAAACTAAGTATAACTAACAAAGAGTTTCTCCCCTCAGGATCAACCAAGAAGCCCCGCATGCATACAGCTGATGACGTCATCTCTCGGATCCTGTGGGACCCGTCGGTGGAGCCGGCGGACTTTGTGGTGGGGTATGTGGAGTGCTGGGGTGCTGGAGCGGCCCTTCTCTGAGTTCAACTGGGACACCGACCCCTGCGATTGTGACAACTCCTCAGAGCTAGCCCTGCCCAGACACAGGATTCAGTACTTCACCCATAGAGGGCGTAGATTCTGGGACCGCAACAACAGGACTGACAGGGATCCACTGGACAGTGTCTGGCAGCCCCCTTTGGGCAGGAGGAGGAGCAAGAGGATAAGAGAGGGCGAGGAGGAAGCAAGGGCGAGGGAGGGTGGAAGGTAGGGAGACAGGACGAGGGATGAAGGTAGGGAGAGAGGGCGAGGGAGGAAGGAAGGTAGGGAGAGAGGGAGAGGGTGGGAGGAAGGGAGGGCGCGAGAGGGAGGGGAGAAAGGGCGAGGGAGGTAGGGAGAGAGTGTGAGGGAAGGAAGGAGAGAATGCGAGGGAGGGAGGGAGGGAGGAGGGAGGGAGAGCTAGGAAGGTAGGTAGGGAGAGGGAGGAAGAGAGGGAGATGAGGAAGGAAGGGAGGTAGGGAGAGAGAGAGGGGGAGGAAGGTAGGGAGGGAGGTAGGGAGGTAGGAATTTCCACAGCTCTAGAACCTGGATTAACATATTGTTCTACTTCACTTTGTTAGTCTATAACATGTTTTTGTCATAATGTTTGGTTAACCTTCAAAATCTGTTTGTTGGCAGGGACAGGGACACAAGAACAACAAGACCAAAAAAAACGACCACTGTGAATCAAGAGAAGAACAAGATGGCATCATCACTACAGAGGGTGAAGAGTCCCTGATAAAACAGGATGTTGAAAACGAACACTTGGAGGAAAGAAATCAGAGCAAGACAAGTATTCAGGTGCCTGAGTCGACCAGACCAGGCACAGGAAGTACTCCACTGAACCAACAGGAAGCAAGAAGAGAATCAGAACCCTTGGAAGAGAAAGTTGGGAAGGATTCCGTTTTAGTCGTCATAGCAGACCAGATGTCTCTATCCCAGAGTGAAAGCGAGAGCAGGGGGGAGGAAGGTGAGAAGAAGGAAGAATGGAAAGATTACTGGGATGGAGAGAAAGGCCCAGACCTAGCCCAGTGTCCATCTGTGCATGTGGAGCAGAGAACAGAGAGGGGTGGAGGCCGGCCTTCCAAACGTAAGCCCATCCACCTCATCACCTTCCGGGCCAACACTCCCTCCATCTTCTCCTCCTTCCAGCACCTTCAGGAGGAGCTCACCTCCCTCCTCCCCTCATCCGCCCCTCATTGGTTGCCCTCCTCCTCCCTCCATGTCACCCTCTGTCACCTGGTCCTCCCCGGCCCAGCTGGGGTCACTGCCGCTGGGGAGATGCTCCAACGCTTCGCCTACCTGGACCGCAACCCCCCTGTGGCAGTCTCCTTCCCCCTGAAACTGAAGCACTTTGGTGGGAAAGTTCTCTACCTGAGCCCCCAGCCTCAGCCCCACCTCCAGCAGCTAAATGCTGGTCTACAGGAGGCCTTCAGAGAGCAGGGCTGGCTGCACAGGGACTCCTTCAACCCACGCTACCATCTCACCCTGGCCAAGGTGAAGGACCGGGAGGGGGCGAGGGTGTTTGAGGGGGTGGGGGAGCTGAAGGTGGGTAAGGGGGTGAATTTTGGGTGACTGGTTTTGTGTAGAGAATAATTGTACCATCTAAACCGCTGTAAAATATATTTTCAATAACCAAAATATTGTATTTTCAGCTTTTTGAAGCAGGTGTACAAAACCGGAAGTAAAAGACACAATGATTTGTTGTGTCTTACTTCCATCAGGGTAACTGCATCTCAACCAATCTTTTCTTACTTTGCGTCTACATAGATTTTATAATTGTAATAAGATGAATTTAATATGAATATTTTAATATAATCCAACAGAAACCCACTGATTTCTGCTATGTTCATCATGTAAAATGCCTGCTTTTACAAAGAATTATGACCTTTGGATTTGAATTGCCAAGGACATTAAATATTGAACTTGTAATTTTTGTGAATGTCTGAGTGGTGATATTTCTGTGTAACAGCAGAGGGATGGATGGAGGGAGGATAGAGAGAGAGAAGAGAGAGGGATAGAGAGCTGGATGGACAAAGGAGAGAGAGGGATGGGGTAGAGGGAGGGATGGAGAGGAGAAAGCTGGAGAGAGGGGGATGGAGAGTGAAGAGGGATGTATGATAAAGGAGAGAGGGATAAAGGGAGGATAAGATGAGGAGATAGGAGAGTGGATGGCTCTTACAGTATAGTGCTGGATCTAAATGAGAGCCATGGAGGCACGGTTAACTCTCTGAGTAACTCTTGCATACGTAATACAATTTTCTCCCTCTCTCCCTTTTCCTCCTAGATACACGCACACTAGTGTGTTCTCTCTCTCTCTCTCTCTCTCTCTCTCTCTCTCTCTCTCTCTCTCTCTCTCTCTCTCTCTCTCTCTCTCTCTCTCTCACTCTCTCTCACTCTCACTCCCGTACGCTCCCTTGCTCGCATTATCTCTCTGACTCCCTTCCCCCACTCCCTTTCGGTGACACAGAAAAACGAACGCCACCTCTCGCTCTCTCGTTCTCCCCCGTCCTCCAATGGCACAAACACCCTGGTCTCTCATTCCACCTGCTCTCACTTTGTTTTTATTGTTTATTTGTAATCCCCCTCTTTTTCAGTCAAATCACCCACGGTCATGGAAGATCATCTCTCATTCTCTCCATCTCTGCTTTTTCTCTTTGTTGTTGAATCATGGTGTTGACACTATTTTGCAGTCTCCACTCGAAACTGGTTTTGCAACTCCCCTCTCACTCTATTTATCGCTCACCCTCTCTCCCTCCATCCCTCCCTCTTTCTCTCACGCTCACTCACTGTCCAGTTGACAACTCATCTTTTTTCCTATTCACAATATCTTTGTTGCACCCTCCATCCTGCCCTCCCTCCCTCCCCTTCTCTCTTGCTCTCAGTATCCATCTGAGAGCAAGAGTGGTGTGCTTATTTGCTTCTGCCTAAATATATGTGCATCTCTACCTCTCCCTCTCTCTTCCTCTCTGCTCAACACAGCCAAACACTGCCCTGCCTAACCACACAGGAGATTTCTTCAACAATTATTTTGTGGATTTTTTGTGCAGAAATCTGAAATGTGACAAACTCGAATAATTGGACCTTTTCTCGTTTTGTATTTTTGCATTTAGACAATCGTAGATTTTTTTTTGTGATGATTTGTTGATTTTTGGTCAGATTTTTGCCTCTTAATCTGAGAGTGTAGAGATTGGTATGTTGTGTGTGTGACTGAGTGTTGGAGGTTTCAGTAAGAGCTGTGTCTGTATCGCCCAGCAGCATCATCATTTGTGTGAGCTGAGAGTGGATGGAGTCCTAATCCCCGTTAACAGATTCATTATCGCTGGGCACAATCGTGTCGCTGCCTTGTTGTAAAGTCGCCTGGCTGAGCGATCTGCTGCCTGAATGGGGTTCTGACATGACGATAAGGGTCCCTCTGGGGTGTCTTCTCAATCCTAATCCCTCTCTCTCCTCCCTCTCTCTCCTCTCTCTCTTGCGCTGAGGGCTCCTCTCTTATCCATCAACACAAGCACATCTCCACTGTTACCAGACAACCATCCAATCACAGGCTGTTTAATATTTCAAAAACAGACCCTGTTATTTATTTACATTTGACATATTTTTGGGGTTCATGTCCCTAAACCTATATATTTCAGGATGAGTTATTTTTCCAAGAGGATCCAGCGCTGATGTTTGGCAACGGTATAGTGAGTGTGTAGATATTTGACAGAACACCAGAGAAGAGCAAGAGATAGCAGAACACCCTCCCAACGCTACAGTCAAAGGTAAGAAACAGATCACTCTCCAATCACTCATTCATCATGGGTGAATTGTCTGTGTATTCTACGAGATGAATGGGCAGTCAAGTGAAATAGATTCATCATGCACTGTTAGACCATTGCAGTTTATGTTCAATGAAGGAAAGTGGAGAGAAGCCTGGGTTTTACATCAAATGTTTGGATTTTTACGCAATGTCTGTGCATTGACTGATGTTGAAATTAGGAAATGATTTATAAAACATTGAGGTTGAACCATGTTTGTTTGATTCACTCTTTTGGATTGTTTTGTCAACCTCTACTTTATCATAGTTGATAAGAGGTTTTATTTATATTAATAAAATATCACATTGTATGTCACTGAATAGTTTGCTTAGCTTCATCTTCAGCAACCTC
Source organism: Oncorhynchus gorbuscha (assembly GCF_021184085.1). Classification (NCBI taxonomy): domain Eukaryota; kingdom Metazoa; phylum Chordata; class Actinopteri; order Salmoniformes; family Salmonidae; genus Oncorhynchus; species Oncorhynchus gorbuscha. Next base: position 5,047,573 of record NC_060191.1, read on the forward strand.
TTTCAAATGCTACATTAGACTTTGTGCAAGCTTCTAAATGAGATTGCTAGTGTGGGAGCATTTGTCCATCCTCTTGGTACTGTATGTTATACTCTTGTACACTCTAAAGCTCCATGTTGGATTTATTGATTCTACAAGCACCGAGCAGCCTGCAGCTGAATGCACTCAGTCATTCATTGATTTGGGAAAATGTGTGTGTTTGGTATGGTTTGACTATCCTTGTATCCAAAATTTGGACAAATGTGTACATTTTGCTGGTTCCCACAAGTAAAAAGGCTATTTTAGGCTTAGGGTTACAATTAGGATAAGTGTTAGGGTTAGGGAAAATAGCATTTTAAATGTATTTTTTTGTTACCCACAATGATAGTAAAAGAAATGATCCTGGTGGGACTTTTTTTTTTTACACAAACATGAATTAACTGAAACTTAAATATGAATTTAATAAGAAACAATTCAACCTCTATTGGAGTCTGTGGTTATGAAAATGAAATGTGTATTTATACACTAACGTTCAAAAATTTGGGGTCACTTAAAAATGTCTTTTTTAATAAAAAAAAATTCAAATTGATCAGAAATACAGTGTAGACACTGTTAATGTTGTAAATGACTGTCATTAAATAGTACCCGCCAAGTACCAGTCTCAACGTCAACAGTGAAGAGGCGACTCCGGGATGATGGCCGTCTAGGCAGAGTTCCTCCAGGTTCTGTGTTCTTTTGCCCATCTTAATCTTTTATTTTTATTGGCTATTCTGAGATATAGCTTTTTCTTTGCAACTCTACCTAGAAGGCCAACATCCCGGAGTCACCTCTTCACTGTTGATGTGAAGACTGGTACTTGGCGGGTACTATTTAATGAAGCTGCCAGTTGAGGACTTGTGAGGCGTCTGTATCTCAAACTAGACACGAATGTACGTCCTCTTGCTCAGTTGTGCACCAGGGCCTCTCACTCCTCTTTCTATTCTGGTTAGAGACAGTTTGCGCTGTTCTGTGAAGGGAGTAGTACACAGCATTGTACAAGATCTTCAGTTTCTTGGCAATTTCACACATGGAATAGCCTTAATTTCTCAGAACAAAAATAGACATGAGTTTCAGAAGAAATGTTATTTGTTTCTGGCCATTTTGAGCATGTAATCGAACCAACCACAAATGCTGATGCTCCAGATACTCAACGAGTCAAGGCCAGTTTTATTGCTTATTTAATCAGAACAGTTTTCAGCTATGCTAACATAATTGCAAAAGGGTTTTCTAATGATCAATTAGCCTTTTAAAATAAACTTGGATTAGATAACACAATGTGCCATTGGAACACAGGAGTCATTTACATTTACAACATTAACAATCTCTACAGTGTATTTCTGACAATTGTTATTTTAATGGACCAAAAAAAGTGCTTTTCTTTCAAAACAAGGACATTTCTAAGTGACCCCAAAGTTTTAAACTGTAGTGTAGATACATTACAGTCCTCACACTGAATGGGCCGTTCATGTCCCCACTGACTGATAACTGGGCTGTGGTGTGTATCACAGGGCCATATAACTGTCTCATAAACGGCAATCATTAAGAGTGTCCTTAAGTGGTCGTTAGGGAGACCATTGGGTCTTAACGTGTGGCATGATTCCTGTTGCATGTCATTATTCATACCCAGTGGCCCAGAGGAAAGCTGTGATGTGTAGTAATGAGAATGTGATGCAATACAGGATAAAGGAGAAGGTGGCTTTACTGTCCAAAGGGGATTTTCTTCTCAGCTGCACATCCTCAGTCTTCCTCATTAACCGCCTTACAAAATGGCCTCGTGGAGAAACATATTCTGGAGGCTCTCTCAATACAAATAGCTGAGTGACTGTTTCATAACAGAGCCATTCCCAGGGCTGAGTCAGTCAGCTTAGTTCAGTGCAGTGACAGATAGTTGACATCTATTCTACTGTATTCTATCCATTTCTCCTCGGCTTTGTTGTTCCTGAGAGTCTCGTTGGTTTTGAAGCAGCGAGTGCAAGGCACAGACGGCTGTGGTGTGAGTTTCCTTCGTCCGTCTCCCTCTCCTCTTCTCTCCTTGCTCCCCCTATCATGTGAGTGCGAACTCCCCATTATTTTCCTTCAGTTATGCAATGGTAACAAACTGGCAGGAAGCATCACGTCAACTTGAGCCTGCCTCCCTCTGACGACAACTACTGCTGGACCACTGCTCAACTCAGGCTGCTCCCTCCCTGGGGCCCCCTCAATCCCTTTCTGGGTTCATGTTAGCACTAGTTCCCATTATTGACACCACATCTGGTTGAGGACAGACAGATTTATGATTGTTACAAATCCCTTTGGCCCTGCAGTCTAGGGGGGATGGAAACGAGACCCGCAACTCTTGCAAATTTTAACAGTGAAAAGGAACAGTGAGAACAACCACAGACAACATAAGTCTACCGTCAAACACTCATGGTTTATTTTTAAACACACGGTAGAGGGGATGGGAAAAGGGGCTGGGCTGGGCTGGACCCAAGGAAAGAAATAACATTATCCAAAAACACCACTAAGCAAGACTACCGCTTCAACAACAGCTAGCTCACTAACCAATAAAATACAGTGGGTGGTCCACCCAGTTCTAACTAGTGTTCTTTAGACAATATTTACCTACGGGTAGTGTATGTCCATGGGCGACTTGTCTTGGTACCCCCTTTTCACCTCATTTGGCCGCCTTCCAGTTCTCTGCTGCCTGTGACTGGAACAAATTGCAAAAATTGCTGAAGTTGGAGACCTTTACCTCCCTCACCAACTTCAAACATCTGCTATCTGAGCAGCTAACCGATCGCTGCAGCTGTACATAGTCTATCGGTAAATAGCCCACCCAATTTACCTACCTCATCCCCATACTGTTTTTATTTATTTACTTTTCTGCTCTTTTGCACACCAGTATCTCTACCAGCACATGACCATCTGATCATTTGTCACTCCAGTGTTAATCTGCTGAATTGTAATTATTCGCCTACCTCATGCCTATTGCACACAATGTATATAGACTCATTTTTTTATACTGTGTTATTGACTTGTTTATTGTTTACTCCATGTGTAACTCTGTCTGTTCACACTGCTATGCTTTATCTTGGCCAGGTCGCAGTTGTAAATGAGAACTTGTTCTCGACTAGCCTACCTGGTTAAATAAAGGTGAAATAAAATTTCAAAAATAAAAACCAAGGGAAAGGGATGTGATTGGGTAAGGGAAAGGAGCAGGTGTCTCCTGATTGGCAACACCTGTGAATAAGGGAGAAGGAAAGAATATACACACATGATGCACACAGGATACCTGTATCCGTAACACCCCCATCCTTAAAAGAGCAACCCTATAAGGATTGCTACCAAAGTATTTACAAACTATTTACAATGAAGACCAACAAGATCAACAAACAAAGGCAACCTTACGAAACATACAAAAATCATCATTTTTACACAGGAGACAAAGCATCTGCTAAAACATTATCAGAACCCTTTGTGGCTGATCTCCAAATTATATTTTTGCACATTAACTGCCCACCTCATAAGGCACTGGTTCTGGTTGTACAGTGGGGCAAAAAAGTCAGCCACCAATTGTGCAAGTTCTCCCACTTAAAAAGACGAGAGAGGCCTGTAATTTTCATCATAGGTACACTTCAACTATGACAGACAGAATTAGAAAAAAACATCCAGAAAATCACATTGTAGGATTTTTTTAATGAATTTATTTGCAAATTATGGTGGAAAATACAGAGTTAACCAGTCGTTGGAAAGTGGCTGGTGCATCCCATATCCCAAAAGCCATGACTGAGTACTGTAGGAAGTTGTCTGGGGTCACAAAGGCAGAAATAACAGAAGTACATGAGGTTAACGGAACCTGCCAGTAACCTTTTAAGAGGTCCAACTTAGTTACACAAGTAGCAGCACCAACAGATACAGTCGTCCAGTCTGGGTAACGGGAACGAATCTGGCATTGTGACAGAATTTATCTTTCTATAATTTGTACATAACCTGAACTTCAAGGGCTTGAACTTGGCATAGCCAGGCCATTCTCCAACAAATATCTCACTTCATCCCTCATTATCTTCCCCTTATAAGCATTGACACGATATGGGTGTTGCTTGATAGGGGTAGCATTTCCAACATTAATGTCATATTCCAACACGTTTGTGCGAGTAGGAACGTCATAAAAGAGACAAGAACAACTGTATAGTAACCTCACAATATCGTCGGCCTGTCCGTCCATTAAATGTACCAGACTGACTGGAGAGACAGCAGCATTTCTGAGTTGGGCAATCTCATGCACTGCTGCTGAGTATTGCGCAACTCTAATCCATCTCCATCAGTCATCAATATGACAGCCCACTATCATAACAGCAGAAGCAGAGGAGACAGTTCAAAAACAGCAGCAGGTACTACTATCTAACTGGGGTATGGGTCGTTTTCTATAAGGAGTTTAAAGCACTTAATCCGTTTCACTTAATTTCTGTTCAATTAAATAAGGACCAGAGAAACGAGCTGACAGTGAAGATCCTGGAACACGCAATAACACCAGAACTTGGTCACCTGGCTGTAGTGGACGAGAAACAGCCTGTTTATCTTTGTCTATTCATACTCCTCAGTGAGGAAGACAGAGCTTCCTTTACGAGAGCACAGTAAGGGAACACCCTGCTGAAATGGACAAAAATGAATGGGAAGTCATTGGCACTGGACAAACCATATACACGGTGTCCAATACCACTCAATTTGGCGTCGTTTCGTTCAAAGTTGTTTGCAAATGCCAGATGGCAAATGCCAGGTGTAACACTTTGAAAATCCAGCAGATGGCGAGCGCGCTCCGTGGTTTTTCATATTGCAAATGAAACACAAGTCAACATCCAAAAGCAACATTTTGAAAAAGTGAAGGAAAAAAATCAAAAACCTAGCAACCCCTTAAAGTGCTTTCTGGACCGTTTTTCGAAATTCTTTCAATTTTTTTTTGTCAATTACACACGTGTAAGAACTGTATGAATATACTTTTGTCCAATTTTATTATCATAATTTTTTACATTTTTTTAACTTGTGCATAAGGCATATGTTTTGTCCATTTGCAATATGATTTCATAGGAAGTCAAAAGTAACTTTTTTGGGGGCCAAATGCCATAAGAAATTTGACGTGCTCAAAAGTCCTGCAGGAATGCAAAATTGACTGGCCTGATGAACACAGGATGGCCGGGCAGTGATAGTTGCTCTTTTCCATTGCTCATTGTGTTGATTTCATCATGTCCAATTGGTGATGTTTTTTTCACTATAGAATCATATTGCAAATGCACGTGCATTTGCAATATGTTTCAATGGACATTTACCATCACGAATTTGTCATGCTCAAAAATCCTGCAGGAATGCAAAATTGACTGGCCCGATGAACTCGGGATGGCTGGGCAGTGATTCTGGTTCCTCTCAATCGCTCGTTAGGGTTGTTTTCAGAATGAATGGTACCTCACTGATTAAACATATTGCAAATGGACAAGAGTCACCAGCAAGTCATCATCCATCAGTCAATTAGATATCATTCTGACACCAAACTGATAAACTGACACCAAACCCATTTTTTCCTACTTGTTTAGTAGCCAACTATCACATACTTCAGAGCTGGCCCAAAATTCACAACACCTTCTGTTCAAACCACAATAAAAACGTAAAACACATAGTTACGTTCTAGCTGCGGGTCCAGTTCTGATGTTATGGGTAGGCCTAGCTGAGGCGACCCCGAATCCCAAGTTTCGGCTCGATAGGTCTTTTGGTGCCCGAGCAAGACCCTAATTGGTGCTGAAAATCCACTTTTTACATGCCTTGCTACGGGGTCCTTGAATGAGCTATCGGACAGAAACATTGGGGTCAGTCTATATATTCCGAGGCGGTCGCAATGCACCTAGTCTTGCGACTCTGGGACATTTCTAAATGTCGTCATTTTCGTAATACAAAAATGAATTGAAGTTATTGCAAATGTACGAGGCTGTTTCTCGGTCCGAGAACCTTCTAGAGCCACGTAACTCACCACGCACTATCGACCTGAGGTCGAGAACAGGTTTCTAAAGTTTCGGAACTCTAGGTCTGACGGTTCTTTAAAAGTTCCAACAAGGTTAACTAATGCAGGCAGTGTATGTCTCTAGGCACCCCAATGTGTCCCTCCTTCCAAGCTGTGTGTGTGTGTGATTTAGTTTTTCTTTAAATTTTATGGGAAAAATGACTTAACAGTTCATGGGGGTTGCCTAATCACACATATGAAGTTTTGGAAAGATCTGACTTTTTTAACCCTTCGAAACAGCCCCTGTGACACCAATTATGGCACTTCCGATTGGCACAGGAAGCTATAAGTAAATTCATATCCTGATTGGGGTATGCCTTTACAGAATCTTGAGTTTTAAGTCTTTACGTTAAGAACCGAGTTATTTACGGAGGGTTTAGTCTGTGTGTTATTTCAGAAAATCACAAGTCTCGCAGAGCTCTGCAGCACACTTTAAAAAGATTTGTATGAACACCGTGCAACTGGATCTGTAACTGTTTAAAACAAACACCTATTTTTGAACATCACCAATTTGACATTGTACGATTTCTCTTAAATGACGATAGATAAATGGCTGGTTCTTTTTTTTATTGACACCGGAGGCTCCTTGTCTTTGACGTGAAGCGGAAAAATTATTGCTCTATTTTCATTTTGGACCTTTAATCCCAGAAAAATGGCCATAACTCAAAAACCATTGAGGCCTAGACACCATCTTGTTCAGGGCCAACTGCCCATTATGCCAAACCTATGCTCACCAAGTTTCATCTTCCGTTTTGGAGATAAGGCCACGTCGTGATTCGTGATGTTTTGTACATTTGCAATATGATTCCCTTCGCCCTCTTGTGGGATTTATCGGGACAGCAGAAAAATGACCAAAATGTGATTATTTTATAAAAGGGAAACCGAATGTCCGAGAGAGTTCGTTTGATGACTTCCCGGTAGATCCGGCCCTGCCGCACGGCCCGATGCCGTCCGCGAATTGTAAAAACGTTTTGGGACATCTGGTAAGGGACCGTACATTTGCAATATGGACTTTCTCACTAACAATATGGCGAATGTCAAAATGTTCCCTTAAGGTATGCCCCGGCTTGGTGTAGGCGCTCACGAAAGTGACTAACGTAGTCCAACACATTCTCATCTCCCACACACAACTCTTGGGACAAAAACTGTTCTTTAAGGACTTTCATTGGTCCTCTCACTGTGTGACCAATCACTAGTTCAGCCGGGCTGAACCCTGGGGACTCCTGTACAGTTTCACGAGCAGCAAACAAAACTAGAGGAACTCCCTCATCCCAATCTTTCTCAGATTCCAAACAATATTTACGTAGCATAGACATCAGTGTCTGATGCCAATGTTCAAGCGCACCCTGATACTCTGGGTGATATGTGCTTGACACACGGTCCATAATTGCCAGGGATTTTAACACCTGCTTGAAGAGCTTTGATAGGAAATTGGTACCTTGATCATTTTGTACCACCTTAGGTAATCCGAATGTTGTGAATAATTTTATTAAGTCTTCAGTCACCACCGGAGTTGTAATCCTTTGCAGGGGAATGGCCTCTGGGATCTTGTTGCCATACACATAATCGTTAACAGAAACTGGTTACCCGATTTTGTCTTCGGTAATGGTCCAACACAATCAACCACCACATGTTCGAATGGTTCACTTATGACAGGTATTGGACAAAGAGGAGCGGGAGGAATAACCTGATTTTCCTGTTATCTGACATGTGTGGCATGTCCGACAGAACTGAGCCACATCTGGTTTTAAACCTGGCCAAAAGAAATGTTGAAGAACCAGATCATAAGTCTTGGTGATTACTAAATGACCGGACCACTGGTGATCATGAGCAAGGGATAACACATTTTGTCGAAAGGCTGTAGGAATCACTATTTGGTAAACAGCATTCCAATCTCCACCCACGTCAACATTTCCATTTATGCAGGAGGAGATTACCATCAATGAAGAAAGCCACGTTCTTCTTCTTTACCTCTTCCAATGAGACAACCCTAGAAAAACATTTAGCAAGCTTGTTGTCAACCTTTTGGTTAGCAATCAGCTGCTCACGAGTGACTGTATTGCATCAGCAATAAGTTCAACATACTTCCCTGGGCTCCTCAGAGGTAGCATACAACCCATCCTCTGGATCAACTTCTTTGAACAGAACAGTGTTCGACAAATCTATCACGTCACCCACTTGTCGTGCCTGAGCACTAGTGACAGCACAAGCGGGGAATACATGTGGATAACTCTGTGCCCAAAATGTTTTATTTTTTAATTTTTTATTTTACCTTTATTTAACTAGGCAAGTCAGTTAAGAGCAAATTCTTATTTTCAATGACGGCCATAGGAACAGTGGGTTAAATGCCTGTTCAGGGGCAGAACGACAGATTTGTACCTTGTCAGCTCGGGGGTTTGAACTTGCAACCTTCCGGTTACTAGTCCAACGCTCTAACCACTAGGCTACCCTGCCGCCTCCATACGGGTACTACCTTTCCTACGGCAATATCGTTACCCATTATAAAGGTCACTTTACTGGCAACATAGGACGTACCCCCACTCTGAATATTCAGTGTACATTCAAAGTGCAATGGCACTGGGACAAAACCCATTTCAATACCCTGAACTAACACACTGGAACCACAGTATGTATTGTCAGATAAGGGCAACACATCAGACAATATAAACGACTGTGCTGCAACAGTATCTCTAAGGATTTTAACCGGTCGCTGAGACGCTTCATCATTCGTTAGGGACACAAACCCCTCAAATGAACGGTTCATTATTGCGGTCGGGGACTGGGACTTTCAAACTACAGTTACCCTGAGGAACTTGTTAAGTTTCAGGCCTCACAACCGTACCAATTAGACCAACACCTGTTGGCGACTTGGCACGAAGAGGCATCCCTTGTTTGCATTTTAGAAGGAAGCAATCATTAATCACATTGACCTTATGACAATAGAAACAGGGACACTCATTTTTCGGGCGTGTGTGATGTACTGCTGGCCGGCTAGGACTAAAAGTAGGCAATTCAGTGGCTCTACTCTCAGTATGAGCTGAAAACACGCTTGTGCGTCAACACAAACTCGTCTGCCAACACAGACGCTTCTGACAAGGAGGATACTTTGTTCATTTAGGTAAACTACAATGCCTTCTGGTAAGCAATTTTTAAACTCTTCCAACAAGATTAGCTCCCGAGAGAGTTGAAATCAGTTACCTTGCTAGCTGCATGCCATTTATCAAACAGATTTCCCTTGTCTCTAGCAAATTCTACATAAGTCTTACGAGAAGACTTTCTATGAGACCTAAATCTCTGTCGGTATGCCTCAGGCACAAACTCATAGGCGCATAGAACAGTAGCTTTGGCCACTTCATAATTCAAACTGTCTTCAAGAGGTAGCGCTGACAAAACCTCTTGGGCTTTACCAGTTAATTTACACTGAAGGCACCATACCTCTTCAGGCCATTTCAATTCTACAGCTATACGTTAAAAAACTCACAAATAGGAGTCAATCTCTGCCTTAGTGCCTTTGGTCAGAGAGTCGATCTGCCTACTAGTGTCAAAAGTGTTGGAAGCTCCAGTTGGTGAGGACGGCTCACTAACAGGCACAGCAGGAACGGAGGCTAGCCTCGCTGTCTCTGCCTCCAGTTCCATCTGGCGCATTTTTAACTCCAACTGCCGCTGCTCTTTTTCTGACTCAAATTTACTCATCTCCAAATGCCGCTGTTCTTTCTTTTTCTGCCTCAAGTTTACACATTTCCAACTGGAGATTTTCTCGCCTAATTTGTGCTCTCTTCCGCCGCCAGTTGGAGCTGTGTCGAATGGACATCCCTCCTGGCATCACCGTTTGACTGTGGGGAGAGTGGATCAAAATGGGGCAATGTGGCTGGAGCTTTAGCCTCGCCCTCAGACACCGACGGGCTTACAGGAGCAGCAACATCCCCTACAGGGGTAGTAGATTCAGGCAGCGGTAACACAAGCACCTGCTCTTCCAACAAAACACAACACCAGTTGTTTAACCTCCGCTTTAAGTAAACTCTGCGGAATCGATACAGTGTAATGGTCAGCCAAGGTCAGTAAATCAACTCTACAGCATTTGTCAAAAACCTCCCATGTAGGGTTATCCAAAAAGGATTTCAAATCAAATGTAGCCATTTTGAACTACCACGAAAACACAAAGCCAACAAATAGCAAACACTAATGCTACATCAGCTCAACACTGAACTAGACCACTACAACAATTTGCACGAGCGGCATGGGTGTCAGTAAAGACAGATCCCAGATGAGTCCTCACTTATGTTACGAATCCCTTTGGCCCTGCAGTCTAGGGGGGGATGGAAACGAGACCCGCAACTTAACTCTTGCAAATTTTAACAGTGAAAAGGAACAGTGAGAACAACCACAGACAACATAAGTCTACCGTCAAACACTCATGGTTTATTTTTAAACACACGGTAGAGGGGGTGGGAAAAGGGGCTGGGCTGGGCTGGACCCAAGGAAAGAAATAACATTATCCAAAAACACCCCTAAGCTAGACTACCCGCTTCAACAACAGCTAGCTCACTAACCAATAAAATACAGTGGGTGGTCCACCCAGTTCTAACTAGTGTTCTTTAGACAATATTTACCTACGGGTAGTGTATGTCCATGGGCGACTTATCTTGGTACCCCCTTTTCCCAGCATCAAACACCATACAAAACAATACTCACAGGATAATGGACAAAGTGACATGTAGTTGCAAAAACAAAAGAGAGAACTGATTGGGATACTTTTAAACCAAGGGAAAGGGGATGTGATTGGGTAAGGGAAAAGGAGCAGGTGTCTCCTGATTGCCAACTGATTGGTGACTGATTGGCGACACCTGTGAATAAGGGAGAAGGAAAGAAAATACACACAGGATACACACAGGATACCTGTAGCCGTAACAATGATAATTGCCAAAAATTGTTAATGTAGACTTTTCCAAGTAACATGAATTGAATTTCAATTCACACTACAGTCTAACCACACAACAACATTTCTATAATTCACCTAATGTGACAACATCCTCTACCACCCTCACAGCTGAATAATTCAAGACTATAACAAGAAAAATCCTGTTTGTTGATATACCATCAGAGTCTGGCCATGACAATGTGAGACTACAACAATAACACCAGTCTGTTGACAGCCTCAGTGTGAGGGGATGGACGGCAGTGTGTGCAACCATTCTGCTCCCACTGTTCACAAGTGAAACAGAGTGTTGGCATTGATTTTGTTAGTGACAGTTGGGGGTTTGGAGCCATTAAGGGGAACAGGCTTATTCTAATGAGCTTGGGATTGACTGTCTGGGTTGTCTGTTTAACCCTCTCTGGGCCTGGGATGCCCCAAATCCACATGCACACACACCACACACACACACATCCCAAACAATGACCCCAACACCTGGACTTATTATGTCCATTGAGACGTAATTGATTTGAAATGGCTGCTACAGTAAAAAGACTGGGTTGATATTTCTAAAATAGTTATAGTTATAGGTCAAATGTGATTCTTGATCATACATTCTTGATCATGTATTTAATATTGTGCAGTGCTTCTATTCAAATGTAGTGTCATGTGCTCATACAGATGGACCATTAAAAAGGCTGAGAATTCATGTGATACAATGCTGAATGTTCTAAACATTCAAAGACAGCAAAACCAAGATAGGAGCCTGGTGCAGAATCCAAATCTAAGAATCCCTCCCTGATAGACGCTATCAAATACACTATTGTTTTTCCTCAAGGTTCCTCTGTGTCTCACTGTATGTAGAGCAGTACTGTACAACCCCCTGTCTCTACTCCTCAGTACAACTCCTGTCAATGGTCTAGTCTGTGCTGATCTCATCTCATAGGCTCTCTTGAAACCCTCTTGTCTTCAACTGTAAAACCCTGGTATTCTCTTAATCTGCACAATCAGTGCTGTCCCCCATCATCCCCTCTTCATAGCTCTGTGATTGTAATGTAGATTGCGGTGTCTATCTGGGATAACCGGATTTCCCTTTGTATTTACCCTACTTTCTCCCCCTTGGCTGGGCTTGAGGAAGGGAAGGGAAACAGTGTCTCTCAGCAGGGTGTGGTGGTGGAGTTTGGCTATAGACTGACCGGTTCTCCATTGTTTCTCCTCTCTCCTTCCCTTTGTATTACCCTACTTTCTCCCCCTTGGCTGGGCTTGAGGAAGGGAGGGGAAACAGTGTCTCTCAGCAGGGTGTGGTGGTGGAGTTTGGCTACAGACTGACCTGTTCTCCCTTGTTTCCCCTCTCTCCTTCCCTTTGTATTTACCCTACTTTCTCCCTATTGGCTGGGCTTGAGGAAGGGAGGGGAAGCAGAGTCTCTCAGCAGGGTGTGGTGGTGGAGTTTGTCTACAAAGACTGACCTGTTCTCCCTTGTTTCCCCTCTCTCCTTCCCTTTGGAGGGTGGTTGTGTGAAGTCTGCTACTGTGCATCATTGTTGTAGACATACTATCTCTTATAGCATCTTCTAATTTCCAGGATGGTTGAGGGGTGTTGTGTTGATAGTTGGTCTGATGGCGGTTGAATCTCCCTCTTGTATTGACCCAACTCTGCCTCTGTTATATAGTGCTGGTTGTGTGGTGTGGCTGAGATTGCCACTGGACCTCCCACTATCTCCCCTACTCTGATCCCATAGGTTGAGGAGTATGATGAAGTAGGATGTTCGTAGAGATGACAGGGTAGTTGGTTTAGTTGAATTGGAATGGAATTGACCACAACCGTGATCCAAATGTAGATTAGAAATTGAGCAAAAATAACAAGCAATGTCTGCTCTTGCTCTGTGGTTTCTGCTCCACAGGGTTTCACCCTGCATACCTCCTCGCTCCAGGTACAAGCCCTTAGGCATAGCTCTGATCTAGGATTAGATTACCTTGACTTTCACAATTCCTTACACAAAACCTCACCTTTAGATCAGAGTCTAGGACAGGGGTGTCAAACTCATTCCACAGACAGCCTAGTTTCTGAAGGTTTTTGTTATTTCCTTTCAATTAAGACCTATACAACAAGATGAGGGGAGTTCCTTACTAATTAGTGACCTTAATTCATCAATCAAGTACAAGGGAGGAGCGAAAACCCACAGACACTCAGAACTCTGTGGAATGAGTTTGATCTGGTCTAGGAGAAGACAATGTAAACATCACCTTAGATCAGAGTCTAGGAGTAGACCATGTAAACATAACCTTAGATCAGAGTCTAGGAGAAGACAATGTAAACATCACCTTAGATCAGAGTCTAGGAGTAGACCATGTAAACATAACCTTAGATCAGAGTCTAGGAGAAGACAATGTAAACATCACCTTAGATCAGAGTCTAGGAGTAGACCATGTAAACATCACCTTAGATCAGAGTCTAGGAGAAGACAATGTAAACATCACCATAGATCAGAATTTAGGAGAAGACAATGTAAACATCACCTTAGATCAGAATTTAGGAGAAGACAATGTAAACATCACCTTAGATCAGAGTCTAGGAGAAAGTTCACATTGTCCTGAACCACCTACAGTAAGTACACTGATTGATGAAATAGGAAGTTTCAGTGAACATGAGCATGTCTGACAACTGTTCAACCATTGGCTGGCTCTCCCACAGACTGGAGGGGGGGGGTGGTTGGTGAGGTGATGTTCCCTCACCCCCTCCCTCCCTTGCTCCCTCCCTCCCTGCCTCCTCAGCAGGGTTGTTCTGAAACATCTTATCTTTCTTCCCTGGCTTCCAGTGTGTAAGAAGGAGTGGTAGACGGACAACAGTTCAGTTGCAATAGCCATCACCCAGCACCACATACAGCATAAGGCTTTGTTTACTCATAGTATTTATCATTGGTCCGCCACTGGTGTGGAAATGTGGAATATGTCTATCACTTACACACCTTTGATATTCTAACCCTTCTCTTCACTTAGTTCCTTTCAACAGGGTGGAGGAGGGGGGGTTAGGCGATAGACTATGGCTGCCATGGCGACCGTGCCCAACTACAGCCCTTCGCTATGGGTGAGGATGTGCCACGCCCTCCCCCGGCTGGACCTCACCATGACGATAAGAGACAACCTCTTCATCCCCGACAGCTGGGAGTACCAACAGGTAACAGAAAACGCCCACAGCCAATCACATCCATCGCAAACTACAACTGGCCAATCACACAGCACGACTGATTGATTCATATTTATCTCAAGTCTTCTCTTGGTTCAAACAACAAGATCGACAATAAAAGACAGCTAAGATTCAATGAAAAATATGTATTGCACTTGGTAAGAATGAGAACCAAGTCTGATACCGCCATGATACAGAATCCCCCCACCCCTCATGTTAAATACTGCCCCATAAAGATCCCTCTCTGTTTTGCACAGCGGCATCTGCAGAATCCTACTGGTATTATTAGAGCATTTAAACAGCTTATTCATGCTAGTGGTGCAAGTGGCCTAGTTATTGACAGGGAAACGAGCCCAGACCACTCAGAAGAATCTTGACCTGGATTTCAACTCATCAGAAATATTACACCACCTGGCTGTCTCTCCTCAAAACTGTTAGCACTTAATTACACTGTTCTGTTCCCATCTCCACCACAGTTCAGTTTACATCCCTCAGCTCCACTACAGACTCCATCTTATTTCACATTCATTCTCATCATCGGCATGCAAGTGTAAAAGTTCCACAGTACGGTTTGAGTAGGATTTGGTTTGAGTGTTTTAATCTGGAGACACTGTAGTAGTAGCAGCAAAATGTTGTATTGTCAAAATGTTTGTTGTGTTGTTCATTTCTAGGTTTCACCATTCCCTTCCAGTGGCTCTACGTCCCTACTCCCTACGTCACACACATTGCATGTTTACAACATGTCTATGGTACCAAGAGGGGGATTCTCAAATGATCCGCCAGTAGAGAAAGACAAAAGAAATGGGAAGCACTTGGAGAGAGAATGAGAGGGAGAGGATGAGTAACGTGAGGAGGTCGTGGGGAACAGAAGACAGGACAGAAAGAGAGATTAAAAAGGAGAGGATGAGTAACGTGAGGAGGTCGTGGGGAACAGAAGACAGGACAGAAAGAGAGAGTAAAAAGGAGAGGATGAGTAACGTGAGGAGGTAGTGGGGAACAGAAGACAGGACAGAAAGAGAGAGAATAAAAAGGAGAGGATGAGTAACGTGAGGAGGTAGTGGGGAACAGCAGACAGGACAGAAAGAGAGACAGATGAGTAAGAGGAGGTAGTGGGGAACAGAAGACAGGACAGAAAGAGAGAGAATAAAAAGGAGAGGATGAGTAACGTGAGGAGGTAGTGGGGAACAGAAGACAGGACAGAAAGAGAGAGTAAAAAGGAGAGGATGAGTAACGTGAGGAGGTAGTGGGGAACAGAAGACAGGACAGAAAGAGAGAGTAAAAAGGAGAGGATGAGTAACGTTAGGAGGTAGTGGGGAACAGAAGACAGGACAGAAAGAGAGAGTAAAAAGGAGAGGATGAGTAACGTGAGGAAGTAGTGGGGAACAGAAGACAGGACAGAAAGAGAGAGTAAAAAGGAGAGGATGAGTAACGTGAGGAGGTCGTGGGGAACAGCAGACAGAAAGAGAGATTAAAAAGGAGAGGATGAGTAACGTGAAGAGGTCGTGGGGAACAGCAAACAGGACAGAAAGAGAGAGAGAGTAAAAAGGAGAGGATGAGTAACGTGAGGAGGTCGTGGGGAACAGCAGACAGGACAGAAAGAGAGAGAGAGAGTATAAAGGAGAGGATGAGTAACGTGAGGAGGTCGTGGGGAACAGAAGACAGGACAGAAAGAGAGAGTAAAAAGGAGAGGATGAGTAACGTGAGGAGGTCGTGGGGAACAGAAGACAGGACAGAAAGAGAGATTAAAAAGGAGAGGATGAGTAACGTGAGGAGGTCGTGGGGAACAGCAGACAGGACAGAAAGAGAGAGAGAGTAAAAAGGAGAGGATGAGTAACGTGAGGAGGTCGTGGGGAACAGAAGACAGGACAGAAAGAGAGATTAAAAAGGAGAGGATGAGTAATGTGAGGAGGTCGTGGGGAACAGAAGACAGGACAGAAAGAGAGATTAAAAAGGAGAGGATGAGTAATGTGAGGAGGTCGTGGGGAACAGAAGACAGGACAGAAAGAGAGAGTAAAAATGAGAGGATGAGTAACGTGAGGAGGTCGTGGGGAACAGCAGACAGGACAGAAAGAGAGTAAAAAGGAGAGGATGAGTAACGTGAGGAGGTCGTGGGGAACAGCAGACAGGACAGAAAGAGAGTAAAAAGGAGAGGATGAGTAACGTGAGGAGGTCGTGGGGAACAGAAGACAGGACAGAAAGAGAGAGTAAAAAGGAGAGGATGAGTAACGTGAGGAGGTCGTGGGGAACAGAAGACAGGACAGAAAGAGAGAGTAAAAAGGAGAGGATGAGTAACGTGAGGAGGTCGTGGTGGAACAGCAGACAGGACAGAAAAAGAGAGATTAAAAAGGAGAGGATGAGTAACGTGAGGAGGTCGTGTGGAACAGAAGACAGGACAGAAAGAGAGATTAAAAAGGAGAGGATGAGTAATGTGAGGAGGTCGTGGGGAACAGAAGACAGGACAGAAAGAGAGATTAAAAAGGAGAGGATGAGTAACGTGAGGAGGTCGTGGGGAACAGCAGACAGGACAGAAAGAGAGAGTAAAAAGGAGAGGATGAGTAACGTGAAGAGGTCGTGGGGAACAGCAGACAGGACAGAAAGAGAGAGAGAGTAAAAAGGAGAGGATGAGTAACGTGAGGAGGTCGTGGGGAACAGCAAACAGGACAGAAAGAGAGAGTAAAAAGGAGAGGATGAGTAACGTGAGGAGGTCGTGGGGAACAGAAGACAGGACAGAAAGAGAATAAAAAGGAGAGGATGAGTAACGTGAGGAGGTAGTGGGGAACAGCAGACAGGACAGAAAGAGAGAGTAAAAAGGGATAGAGAAAGTGAGGGTGGCAGTGAATGTATTTAAGTAGGTCACAGATTATTAATAGAGTTGCAGTGGCGTGGATAGAAAGAAAGAGAGCGGGGGAGAGGGTAGGGTGAGGGGGAGAGAAAGAGGAAAGGGGGAGAGAGGGGGAGAGAAAGAGAAAGAGGAAAGGCAGAGAGGGAGGGGGGAGAGAGAGAGGGAGGTGAGAGAGGGGGAGTGGAGGAGAAAGAAAGTAGGCAAGGGAGTTGGGGGAACATGGATGGGTGGGGGGGGCTATAGAGAGCAGGAGAGAGGGATAAGAAAGGGATAAGAGATAAGGTGGAGGAGAGGAAAGGGAGTGAGACAGGCAGATGGAGAGGGATAATGCTGTAGATAAGTGTTCTGGCTAAATGCACTCTCCAGTAAAGTTGAGTATGATAGATGTTAGTATGTCAGAGTGCAGGCTGAAGATGAGATGCAGGAGAGATGTGACAGGGGTTAGTGTCGTTAATGTTCACTACAGCTTGCAGCTGAGGTAGTAGTGTGACGATACAAGGCAGCTTTTAACCCTTAATCATGTTCAGTATGTATGTTAAACAGTCAGGAATGATATTATTACACTCAGTTACTGGTTAATGAATGCAGTGGGTATGCTCTTCTGAATGGGGTCATACAGATTAGTGTGCGTGTGTGTGTGTGTGTGTGTGTGTGTGTGTGTGTGTGTGTGTGTGTGTGTGTGTGTGTGTGTGTGTGTGTGTGTGTGTGTGTGTGTGTGTGTGTGTGTGTGTGTGTGTGTGTGTGTGTGTGTGTGTGTGTGTGTGTGTGTGTTCTAATCACCTTTCACTTCCACTGCTTGGGTAGGTAGGACTGTACGCCATTTGTCACGGTGGAATTATAGGACCAAAGAATATTGTGGTCCTTTGTAGCTCAGTTGGTAGAGCATTGTGCTTGTAATGCCAGGGTAGTGGGTTTGATACCCAGGACCACCCATACGTAAAATGTATGCATGCATGACGTTAAGTTGCTTTGAATAAAAGTTGTGATTTTAGGTATCACAATATCAACCTGTTATTTAGCTATTTTGCATAAATACACTGTATGGATTCTTGCAGAATATTGAGGTTCCCATGATGAAGGCTGGGAATACACTAATGTCCTCATGACTGACACGTGCACCTCCCAGCTGCTCTGAATCCCTGTTGTTATCCATAACACAGTATATTGATACATTTACCCAGCCCTAGCTGCTACAGTCTGGCCTCAATATTTGACTCTCAAATGGTGTGGAGGAGGCTCATGGGAGTTTCTGAAATACAATTCTATCCCGCCTGCAAAAATATGTTGAACCAACATTTTATCAATGTCATCTGTCAACAATTTTAGGTTAATTGTTTGTTTTTTGAAAATGAAGAAATGAAACATACACAAATTTGGACCAGGTTTCCACCGTAAATCAACAACAGAATTTCAAGGGTTGATTTATTCACTTGTTAGCAATGCAATTAAATATAAACCGAATATGGACATTGATTTTTACGTTATGTCAGGTTTTTGCCCAGAGGGATAATGTTACTTAGAAATGCATTTTCCATTATGCAATCAAGTACAATGACAGTGTTACCATAAGCATCCGTCTGTAAAGTGCTGTGTTTAATTTGATTTACTCTCTCAGACTCTACTGGTCCTCTCTAGTCTCTCGGCCATTGCTCTAGTTCTCTCCCTCCTCGTCATTATCTCCTTCCTTATACACTACTGCTGCTGTCGCCGTGGTGACCGGAGCGAGGGATCTGAGGAAGAGGAGGAGGATGAAGAGGGCAGCACGGGCCACGGCTACGGAGGCAAGAAAGGGCGGGGTATCTGCTGTGTCACCTGGGTGTCGGTGGCGGCTGTCACACTGTGCTGGTGAGTAAGAGAGGTTATTGTGACATCACTGCCAGGGTCTATGTGATGTCATTATGAGGGTCATTGTGACCTCTATGCAGGCCATTGGGATGTTGTGATGTCATGAGGGTCATTGTGATGTCCTGTCGTCTGTGTGACATCAGTGTCATGAGTGTTGTATTCATGAACTGTGACCAAACCATATGACCATTTGTCACAGGGATAGAGGAAAGGGAATCCTTTTTATAACACAGAGGTACCATCTTCTAACTTTCATTATTTCCCAATGGTCCAATAACCATGTGTGAGTTTTGATGTAAGTTCTTTTCAGAGCACTGTAGAAAGTAGTATCCAGTTCTTGCTTTACAATGGGTTAGTATTTTGCTCGCGGCAATATCTGACACAGACAGGTGACCTAACTGACCGTGGTCAAGTTGTCGTTTGACCACAGGGACCAGGCCACTGAGGTTAGGTGTTTGGGCTTGTGACAGCATGTTTGTGGTTTGGAAATTGATTCGTGGTTTCCTATCACCGTGACGATGATGTCAGAAGTTCCATCTCAGTGTATTGAATCCTCTCTCCTCTGTTCCCTCTCTGGTGACTATGCTGTCATCCACTGTCACGAGGGCATTTAGTCACATTGTGACAGGATGTTAATTTTAAGTTTGCATGAGGATATTGCAGCAGGTATTCACATCTGACCCTACGAGATCCAGAGTACTGTTGGTTGTCTGTTCTACCTGATTATTAATTGCACCCACCTGGTGTCCCAGGTCTTAATCAGTCCCTGATTAGAGGAGAAGAATTAAGTGGAACTGGTTTAGCGGTCCAGATTAGAATTTGCGGGGTTTACTGAGCCAGATTGGGTTCTCGTATAGAAAACCCACAGTTAAACACCTTCAGCTCTGACACCGCATGAGGTTGGATGTCCCCTCCCGTCTCAGCAGCATAGCGTTGTCATATGTCACATGTTATCGGATTGCATTGTCAGCCTGAGTTGATGTCACTGCTTTATCAAACAGCACAATGTGCTCCAGATCTGATTTCCGCTTCAGTGATGTCATCATTATGCAGGTGTTTGTGTTATGGTGGTCCTGTTCCCCCCTGCGGCCGTGATGATGTCATCTCTCTCTCTCTCTCTGATACATGACCTTGCTGTTTAGATGAAAAAGGGGAGACATGGTAGTAGACATCTTAGTTTTAGAAATGCATTGTGGGAAAATCTCAAATTACACTCTATTTTCAAGTTGTGCATCAGAGCACATATATGACACACATGATGCTGTCATAGAAAATATACACGTTGGACTGTATGAAACACAACACTCCTCTTTTTCCCGCTTTCTAATCTGGGTCACATACTTTGTGGGAGATTGGGTCATACCATTGCTCTCGGGTGCGAGGGGATTTGGTGAACATCTGGCCTAAGCTTTAATCTGAATATTTGAATAACAGAGAGATAAATATGTGATTATTTTTTATATTTCTAATATCACGCCAGCTGAAGACTGCAGATGCAGACACTGCTAAGACTCTTCAAAGCTATCTGTATGTTTTCCTGTGGTCGGTCGTTCGTTCATTCATCCATTTCTCACATTTCACATCACTCTCACCAGTTCCATCTTGTTGTGTAAAATTAATTTAATATGTACAAACTGAATGAAATATGAATCTCTCTCCCTCAATCCCTGTTCCCCTTTTCACAGTGTTGCCATAGGCGTTGGTTTCTATGGCAACAGTGAGGCTAATGATGGGATATATCAGTTGACCTCATCTCTTCTCACAGCCAATTACACACTGGCTTCCATCGATCTGCTGGTGAGTACTCCAGCTCCTCCCTCCCTTCAAATTTCAGACATGCACTGTGTGTGTGTGTGTGTGTGTGTGTGTGTGTGTGTGTGTGTGTGTGTGTGTGTGTGTGTGTGTGTGTGTGTGTGTGTGTGTGTGTGTGTGTGTGTGTGTGTGTGTGTGTGTGTGTGTGTGTGTGTGTGTGTGTGTGTGTGGTAGATATATTGGCGGAGAGGGAGAGAAAGTGGGGTGTAAACTTGTCAGGTGTAATATGGATCTGTCTGTCCTCATGTGGTCACTCAGTGGTTTATATGTCTGTCCCCACGCAGTCACTCAGTGGTTTATATGTCTGTCCCCACGCTGTCACTCAGTGGTTTATATGTCTGTCCCCACGCTGTCACTCAGTGGTTTATATGTCTGTCCCCACGCTGTCACTCAGTGGTTTATATGTCTATCGTCATGCGGTCACTCAGTGGTTCATCTGTTTGTCCCCACGCGGTCACTCAGTGGTTTATCTGTCTGTCCCCACACGGTCACTCAGTGGTTTATATGTCTGTCCCCATGCGGTCACTCAGTGGTTTATATGTCTATCGTCATGCGGTCACTCAGTGGTTTATCTGTCTGTCCCCACGCAGTCACTCAGGAGTTTATATGTCTGTCCCCACGCGGTCACTCAGTGGTATATCTGTTTGTCCCCACGCGGTCACTCAGTGGTTTATATGTCTATCGTCATGCGGTCACTCAGTGGTTTATCTGTTTGTCCCCACGCAGTCACTCAGTGGTTAATATGTCTGTCCCCACGCAGTCACTCAGTGGTTAATATGTCTGTCCCCACGCGGTCACTCAGTGGTTAATATGTCTGTCCCCACGCGGTCACTCAGTGGTTAATATGTCTGTCCCCACGCGGTCACTCAGTGGTTTATCTGTCTGTCCCCACGCGGTCACTCAGTGGTTTATATGTCTGTCCCCACACGGTCACTCAGTGGTTTATCTGTCTGGGTGATGGATGCCCTCTTTGTACATGTTTTTTTCCACAGAGAGATGGAGGTTATAAGTCATACAATCAACCATGAGATTGATTGTATGACTTATAACGTCCACCTCTCTGTCCTGCCCCACCCCTCCCTCTCCGCCTCCCCAGGTTTCAGACACGATCTCTGGGCTACAGCAGTCCATCGCTGGGCCCCTGACCACTATGGAGGAGCTGTTTACAGGCAGTAAGCCTTATTTGGTGTCCACCCGGAACTGTAGGAGACTGTCAGAGAACGTGGTGTCCCTGCTCACCTCTCTGACCATGGCTCGCTCCTCTGATGGGGGTGCCTGGAACAGCAGTAACAATAGCGGAGATCCTCCCATAGCAGCCCTCACCCCTGTGCCCCCCTCCATGGCCCCCACAGTGGCACCAGTCGGAGGGGTCATGCCAAGCCCCTTCTCCCCTGGCTGGGCAGCCAACACACTGATGGTCAACGAGGACTACAGGTGAGGGAAGGGAGTGGGAGTGTCTTCTTCTCCAATGTTTTTAATTGGGTGTTAAGAACACACATAGCGTGCCAGTATATCACTCCCTTGTGGTTTGCTGAAAGATTGAGTTTTGCGTTCAGCACCATAGAAATGTATTTGGAAGTGTACTCTCTGCATTGTGTGGTTCTATGGTGTCCTATTGCTGAGATGGCTGTTATCTCCTGGGCTGTAGGTGGCTGTCCTACGTGCTGCTGTTGCTGTTGGACCTCCTAGTGTGTCTGTTCATCCTGCTGGGGCTAGCCAAACAGGCCCGCTGGCTCCTCATTCTGTAAGCACACACACACACACACACACACACACCGACAGTTAAACCCTGTGTGTTGTATTGCATCGAACAACACTGAGTTTGTAATGCTCTGTGACTCTGTGTTATATAGGCTGTGTAATATATGATGGTTCCTAGGAGGTGTGTTTGGTGCTTCGCTGACCCCTATGTGTGTGTGGTTTTT
Source organism: Oncorhynchus gorbuscha (assembly GCF_021184085.1). Lineage (NCBI taxonomy): Eukaryota > Metazoa > Chordata > Actinopteri > Salmoniformes > Salmonidae > Oncorhynchus > Oncorhynchus gorbuscha. The sequence continues at coordinate 5,070,136 of NC_060191.1, forward strand.
CTCCTCCCAGGATGACGGTGCTGGCCTGGCTGGCTCTGTTCCTGAGCTGGGGATCCCTGGGCCTGGAGACTGCCACTGTGGTGGTGAGTACTGACGGATAAAGGGAGGAGAGGTGGAGGGTTGGTGTGTGTTGTTGAGGGGAAGGGAGGGAGTTGATTGTTCATGGCTGGCTAGAGAGTATCTCAGGAATGTCTTAAAGAAGTCCCGGCCAGAGCAGAACAGAATGGCTGTGTACTTCTGTTGGTGTCTGTCTGCATATTTGTGTATGTGTTTCTGTATTGCATTCAGTGTGCCTCTGTGCCCCTTGTGCTAAACTGTGAAAAGACTGGCCTCCTAGGGAACACTGCAGTCATGGCAGGGGAC